>NC_065546.1:24003962-24603962 GCF_022605725.1 Anthonomus grandis grandis
TTACAGAAAAAAATAAGAATTAAAAGTCCAAAGGGATGCTTGTATCGGCAATCCAGTAATTCACTTTGGTCATTTACTTCTCAGGTCACTGGGTAAGGCATTGTATATCGTATAAAGCTAACATGTCTTTTTGCAACAACATGCTTTACAGATGTCAAACGAGATTTTGATTTGAGGCATGCCTTGTACAGCATTTTTACATTATTACATTTTTATAATAATCATTATTAAGGATAAATCTTATTACAGCTTTAATGTATAGTTGTTTCACATTTAAAAGGTTACTTTCTTGGAATAATATTTGACTTGGATATCTTTTTGTTTTAAACCTAATTATTTTTGTTATATATTTTTGAGCAACATCTAAACTATTTAACAAAACAAAGGTAAAAACACAAAGTCACGGTCTCATCAAATCCATATAATTTTTTAAAGCTACACGTGTTTCGCTCCTATCGGAGCTTCATTAGGCCTAAAAAATACATTAAGATATTTTTCACAAAACAAAAAGAACGCTTATAAAACTCATTACCTAGACCTACACAGATCACATTACAACTAACAACAAAAGAAAAGCTAGGTTAAGTTAACAATTCCCACCATAGATAAAAATATATGCTTAAAAAAGTATAAATGTATGTAATCGCAAACCAATAAATGGTTTGCAAATCATTTATTGGCCTCCTCACATGGTTTTTCTTTAACTCAGGGAGCGGATATTTTGCATGAGTGCTCAAAAGGCAAAAAACTAGACTTGTTAGAGAAAATGGAAATAACTAAAGCTAAGAAGAGCCCTATCCTTGTGTGTGTGAACGATATTTTCACGTTTGAACCTCACCTCATTTATAACAACCTCTCTTAAAGAGTCTTTTCTTCTTCTTTCTTTTTCGATTTTAGATATTTTTAGTTTTTATTGTGAAGATTGTTTACTTATATTCACACTTATTAGTATAGTTGGGTTGTTTTCCATTTTTGATCATGTTACTTGGTGGCCTATGGGTTAGACGCGCGCCTGTGAATCTAAAGGTTGCTGGATCGTTCCCCACTGGTGACATTTTACATTTTTACTTTTTTATTTTTTTAAGCATATATTTTTATCTATGGTGGGAATTGTTAACTTAACCTAGCTTTTCTTTTGTTGTTAGTTGTAATGTGATCTGTGTAGGTCTAGGTAATGAGTTTTATAAGCGTTCTTTTTGTTTTGTGAAAAATATCTTAATGTATTTTTTAGGCCTGATGATGCTCCGATAGGAGCGAAACACGTGTAGCTTTAAAAAATTATATGGATTTGATGAGACCGTGACTTTGTGTTTTTACCTTTGTTTTGTTTTCGTTTGGTCTCTTAGTGAAAAATGGATGATACGTTTCTATTTAAACTATTTAAGACATGCTTGCAGGCACTACCTCAAACAATGATCCCATAATTGATAAGAGACTCTACAAGAGAAAAGCAAATTGTTTTTAGTAGCTTAAAAGCCACAATATTGCGTAATTCATAAAACTTATATACGACTTTTCTTATTTTTGTAGTGACATACTCCAAATGTTTGATCCATTTTAAACATTCATCTATATAGATATCCAAATATTTTATATACTCCATTGGTTCCAACTCCCCTCAATCACAAACATCCATATAAGGTTCATAATTTGCACTGTGGATTTTTAATTTATGAAAGTCAGGTAATGTTTTCCTACTCAAGGCAAAAGTAAGAAATTTTGTCTTGTCAATATTTAATGACAATAAACTATTATCTAACTAGCATTTTATTTTTAAAATTGCAATCTCTGACCCTTTAATAGTTGTCTCCCATGTTTCCCCTACAACCAAAACTACAGTATCGTCAGTAAAACAGTATACCTCACCTTCACCCAAAATCGAAAGTATGCCATCAATATAAACATTAAAAAGAAAGGGACCAAGCACAGTAACCTGTGGCACAGCATAGTCAGCAAATACTGAATTACTTAAATAATTTTTAACTTTAACCTTTTGTGTTCTTCTATGTAAGAATGAACGAAAAAAAAACTCTCCTAATTTCCATTTTGTCCAGCCTCTCTAGTAGAATATGATGCGCCACAGTGCCAAAGGCATTGGTCAAATCAATATCCCCTAGACCCTCTTACCCCTATCCAAGTTACCTACAATGGCCTCTTTTACCCGGCAAAGTGCATTCTCAGTACAAGCATTCAAGTTATCACTTTCTATAAAATACATATACTGTAGGCTTACTTTAATGCATGGGCATATAGTTTGTGGTTAACCCTATATTTCCTTGTTTAAAAATAGGTACTATATTTGTCTTTTTAAGCTCACTTGGATAAATTTCACCACTAAAAATGCAGTTGACCATATGCAACAGAGGTTTTAATAAGTGTCTGTGATTATGTTTGATGATGTCAGAATGTAATTAAATCATCTCCACTTGCTCTATTGTTTTTTAAGGTTTTAATTTCTAATATTAATTAATTTTCCGTAAAAGGAGTGAAGTAAAAGAAATTTAAGTTAGTCTCAGTTCTTTCTAGATAATTTGGTCTTGACTTCTTAATTTTACTTGCCAATCTTTGCCCTAATCTACTAAAATAATTATTAAATTCATCAGCAATAAACGTGGGATCACAGGGTTCTGCTATTTTCGTCGACAATCTTTTTTATTTCACAGTTTTTTGTTATGTCATTAGTGGCCTCTTTTATCACTTTCCAAGTCTTTTTTAGATCATTATTGCAGTTTTGAATCTTTGCTTTGCAGTACTGATATTTAATTTTCTTTATAAGTTTTGTATGATTATTTCCATAGATTTTGTAGCTGTTAAGTGAATCTTTCGGTATTTGGATTTAATGTACATTTCCTTTTAAGCTTTTCTCGCTTTCTTATAGAAGTTAGTAGTCCCTGAGTGATTCACGGCCTTAATCTAAGATTTTTACAACTAATTTTACAATTATAAGTACATGTCTCAATCACACGCAAAATAGTTGCAAACTCCACAGTACAGGACTCTACATGTGAATTTTCCACTGTTATTCCAATCTAATTTGGATAGAAGGTTTCCAACTTTACATAGTCAATTTTTTGTATTTAGTTTTTTTTTGGCACACAAAACCCAGATTTAAGTCTAATATTCAATAGAATAGAATAATGGTCTGTAAAGTCTCTATTTAAAATAACTGAATTTATTTCATTATATATGTTAGATTGTAGATTCCAAAAATAACTTTTAAAAGAAACTTTTATTTCAAAATTACAAAAATAAAAACCGACATAGGTTTATCTTATACTAAATACTTAATAATAATGATCTAAGAGCTAACAAGCAATGGCTTTTATATAAAGAGAAAATGCTGACTATCATGAGAACAATATGATAAGGTTCTTTCCACGGTCTTTTTAAACAACAGCTAAGCATAAAAGGTTCCTGGAAGCGCCTACGGATCTGGTTGAGACGGTAAACATGTGGGTTGGCCTTGGTATCGGGTTTCATGGTATATTCTCATCTAACAGCTCCCCTTTTAAAAGAAAAGTTGGTGTTAATCTAAACAGCAACTTTTAAGCAGAACTCTTATTGGCGTTGAGTTCCATTGCTTCTTCTTGGTCTCCTAGGGGGATACTAGGACGTCTTCTTGGGACCATCCTCGAAAGCTGCTCTCTAAATATCCATATTCTGGGCTTAGGTTGGAATGGTGGGAAGTCATCATTGTTTAAACGATTCGTCACTATACCAATGGTTGGAGTTCGACGTCTTCGGCACTTGCAAGTAATGTAAAGAACTATGAGCAGAACTATGGATACAATTGTTGTAATGGTGAACCAATTCGTGTGTTTTTCGATGAAGGGTTGGTTGATTAATTTTTCAAGCTATTCGGAATACTGATTGAGATTATGTTCGGCAATGTTCAGGTCATCAACATTTAGTTCACTGGTGCGTAATGGTTTCAGTTTCGGCATTTTCGTTTTCTCTGGCAATTGATCACAGCAAGAGTATTGAATCAATATTGGAGATGAGTTTGGCTTCAACGAAGTCTCATTTGTTTCTCGTTCAAGTGAAGCTTGGATCCTCGTACTTCCAACAAACGTACCACAGGTAGTTCCAAGGATGACTATGGTATTGTCCGTGAGAATTTCTGAGACTATACCCTTGTTTTGATACTTAATGGTGATTGGAACTGGATGATGTGATTGATGTTGTGACTAGCCATGAGTTTTGACGGATAAGCTGCACATGGTAACCTTGCATAGAAAATGGTCTACAGGTTTTAGGCAGTTTTGTATGTTGCCTAAGGAGTTGTGCTTCACAGATCGCATCACTGTCGATGGGGTACGGAAGTACATTCGTACAGATTTTCGTTGCCCTGTCGATATTTTTACAATGGTCCAAGTTTTGAAATGTAGTGAAAAACAATGAATCATAATCACGTGCAATATAATTATTTGTAGTTGATATTGTGTGATAAAGACCTGTTCGATTATCTAAGATCGGGATTGGATAAAGGCGATACAGGGTATATACTGAGGGTTCAACAAGAGGTATTCTTAAAACAAATACTATTTTTGTATCAGATTGATAAGCATCTAATTCGAATAAATCTAAGTATTGAGCAATAGTTGAAGTTGAAATTGGCAAAGGTAAGTTGTATTTTTATAGAGAGAGAGAGATTTACCCAAGCGAGTCCTCTAAATCTGATGGTTTTATTATAGAGCCATGTAATATCTTTAAGCCTGCAAAGGTGACTGCATTTAATGCGTCATTTATAGTGTCTTTAATGAATGTATAGCTTTCCATTAGCGATTCACATAAGTCTAAGATTTTAAATTGTGCACGATAAAAAGCTAGATCATCTGAAAGTGAAGCAATTAAAGTTTCTATTTTGCAAATATTATGATTAAAGGTTTCTTCATCGATTTTAAGTTTTTGTATGGTAGAATTAAAACTCTTTATAACAGAAATTGTAACTGAAATTTGTTGTTGCATAAGCCGTTCGATGTTTGCCTCATTACTATTGATTTTGTTAATACAGTCATTAAAGTATTGTCCATCTGATGCATCTAAGTTTCCAGTTATTGCTTTCCAAACAGTTCCGGTACCGTGGAATATTCCTCGTTTTTCTCTTAAAAAATTAATATCTTTAGTACCGATGATTAATTCTTGATATTTAACGTTTACGTATTGTATTACGTAAACGTATTGTATTACGTATCATTCGATTAGATTTTTCGATTGACGGGCTGTCTAATAAACCGTTTAGGATGTTATCATTGTGCTCAATTGCTTGTTTAAAGTAAATGTTGATATACTAAAAGTGTCCATTTGTCGTTTAAAATTTTAATGTTAATTTCTTCATTGAAAAAGAGTCCAGCTGTATTGTTAATGGGCGTTATTCGGTATTGGCTGCTGGCGATCGAAGTCAATCCCAGTAACCTGCAAGGAAATGATAGGGAGATAAAACCTATTCGAAATATGGTTTCATTCTATCGAAATTAACGTTGGTTGTTTTATTCGTTTCGGGGTTTAATAAATTGGCTGAATTTAAAAGAATTTCAGTTATGACATACGGACCGTTAAATTTGTTTTCTGATTTGGATTTTATTTGTGATTCTCGGACGTAAACCTTATCACCAACGGAGAATTCGGGTGGTTTTTCCGATATACGTTGATCAAATCGTTCTTTTGACTTTTGTTTAGCATGTTCTGTTCTTTGCCTAGCAACTTTATAAAAATAGCTCATTCTGTTATTTAGATCGCGGATGTATTTTGAAATAAGGGCTTCTTGATTGTAAAGTGTTTCTGGGGGTCTATTTGACGTATGGCCCAATATAAGCTCATACGGAGTAAAACCGTGTGTTCTGTTTTTAGTGTTATTGTAACAAATAACAGCATAAGGTAAAATCGAGAAAGGTTGGTCTTCAGGATGTTCGGCCAGATTTACTCTTATCATTTCGCCTAAGGTCTATTTTCGTATCAAAAAGTTGACATAGGTCTTTTAGCAGTGTATTATCAAATTCTTTGCCAGAATCGCAATGAACTCTTAGAGGCGTACCAAAGTATTGAAAGTAAACTAAGAGTGTATTTACAACGGTAGAAGCTTTTTGGTCCCGTAAATGATAAGCTTGAATAAATTTCGTGAGCTCATCCTTAATGGTTAAAGCGTAGTTACGAGTTGGGTATTCAAAAATGTCAATGTTTATTCTTTCGAATGATGTTCGGGGGGGGTTTCCGTAATTACTAGAGGTCTACTTAAGTTTTTCCTAACAATTTTGACCTTTTGGCAAATTTCGCACCTTTTTATAAAGTCTTCGATGTTCTTATTCATACCGCGCTAATTGTATTTTTGTCTAATTCTTCGACATGTTTCGTTAATTCCGCGGTGTAGATTGTTTTTGCCAAGGTGGTATTGTTCTATGATAATAGGTATTTGGTCTTCATCAGGTGTGGTTACAATATTTTGACAAATTTTTAATTTGATTTCTTTGTTGGCAAAAATAAATGACATCATTTCTAAAGAAGGTAGATCTAAATTATTTTCAATGCAATAAACTTCATTTAATTCAAATAAGTCTTGATATTTAAATAAACAATAAAACAAGTGTTGACTACAAGAATTAATGCCAAATGTTAAAGGGATTATTAAATACTTCTGGTTTTTAACTGATTTACTATTAGCAACATTAATCTTTAATTCTTGGAAATCTAAATATTCTTCAAGAATGTCGTCAATAATTTTAAAATGTAAATCTTCCATTTTAATTTGCCTAAAGAATGTAACGATATTTTTATTTGATTTATCTAGTAGTTGGTTATTTGTAACCTCTATTTTAGAATAATCGATTAAAGATCTAATTTTATAATTATCAACAAATCGATTGTATTCCTTGGTTATGTTTCGATCGTCTTCTTCGGTAAATGAGGGTTGAGGGCTCGGTTCAGGGATAACAGTGTCTTCTTCTAACGCAAAAATGTTTACTTTTTTATGGAAATCTACGCATTCCTTAAGGTGATTTATTTTAATTCGAGAAAGTGCGTCAGCATTTTTATTATATTTACCGAGTTTAAATTCGATTTTAAATGAATATTCCTCGAGTTTGAGGCGCCAACGCGTTAACCTGCTTCCGGGGTCTTGAATGGACCATAAACATGTAATTGGACGATGGTCAATAACAAGCGTGAATTGTCTGCCGAATAAGTACGGTCGCAAATGTTTTATGGCCCAAACTATAGCTAATAACTCACGTTCTATAGTGGAGTATTTAGTTTCCGCGGCACATAAGGTTCTCGATGCGTAAGCGATGGGCATATCTTTCCCGATCGGTCCTTGAGATAAAACGGCTCCGATTGCAAAAGCACTTGCGTCAGTAGTTAAGATAAACGGTTCCTCGAAATTCGGATAAATTAAAAGTGGGTCAGTGGTTAATGCAGTTTTTAATGTATTAAAAGACTCTTGACATTCTTTACTGAAAATAAAAGGGGTATCTTTTTGAAGAAGGGTGGTTAGGGCTTTGAGATTTTAGCGAAATTTGAAATAAACCGTCTGTAATAACCTGCTAATCCGAGGAAAGATTTTATGTCTTTTTGATTTTTTGGTTCTGGAAAATTTAAAATACATTCGACTTTTGCCGGATTAGGTTTTACACCATTTTCTGTTATTAAATGTCCGAGATAGGCTACTTCTTTGCGTAAGAATTCGCACTTATCTGGTTGTATTTTTAGATTGGATTTTCTTACGCGTTTAAAGACTTCTTGTAAGCGGTTAATGTGCTCGTGGATAGTAGGAGAATAGATTATGATGTCGTCCATGTAGACGAGGCATCTTTCGTTTAAAATTCCCATAAGAATATTATCCATAACTCTCTGAAAAGTTGATGGAGCGTTTTTCAGGCCAAATGGCATTCGAACGAATTCGTAGTACCCATTTTCTACGGAAAACGCGGTTTTAGAAATATCTTTCGGGTCTATCTCTATTTGATGGAACCCTGACGCTAAGTCTAAAGTAGTGAAATATTGGCATTTACCAAGTTGGTCGAGGAGGTCTGAGATATTAGGTAATGGGTATTTATCGTTAACCGTAACTTCGTTTAGTTTACGATAGTCGATAACTACTCGCCACTTTTGCTTGTCTGAAGCGTCAAGTTTTTTAGGGACTACCCAAACCGGGGCTGACCAGGGAGATATGGATGGTCTTATAATATTTTCGTCGAGCATTTTAGAAATTTGTCTTTTAACTTCCTCTTTATGAATATGAGGATATCTATACGATTTTGTATAAATGGGTTTGGCGTTATTAGTATCAATCGAGTGTTTAATTTCGTTGGTAAACGTAAGTTGATCACCTTCGATATAGAAAATATCGGAAAATTCTAAACAAAGTTTAGTAATTTCCTCACGTTCTTCTTCGTTAAGGTGGTCAATTCTCAATTGTTCTTTTATTAGTTGCCGTCTATCAACAGGTTCGGCTGACTCATAATAATTCAAATTATTTATCGATTGTAGATCAGGTGGAGGTTCAAAAGACAAATTCGGGAAATCGATTATTTTATCAATTGCTTTAGGGTTAATAATGGTTGTTAAAAATTCGCCTTATTCGTTTACGTGAATAATAGCATTTGGGACTTTAACTTTTTCTTTTTCTTGACCTAATAAAATTACATCGGTGTTTTTTAAATTACATTTTAGTTTAAAGACTTTCTCAGTACGGAGTTCTATTGATATTAAATTTTTATTTTTTATTGCGTTAATTTGAAAATGCTGATTAGTTTCGGTATCAACTGTTGGGGTTAGAATTTGAGGTAGGCAAGAAGAGTCTTTAGCTAAGTTTGATTTTACTACAGGTTTTTCATCCTCTGGTGTAAATTTATACATAGGAATATCTTTAAAATTTGTCTTAAGTATTTTTGATTTTAAGTCGATAACACATTCATAGTGTTGTAGAAAATCGAGTCCTAAAATACCATCGAATTCGATATTTAAGTTACAAATATAAACTTTACAAGGATTATCTACATTAAAAGGAATCAAAGGTGGATTCTTGGATCAATATTTTTTGATCAGTAATACCTTGTACGACAATATTTTCCGCAAAGCGTTGCTTAAAACCGTCTGCAACATGATCCTTAAAAACTGAAATTCCCGCGCCTGTATCTATGAGTAATTTATATGTTTTGGAAGCATCGTAAATGTAGTAAAGTTTTTTTGAGCTTACGGTGTATAAATTATTTAAAGAAAGTTTTGTTCGGGTTTTTGTTTCGGGTCGTTGATCCGCAACGTTTGGATTTGTGTTGCAATTTGCGACATTGTCTGGTCTGTTTGTTTCTGATCTGGTGGGTGGTTTTGGTTCGATATTAATGGAAAATTTTGATTTGACGTTACTAAAGAATTTTGTTGTTAGTTGTTGTTAGTAGAAGTTATTATTAGATTCGTGTTGATTTCCTATTGGCTGTTCAAATAAATTATAATCAATTTGGTTAGAAAAATCTTCGACATTTTGATCGTAATAATAGGTTTGACTATTATCGGAATAATAGTTATACTGCTCGAGGTAGTTATCAGAATAACTATTCTCATCAAAATAGTTATTTTCGTCAAAATAGTTACATTGTGAACCGTCATCAAAGTTCATATGATAGGTTCTTTGATAGTTTGGGTTTCTTTGAATGACACTGGGACGATACTGGTTTTGGCTACTTTGTCCAAAATTTGGTCGTGGTTGGGGGTTAGAAGGGTTTTGAAATAAAGGTTGATTTTGTGAATATGGCCTTTGAAAATTATTTGGGTTACTATTTAAATTTGGTGCTGGGTTTCCAAAATTATTAGGTCTGGGGCTTGACTGTACTCTACATTCAATTGAAGTATGGCCAATTCTTCCGCATTTAAAACATTTTATACTAGGATTTTGCGGGCGTCTTAAGGTAGTGTTTGGTTTGGATGATAGATGTATGGGTCTATTTTGTTTTTGATTTTCAAAATAGAACAATTGCAATTCTCGCCTAATTCTAGCTTGAGCTACAAGTAAATTGTTGGGATTACTTGCGCGTACTATGTGACCAATACGTGGGTCTAAACCGGTTAATAGTGTGTTTAGAGCCATCGAGTCTATTAAATTCGTTTGCGCAATTTTTTGAGGTGCGGTTAAATTTTGTTTTTGCACGGCAGAGTGCATTTTAGAGTTAAGAGTTTGAAGCCTATTAAAGAATATTAACGGTGATTCATTTGGTCATTGTTTTAATCTCTGCAAATCTTGGATTAAAGAAGAGAGGTCCCGACTATCATCAAAATGTAAACTTAATAATTGCTTAACTTCTAAATATGATAATAAATTTCTAGAATTGACAAGTTGTGCGGCTTTTCCTTTTAATTTATTTTTTATGTGAATAACTAAAAGATCGCGTTGTTCACCGACTGCCATGTTGTAAGCACAATCGCACAATGTAAAAATGAGCCTAAAAATATTGCATCACCATCAAATTCAGGAATTAGAGAAAAAATTTCAGATAGTTTATAAGTTTCAAGGTGAATATCGTGAGCTGACGTATTCGCTTGTCGATTTTGTCTCGCCTTTGTATTAGTGGGCGATTTATGTTGTTCAGTTTGTTCAGTTTCGTTTGTGGTAGACATTATAATATTTTAAATACTTTTTTCGAAATACGAAATTAGAAAATCGAACAGTATAAAAATAGTAAAATAAAATGTGTATACAATATTAAAATACACAAAAACAAAAATATAAACGAATGATTCAATGCTTTTACTTACAAAAGAATCTTCTTAACCATTGTCTTGTTCTCTGCTTGTTGGATACCAGGGGCATCACCAGGTGTTCCTTCCATACCCTTGTTGCTGAGTGAGGACGCTGGATTAGCTTAGTGGTTCTTACTGTAGCTAATATCACTCGCGAATTTGGGTCAACCTGTTTTCGCGGCGTGTAACTATCCGTTCCGACTGCGCCAATGTTAGATTCTAGATTCCAAAAATAACTTTTAAAAAAACTTTTTTTTTCAAAATTAGAAAAATAAAAACGGACATAGGTTTATCTTATACTAAATACTTAATAATAATGAGAGAGCTAACAAGCAATGGATTTTTATATAAACAGAAAATGCTGACTATCATGAGAACAATATGATAAGGTTCTTTACACGGTCTTTTTAAACAACAGCTAAGCATAAAAGGTGCTACGTTTATTTATTCCTGGAAACGCCTACGGATCTGGTTGAGACGGTAAACATGTGGGTTGGCCTTGGTATCGGGTTTCATGGTATATTCTCATCTAACATATATATCACTCTTGCATTTAACAAACACGTGGTCAACATAAGTCGCCAAGTTCCCCTGTACTTTTGTAGGTTAATTTACCATACCAGAAAAACCATAATTATGCCACAAGCTTAACTAATTATTTAGAGTAGCCCTACTAGCGTCTAAGATATTCAAATTTATACCACCGGTAAAAACGCACCGGGGTTTAGGGTCAATAATACTCTCTTTTAAAATAACATCCAAACTATTTATGAAATCATTAGGATTAATTAAATGTGATCATTTGCCTGAATAATATGGCTTTGCTGGAATATCTCGGTCTTAGCATTGTCTTAGCAAATTGCACATCCATCAAATTTATTTAGCATGCTTTAATTGCAAAAAATATTATATCCTGGGATGTTGAAATCACTTTTGTTGTGAATTGTATGTGTCTCTGACATAATAATAATAATATCAAAATTTTTACCTGTAGATTCGAAAAAAACTAAAAAATTGTCATAATTCTTATATATACTTCTTATATTTACATGTATTATACTTAAGCTTATTATGGAGTCTCTAAAAAAAGGAACTTAAGTAAGATTTAACTCTAACCATATCAATCTTAACTCTAACCATATGATTAAAAGAAAGAAAGTTTAGGAAAAAAACTAGTTTAAGTTATCCTCTACATTCTGTAGGTCCTGATCTGATTTTATTTTAATAGGCATATCGCCATCTGATTTCCTTAGAAAAATATTACCATGTGATGTGTATACAGCCCTATAGCTAAACCTTGATTTCAGTTCCCTAGCTTTTTCAAATAATTATCTCTTATAAACAGTCATATCATCGTTCAGGTATAGTTTTCCATCCTTCCCCTCCAGATTGCACCCTCTTACAGTTATTCCCCTTCGCTGTCTAACTTGCTCCATAATTTGCCTCTTTTTCTCTTGACTCTCAAACTTTACCAGTATTCGTCCCCCTTCTCTCTTCTTTAGTTGGTAACACTCTTTAATGTCCTGATCCACCAGCGTTACATCCACGGCTTTACAAATTTGTTTTGTTATTTTATGTAGATTGGGTTCTTTTTGCTTTGGCACGCCTACAATTATTAGGTTATTAGCCCTTTCATGCTGTTCAATGCCATCTAAGGTACTTTCCAATAACTGGACCCTTTGTTTGAGCTGGACATTGTTCTTTTTTAGCATTTTGATTTCTTCCAATGCGTCCTCATAGGCCTTTTTTTGCTGTTCAAATTCATTAAACATAAACTGGACAGACCGCTCTAGGTTATTAAGTTTTTGGTCCATTTTCTTCTCCACTGGTAATTTTTACTCTCTGCGAACAACTCTAATGATAACTAGCACTACACTTTACACACTGAACTACTTCAACTACTTTTTTTTTTACAATTATTGCATTTTTTTTCAATTTTTTTACCATGGACATCTGCCATCCCATAACCGTTTAAAATTTCGCCAACACATTTAAGAATTTTTGGAATATTAGTAATGGTGTTAGAATTGAGAGATTGACTTAAACAATTCCTTATGTTCTCATGTATTTTTGTTTCAGTTGTTTTAAATTTTCTTTAGGTTGCTTCTATCTCAATTCAAGGGGTACTGGTATAAGACCAATCGAAATCACTGCGAATAGGTTCATAATTAGGGCTTCTATCCTGAACCCGCCGTTTTTTATTTGAATTACTATTGTCAGTAATTGGCAGGGAGTAAATTCATGGATTATTTATGTTTTTAGAAGAAGTAAGAAGAAGAAGTTGTGAACATCTTTTTGATTATATTTGTTGGATAATTCAGGAAAATTGTCTTGAGTGATAGTTAATGAAGCTGCAAATTTATTTTTGGCACTAGACTAGAATACGAGGGCATATCGATGATTTTTTCAGCTTCTTTAAATGAAATGTTTAAATTGGCCATGGCTTCTTTGACTTTTTTTTGTCTTGACATTGCTTGCTAGTTGAAGAATATACATTTAATTTACAGTGTCATTCATTGTCTGTTATAATTACTGAGCAATTTTTATATCGTTTCTTTCCGCGGCATTGTTTATTTGTATGTCCAAAATTAAGGCAGCTAAAACATTTAGTAATTGGACTGTACCACGTTTTGACTTCATATTTTAGTTTGTAAATATATACATATTGAGGTAATTGAAGATCATCAAAAGTTACAAGAATTTGTTGTTTAGGAACCCTAAGCGTTTTACCTTCATCATTTATAATAGTTTTGTATCTTCTTTGCAGTGATTGTATAGGGATTGAAGACTTAATAGCTCTAAATAGACTTTCTTCCAAATATGAAGTATCTACTCCTCTGATAAGACCTTTTTTTAGTATTAAATATGAAGGAATATAAGCAACTAAATCATTTATTTTAAATACTGGGTTAACTACAACTTTGTTTGCACCTAAAGCAGATTGACAAACAATGTGTACCTTAGGGTACGACCCACTGGATTAATATGATTAATATATTTCTTGTATCCTCCTAGATTAAGGAGTTTTTTGCTAATTTAAAGTGGATGTAACTTTCCAAAATTTAAGTATTTATGTTCAACATATATGATAAATCGGTCTTCACTATTACAATCTATATCTTATATTAAAATAAATGTTATTTAATTTTTCTGATATAATTTTATCTTGGGAATTATCGCCTAATATATTTCCTGCGCCTGAATTATATTGATTTGGAAAAGGCGTTTAGGGTCAGGCATCATGCATAGATAAATCTTTTATCTTTTACTATTTTTTTCGACATATGTGATATACACTACTTTAAGTATTTTGCTTATCGGAGGGTTTCCTCCCCCTCCCCCTTCAACACTGCCATCCCAATTATTTTAAGAACATGAGAGGGTAAGCAGCATGATAAATTTTTTTTTTGGCTTGGACTAGTTTTTAGTCGTTCAGCCAGTCACATTCTTTATATATTATTTAATATCATAATTTTAAATACACGATTGCTAGGCGGGTGTAGACTCACCGCGCTACCGGTGCCGGTTGGATAATAATTGATAATAATGGTTAATAATAAAAACATGATAATTATATTTTTATTTAAATTGAAATAGATTTAACTCATAGAATTGTTGCTAATTTTAAACACGCGTCGTTTATCTCTCGAAACAATTATCAGTCCGGTACCTATCGCAGATAAATCGATACTGCACCTGACCAATTTAACCTCCAAAAACCAAATTATAGTTTTGGTCACTAATTCAAAAGAATAACCAACAACTTGTTTTTTTTTCTCACACGGGAGTAGATAGAATGGATATGTCTGGATTTTTAACTACAAGTAAAACACACTTTGGAGAACAAACAACTCTTGATGTTAAATGCTGGGCAAACACTCAAGCACACAGGAGCTGACTTAGAAAAAACTACTTAACAACAAAAAGTTTCTATTACAATGTAGTTAATTATCAGTGAAAGTCAGTTTGTAAATGTATTTATAGAGCTCTCGGCAGTTTTGAAAGAAAATTGCCGAATATTAAAAGTAAATTTTTACCCTGAAATAAAGATACTGACTGAAATACTTAACAAGACAAGAAAAGGCAACGTAAAAAACACTAGTACCAATACATGTCGATATGTTTAATTTATCTTTCGTTCCAATTTACTGTATTCTTACCTTGGCAGGACATGATTATTGATGTAGAATATATTTTGTGCAAAATATCAAATTCCAAGGAACGTATTCTTAAGAGGAATGCTATTATTAACACCATTACTAACTTTTCGCAAAGCAAGTCAAATGACACATACTTCAATAACTCCGTTAACAGCAAAATCATTCTTAAAAAAGCATCCAAACTTATTAGTAATGACAGCAGTTAAAGGTAACAATTCAACAGCTGTTGGACAAAATATACTACTTATCAAGGTTAGCGAATGTCCCACACAATGGTCTATCTAACATATAAGGAGCCCTTGCCTCTAGAAAGCAAATAAAAAAAGTCTGAATACTGGCGCCAATTTTAAATCGAAATACAGTGTAAATACGTGAAAGAAAGATTTTACTGCGTGAATAGCAATGTAGACGTAAGGCACTGGTGCAGGAAATGCATTGTATTTAATGCCCTAGATGACGAGCCGTTAAATATTTTTCAGCAATTATGGTGGCAACAGGATGGGGCACCACCACATAATGGTATTGCTGTGTCTCAGTTTCTTAATCAAACTTTTCCAATAAGTGGATTGGAAACCAAGGAGCAATTCGCTGGCCTGCCAGAGGCTCCGATTTGTCACCTCTTTATTTTTTTTTATGGGGATATTTAAAAGACGGGCAAGAGGAAGAATGATCTAACTGGCAGTCACGAGTTATCTGCGCCGGCGAATTCAGAAATGCATCGAAGTTGAAGGCGGAATATTTGAGCATTTCATGTAGTTTTTTTCATTATCCAAATTTAATTAATGTTAAAAATTTAATTAACAATTAAATTTGGCTTTTTGGATGGCAGGATTCGACAAAAATACGTCATATTTACTAATATATTTCTTTGCTTTTCGTTAGTATTTTTAATATTTTAAAAAGATCTTAGTGTTTTTAAAAGATGTTAAATGTTGAAAGTATAGTTTATTTAGTTATTTATATAATCGGTAATTTTAACTGTCTTGTAAAAATGTGTGTGTTTTTAATATTAAATTTGAAGATAATGTTGATGATATGTATTTCATAGATATTTTATAAAATGAAATTATGGGGTGGATTAGTTTTTATTAATAATAAGTCGATACTTTTATAATAAAATAACAGACATTTTCTAAATTGTTTTTATTTTTATTGGAAATAATAATTAATAAATTATAAATTAATAACAAAAAAAAACATCTGTAATCCGTCACTTAAAACTAGAACTTTTAATAAGTTAAATGTTAAATATAGGTGTTTTTCTTGATTTAACGCCAGCAAATTCTTTTATAACTTCATCAAAATCGACTTTGTCAACCATCTCCTGCTCTATGGCTAATATCCCTAGCCCAGATAGTTTCTCGTGATGCATAGGTGATCGAAGAAAATTTTTTATTATTTTTAATTTTGAAAATGACCTCTCCCCAGAAGCCGCAGATACTGGTAAAGTTAATAGTATTCGTAAGGAAATTGTAACGTTTGGCAGAGATGAAGTTAAATTGTGTTCAAATATATATTGCAATATATCCAAAGGATTTGAAGGATGAGGAATTGAAAATAATTTTAAAGCTTTAATCTCATTAAACAAAACATCTGCCTTAATATCAGCCTCCATCTTTTACCACATCAGTAAGCTTCTAGTAGAGCTTGGAAGTTCATTAGGAGATCATCGTCACATAATGTAAAAATATTACTAAAAAAACCAAAAACATTGTCATAATTAGAGATCATATCAAATATACTTTTAGTACTTGATCAATAATTCTCAAAAAAAATTAACTTTAAAGGCGGTTTTGGGATTTTGAGGTGCTTCATCCCTATGTTCATAATAAAAAAACTTTGGTTTATATTTTCGTCTATACTCTATTTCAGAAGTGTATAGAGCAATAAACTGGGGAATTCCGTTCTGTTTGGCTACATTTCGTGGTAGTTCATAGGCGCAGGTACTTATAATATTTATGAATTTAATTTTCACGGATTAAATGCCTTTATTTTGAAAGAGATTAAATACTAAATAAATACTTTTAATCCTTTTGTATAGGTACCTATCTTTTAACGCTTTGTAACATGCAAAAATGGGGTCAGGTAATATATACAGACTATAAATACTTTTAAATCATATTTTAAACGTTAGTAGTCACTGCTACGCTGTAGTATAATCACAATATTATTATCCCAATATTTAAAAAATGGAGGTATTCAGTCCAACGAAAAGATGTACTAAAAATTCTCCACTATCGCTGAGTGAAAAAGTTATTATTTTAAATGTACATGATTGCATAAAACACGATTACCCTAGTTTTACTGTGCAAGAAATTGTTGAAAAATGTTCTCGAATGAGTGGAATTGGAAAGTCCACCATTTTCAAATTGTTGCGGGAAAGAAAAGTAGCAGGTCAAGTGGAATCTCCCAAGCAAAAGCCAGGACGACCTACAAAAGTCCTTGATGAAAATGCTAAATTCGAAGAAAAGTTCACTCTTTTTATTTTAAAAAGGAAATACCCACCCTAGACAAAATTTTAATGGAGCTTGGCTGAGATGACAGTATTCCGTTGATAAGTAGAAAACTTTTATGGAAAACTTTAAAAAATATGGATTTTGCCTGGGAAAAGCATAACCGCAAAGCACTTTTACTGGAGAGCGACGAAATTGTTTGTTGGAGACGACAATACTTGAGAAGTATCTAGCAGTACCGCAGGGAGCAAAAGAAAGTTTTTTTATCTTGATGAGACTTGGATTAACGAAGGTTATATAGTCCAAAAAATGTGGCAAGACAAAAATATAACCAGTGCTCGCCAAGCTTTCATAGAAGGCCTGTCTACGGGTATTAAAGTACCTTCGGGAAAAGGAAAAAGACTTATAATCACACATATTGGAAGCGAAGAGGAATTTTTAAAAGAAGGTCTGCTAACCTTTGAGTCGACTCGCACAGGAGATTACCATGAAGACATGAACTCAGACGTTTTCGAGGACTATTTTGGTGAAATGATAAAATTTCTTCCGGCTAATTCGGTGGTGGTTATGGATAACGCAAGCTATCATTCACGGCGAATAGAGAAGACGCCAACTTCAAGTTGGAGAAAGCAAGAAATTATCGATTGGCTGACTGCAAAAGGTATTGCGTTTGAAGCAAATTTGATAAAAAAAGAACTGCTGGCAATAGCAAACTTACACAAAACTCGTTTCATGAAATACGCCGTGGAAGATATAGCCGAAAAATATAATATAACTGTACTGCGCTTACCGCCATATCGCTAAATCCTATAGAACTGATATGGGCGCAGGTAAATGGATTTGTAGCAAGACAAAACACGACTTTTAAAATGAAAGATGTTAAGCTACTGTTTGATCAAGCCATTACGGAAGCGACACCAGAGAATTGGCGAAAAGCAGTCCAGCATGTAATTAAGCAAGAGGACAAAATGTGGAATCTTGACAACCTCATCGATCAGACAGTCGATCTTTTAATTATAATGTCAAGAGGTGATGACAGTTCGTCAGATGACGAAGAAGACTACAATCTATTATAATTTAAAATTGTTATACACTGTTCAAAAAGTGCCAGATCCAAAAGTGACATTTTCAACTGTTTTACTCTACATATTATGTTCAATAAATTTGTGAAAAAAATATATTATTCCATTTAAACAAAAGTAACTTTCTAAAATAAAATAGCATTTAAGTACATTAATTATAAGGTAAAAAACAAGTCCCAGTTGCACGCCTTTGGCGAACCGTTTTCAATGTTTATCAGTGGGTAACAATGGGCAAAACTCATAAATTGACCCAAAACCGGGTGGCACTACCTGCAATCAACAAAAAGAAAGAATTTTACATTGAAACTAATACCCAACTAAGGTAGTGGCATAAAATATTGGTGGATCACCAGGTACCACTTTTGCATACCTAATGAGGTTTTATTGCTCTACACACTTCTGAAATAGAGTATAGTAGTATTGATTGCGGGAAAATCTTGCTCTATCTCAAGATCGGTGGCTAATTTTGCCGCTTGAGCAATTATTTCCTCAAAGAAATTATCATTTCTATAATTTTTGAAATAATCGACTATATATAATAAGTTCTTTAATAATATAATGATAACTAATATAAAAAGTTCTTTAAATAATTTTGACATACTTTAATGTCAATTGTTACACTTTGTATCCTTTTGCTTACAATAATAATCTGAAATAACATCATACCAAATAATTACACTACAAATAAATTTAAATGTTTGGATATTTAATAGAAAAGAACTTGCTTTATTCTATGTTAAAAGTATCGTTATCCGCTATTTCTAGAAGACTCTCACAAATTTTAATTATAATACATTTTAATGGCTTTATATCATCTATCCTACTTGACCATCTAGTTATCACTTAAGGGCTTTAGATTTAATGTATTATAATTTTTTTTTATATCTTTTTGTGGGGAAGAGAAAAAACTTCTAGAAAACACGAAAAAAGCTCTAGGATTAACATATTGACACCGTTATCATACCCTTGACTCTCATGTCGTTATTATCTATATTTAAATTTTGTAAAATTTCAACTACAAAATTAAATAGTCTTTTTCCTGTATAATCGAATATTGGGCTGAAAGCTAAAAAATTCTCATGTATTTGAACTTTTTTACAATCTTGATTTAACACCGCATAACGCAAAACAAGGCTTATTTATTCTGTGTGCCTTGTATCTGGGGTGCAGCCCATAATTTTTAAATAATATTCGGAATTGCGTACCAAATTTAAAATATTTTGTACTTAGTAGAAGACATTAATTCTACAATTTCGTTTTGAATTTGATAGCATGAGATTTTTTTAAAGAATTTTCCTGGGAGTTTCGTACTTTCTTTACGTACTAAGATTTTCTTTCATCACAGGCTCAAATGAGGAAATCATCTCGACAGCCTTAAGAAATTTCCGTTATCAGGTTGAAAAAGTATTTTAGAGGAACCCTGAAATGCTAGACATTGTCGGGACAAAAATTTTACGACTGCAAGAATTCTTTCCAGAACATCATGTCAATATTTTTTTCGGTTTCTAAAACCCTTAAATGATGATAGTTTACAATAATAGATAATTTTAACATTTTCTTCAAACTCATCCATGTATTTATATGAACTTCATGTCTTTTTATAGCCAACGATAAGTGTTGCCAATCAAAAAAATCATTTGAATCAGAAAAAGTATTGATAGTTTTACCGAAAACCTTACAACAAAAGCAAAATATAGAGTTTTTTGAAACTGAATAAATAAGCCAAATTATCTCTGTTGTTTCACCATTCTCCAGTTTTCTGACAAAGTACATATTTGAAAATTTTCTTTTGTCTTGATTTGTAGGAAATTAATAATTGCGTCCTATCAAAGGAGGTTCCCGCTCCACCAACCGTCTGACTTCCTCGTTGTTAATGGTTCTACGCCACATACCAGGATTCTCTGATATAGAAGAATGGTACTTGTCATCTCAGAGCTCATTTCAGTCAAGACTTCGGTTTCATATTCACTTTCTACATTTTCTACGTTTTCACTGAGAGTTGATGTACTCGTAGATGGTTCAAGTGCAGGAACAGCTGAAGCAGCGACCGCCTCAAAGCATTGACTCTCTAAAGTTTCTGCATTGGAAACTGGAGCTTTTGCCAAGAAATCTTTTATTTTGCCAGCCATCTTCTCGTGTTCTTGGCCTCTAACTTGTTTTTGCTTCCGAAATTTTGCACCAGAAGGTCGCTTTCTCTTCTATGGTTCCTAGAATTAAACAAGTAAAGCTAATATACTAGATCAATAGAAAATGAGATGTAATCAATATAAATTAAGATGTACCAGGCTCAGAAAACATTTAAGAAATAAACGTGGTGAGATCGTTGGATGATAGGCGAATAAAATAATTTGACAGTTTTGGCACTACCGGCAACGCCGGAAAGAGATGTTAACTTCAGTAATTTGAATAAGATTGTTTAAGTCTTCTAGTAAATTTGATTCATTTTCTAACTCCTTGTTGTGTAGCTCTTTAACTTGGAATGCCGGCCTAGATGTAGAATAATTATTTGATCTTTGTTGTTGGGTAAATGGTCTATGTTGATTTGAAGGTGGCCTAGTAGTAGCTGTAGAAATTCCCGACATAGGTGTTGCCTTTTCTGTTATTATTTTATTTGTTGGTTTCCAAACATTTGTTGGAGTTTGTGTTTTCCAAAAACTTTGTAATTCTTGCTCATTTGTAAAAAATTTTTGCGGTTTGGGTCGTGGATTTATAGCCACGGGTTGACTAGGAAAACTTGGATTAAAATTTGAAGGTTGCATCATCACGTATGTATACTAGAAAAAATTGCCACCGTTTTATTTTTAATTGTTAATTGTTTCAGAGGTCAGGTATCTCAAAAATATTTTTAGCTATACTTTCTGGTTTACCTGGTTAAGCCAAGGGTTAAACATAAAATAATATAATATAATATTTTCACGGAAACCTACTAAAATATGTATGGAAAGTTTTGTAAGAATCGGTTGAGTAGAGTCGGTCAGAGTAAGAATCGGTCAAAAAACTATTGCAAGATTAAAAACAAACAATAAACAACTATACAGATCGAGCAATATTAAATAAAATCATTTATTAACAATTAAATGCTTATTTTAAATTTCTGCTAATATTTAAAAAAAAAATGTAATTGAAGGATTGCATTTCTTTAAACCAAATTAGAATAATATGCAGTATTCGTAAATCGCCAAGCTTGGCTATAAACGTGAAAACTTGTCGAGCTGTAATAATTGGTCCAGACTTTGGATAATTGGCATATTTTGGTTGATTTTTTCCAGTTCGGCCTCGTCAGGGTATAAATTAAAACAACGACAGACGTTCGCTAATCAGTTCTTGACATTCAGTGTTTAGTGTTTTATATTTTTGGTTATTGGGTTTGGTGTGGAAATTAAATTAATGGTCAGTATTATATTATATTGTACAAAAAATAATATTTATAATTAGACATATTCCAATAAAGTAATAAAATCCAAAATTAGTTTTATTAGAATAGTTAGATCGTACGTAAAACTCGAGGATAATCTCTTAAGATTTAATGGCTTTTGGTATATTTTAATTTTCATTATTTCAAATAAATAATATAGCTTATAAGTATAAAAGTTAAATAAAATAATGTCTTGATTATAGGAAAAAAATCAAATATAATTTTTGAAATAAAAATGATTTTTTTTTAATGTTTAAGGATATTAAATATACAAAAATCCAGTAAATTTTATGTGGTACTCTATAATAGGTAATAATATACAGGGTGTTTTATTCAAATTACTGAAGTTAACATCTCTTTCCGGCGTTGCCGGTAGTGCCAAAACTGTCAAATTATTTTATTCGTCTATGATACAACGATCTCACCACGTTTATTTCTTAAATGTTTTCTGAGCCTGGTACATCTTAATTTATATTGATTACATCTCATTTTCTATTGATCTAGCATATTAGCTTCACTTGTTTAATTCTAGGAACCATAGAAGAGAAAACGACCTTCTGGTGCAAAATTTCGGAAGCAAAAACAAGTTAGAGGCCAAGAACACGAGAAGATGGCTGGCAAAATAAAAGATTTCTTGGCAAAAACTCCAGTTTCCAATGCAGAAACAGAAACTTTAGAGAGTCAATGCTCTGAGGCAGTTCTCTCTGGCTGCTTCACCTGTTCCTGCACTTGAACCATCTACGAGTACATTAACTCTCAGTGAAAACGTAGAAAATGTAGAAAGTGAATATGAAACCGAAGTCTTGACTGAAATGAGCTCTGAGATGACAAGTACCATTCTTCTATATCAGAGAATCCTGGTATGTGGCCTAAAACCATTAACAACGAGGAAGTCAGACGGTTGGTGGAGCGGGAACCTCCTTTGATAGGACGCAATTATTAATTTCCTACAAATCAAGACAAAAGAAAATTTTTAAATATGTACTTTGTCAGAAAACTGGAGAATGGTGAAATAACAGAGATAATTTGGCTTCAATTTTTTAAATGGAAACACCTATATTTTATTCCATTTTTTAATTCTGCATATAATTTTAAGTGCATTTTGTATACCATGTTTTATACGTAATACTAACATTAATAATAAATTTGCAACTGTTTGTTTTCAACAATTTACAAGAAAATCCACATAACTCAACTCGACAAATTGCTGCAGATCAGTCGGTTAGTAAATCATGTGTTCTAAAATATTTGGATAGGAACATAGAGTAATTAAAAGTATGAGAGGGTTCAATCCCATAGTGACAAGTAGGCATCATCTTTACCCTAAACTTGATTGCAGCGTGCGGTTGCGGTCTAACCGAACTAAAATAATTGACATTTGTCACAGTCGGTAAAATAGTCTACTGTAATACCGATCCGTCATAGAAATCTGCCTGTCATTTCTATGACGGATCGGTATTACAGTAGACTATTTTACCGACTGTGACAAATGTCAATTATTTTAGTTCGGCTATTCAAAATTTTAGAATGGCGCGAAATTTAAAATTATTGACCCATTAAATCAATTTTTAACAGCGTAAAGGCTGCGAATCTCGATCACAAACTCTAAAAAATTATGAAATAGTGCAAGTGTATTAATTTAATTTTTGAAGAGGCTAAGAGTGATAATGTTTGTAACTTAAGTTTATTTTATACATTTTTTAATTGAATACGTTAGTGTTTTGACATTAAATTCATCAAATCTACTTTTAAGCTGTTAAGTTAAAGCATTTAGGCCCTTCAAAAAAATAAATTGTTAATTGCACTTTCTCACTGATTTTTAGAGAATGTGAAAGAGATTTTACAGCCTAATACGCTATCAAAAAAAGATTTAATGGGTCAATTATGTAAGACAATATTTTAGAGATTAAGTATAATATATTTAGTCCTATTTTGAGAATTAAATGCTCGATACTAACAATGTTAATTTCACTGTTATCAACAAATTAACAAGGGTAGGGGTAGAATTTAAGTCAATTGTAAAGTAAGTTTATAATTTATTGTCTTAAAAGGGATCCTGATACAATTTGTTTTTGTGCTGCTTTAGCACAACACTCCATGGTATGTATTTTGCTTTTTACATTTTACATTTTGAGGATATGATACAAAAATTACAATTTATCAAATTTATAAATTAATTATTTATAGACATAAGAACTATATTTCTCAAAAATATGCCCTAAAAATTTTACGTTTACTACCTACTTTTTTGTACAGAGGGTACCCAAAAATGTTAGGGGAGTGGTAATATATAAAAACTAACCCTGTAATTAAAATATTCTTTATGGTTAGTATGATATTAAAAATTAGTTGACACTGATGTATACCCTTAATTCTAGATGTCATCGGTCCTTTTTCTTAAATATTCAAAGAGCATCCCTGGATCTTACTCCCATCTTATCGAGGTGAGGTACCTCCTTGAGTAGTGACCTGGTAGAATGGAAGTTGTTTCACTTATTGTGCTTTTGGTACTTCCTAGCAGCAAAGCACTGATCATACCTTTCATCAGACCTAGTAAAAAAAGTTTAAAAAAAACTATGTTAAAAAACTACTATATACAATGTATATAAAATGTTTTGAATTGATCAGGGAGTTTTAAAAGAATTTTGTATTCATATTAATTGGTATCTAAAAAAGTTTTGATTAAAAAAAATATATTTGAATATGATGAAGTGAAGAGTTCCAATGCTGTGTTAAGGATATCATTTTTAATATTTTCACAATGTTCTTTGCATGTGTACCATTCAAATGAAATGAATTTCCATATAAGATGCTTGATTTTTTGCTTAATATGTGTGATATGCCCATAGGTGGGTAAAATAAAATTAACATAATCATGAATTTTTGAAAATTCAATAATTACTTCTTTCGTCGCATATATTAGCCTTTTTTTGTTATCAGTGTACTCCTTAAACATGGTAAACATGTGATGAGATTCCAATCCATCACTTAATAAATTTACTTGGCATTCCTCACAGTTATTAATTGATTTTAATTTTTTTATTAAAAAACCAGCAACATATGATAATGTATTTTCATCATGATCAGAAAAATCTGTAGTAATAACTGGCAAATTCAATTTTTCTATTTCAGAATATTCAAACACATCTAGGTTGACACAGTCTCTTTGAATATTATCATGCTCTAAAAAATCATGCAGGTTATCAAGAAGAGAGCTGTCATCAAGTTCACAGTTTCTGTTGGAATTAGGAGTGACAAGATTACTCAGTAAAGATGTTTTAAAGCAATCTATGAACTGATGACAGTTTGGGTTGGAGTTTTCAGCCCCAAAGTGTCGAATAGCTGAAAATGAGTTTTCTAATGGGTCCTGGTTTAATGACCTAGTTCTCAAAAATTTAAAACCCAAGGTTCTGCATGTTTTCCAGAGCTCTTGTGTAGCAGTTATTGTTGTAAGCCAACCTGATTTAAATGGCATTACTCTTTTGGACACATTATCATTGACAAAGACCCAACTGTTGATTCTTGGTAAAAGCCGACTCCAGAGAGCTAAATGTGGGGATTTATTGGATATACACCTTCTATAGGGTTTCCCATGCTCTGGTTTACAAGTCCTGCCATTTAAACTGTCAAAAAGTTGATCTATATCATGTACAAACTCTGCTGTATCTATTGCCTGAGCAGGAACATTGTTGGTCGGATTACTTACCATTTCTTCAATTGTGGCTGCAACGGTATGGCTAAGTGTTCTTACTGCTACTGACACTTTCATTTTTAGGCGACTCTCAAATTTTAAGTTTAAATAAACTTATCTAATTTTTCTTAAAGCTTGAAATCTTTTCTTTCGGTCTATAACAAAACATTGCCTAATATGGTCCAATCATTTTTTTTTCATTAAACCTAATATTGTATGTCAAAAGAGCATAACAATCAATAAAGTTGATTTAAGCAAATGTGTCACATCAAAAAGAGTAAAAACCCTATGGTTGTTTATATAAAAGTATGGACCCGGTCGAGTATTTTCTTTTGAAAGTTGTTTTATGGCAGAGCGATTATTAGATGCCTGGTCACATACTGTACATAAAACTGTAAGTCCAGTTTCCTCAATTTTGGCAATCAACTGTTTTATTAAAACTTTCAATTCTATTGCAAGTAAGTCCCTAGTAAAAAAATATGCAATTGGTTGCTTCCAAGTTTTGTGGAGGCCATTGACCATAAAAACTAATGCATGATTTGCAAACTGATTTCTTCTACCCATGGGCCCTAGGTCTACATAGCCATCAAACATATCATATAACTGATTGTACATTAATTGTTCTGACAGTGAAATTTCATTAAAAATTAATGAGCAATACCTATCAATTGCTTTCATTTTATTCACTCTTAATTTTAATTTACCAAAAAGCTTATCATTAATGCCCGCTTCAAAGGGTGCACTTTTTAAAAGTTTTTGTAGGGTGGATTTACTTGGTAAAGCTAGACTGCTTTTTAAAAACCTGTATGATTTTGGACCTCTTTTGTAGAGTGCTAGGGCATATACCTTATCTTTGGTTGTCCATGTTGGTCTTTTTGTTTTTAAATTTGTAAAGCAATTTTGAAAAAAAGAGGCTACTGAATGATCCATATTTTGCTCTAATTCTTTAAAAACTTGGGTTTTTGACAACTGATATGCTGCTTTCAATTTTTGTTTGCTCGAAAACAGTTTGCTTTTTAATTTGCAGATTCTGTTGCTTTGGGTTTTGTTTAGATAATAAATTTTTTTTTCTAGGAGTAAGATTTTTAACCCTTGTTTCAGAAATTTGACTCAACATACTAAATCTCTGTTTTTTTGTGCCATTTTCTCCATCAATATGCCCTATGCTTCCCACAACCTTTCTTTTCGAATTAGGGTGAATGACCATTGGCCTAGCATAATTATGTTCATTGTGAACATTATATTGAGATTGCTGGATAATGACAGCAGGTAATATAGTCAATGTATCTTCCCAAGGTACTTGTGCCTCAACCAGTACTGGGGCATTTTGAATAATACTTGGGCCAGCAATTGGGAGAGCACACTTTCTTAACCGAGTATGTATAGTACTAGTAAATGAAATATCCTCAAAATGGTCTTGACATAAATAACACCTTGTTGAGGTTGGGCTTAAACCAAGTATTTTAAACCATTGGGACCTCCTAATAATGTCACTTTCAGGAAATTTAAAGAAAATTTTATTTTTGTATGAATCTTCAATAGGACAATAGTATGTATTAGAACAAGTGGGTGCCTTGCATTTAAAAATTAATTTTCCTGGTGATGACATTATTAGGGCAGTTTTAAAATGGTAAACAACAATTTTAGGTGACCTACAACATGGTGAAAACTATTTGATAAAAAAAATTGCACTTACCCCATCCTAGGGATTTGAAACCACACAATAAAACAACAAAAAAGCTTCTGCCTATATGATGAAATTACACTTTAATGACTTTAAGCTACATTTTTAACTATTTTTTGGTGAGAAAAAAACAAAAGAACACATCCAATGGACGCCTAAATAAAAAGGAATAAGCAATGGCGACGATCGAAGATGCGAAGGTGGGTGATGGCAAGGAAGGAAAGAAAATCGATAATCTAATGACAATTATGACAGAAGTTGGCCCTCGATGCCGTCTAACCGAACTAAATATCTTAGGTTAAGGTTTAAAACTTGATGATCAATTTAGGCTACCTTTCAAACACTCTTTTAATATTCATTTCTCTATGGATAGGAATAAATGGCATGCATAGAAAATTCATTTAATTCAGGAGCCTATTAAGGCGCGGGTCTAGAAATACAGCGATTGCATTTTTCGGCGCTTGACTCTCGGCTTCGTTAATAAAAGGAGAAACTGGGAATCGGGGAGTACAGGTGGTGGGGATAGAAACAGATCACCATCATCGTCATCGCATCGCGGATCGAGGCGCTCGTCTCGGTACGAACGCGTCGAACTGTCGGCACTTAGGCAGTTGCGAGTTGTGATGTTTTTTTCTGTTTAGCGGAGCGAAATAGGGTAAAAACAAACTTTTGATAAAATGCTTTTATTGTTATTTATTGTCTTATTGGACATCCAAAATGGTGATTTACGATATTTTTTAGTGGTCAAGTGGTTTTTTATTTAGAAAAATAGCACCAAATTGGATAAAATCGAAAAATGTATTTTTCAAGTTTACACCACTAAGTTCTCTAATACTAACAAAGCTAGGAAATCATTTTTTTCACCATAATAAAGTTCATTTGTTGGGCTTTCTAACAATTCTATATATTTTTGTACCGTAGATTGTTTTATATTTTTTAAACGATCTTTTAAGAATGAAGTTACAAAAAGTGACTGTAAAACTTCACTAAGCGCCACATTTTTTTATTTTTTACTTTTTTTACATACGTTTTGCGAAGAAAATAAAGAAAAAATATCCAAAAAGTTTTTAAAGTAAAAATCTTTTAGCTAAGAGGATAAGAGGTATAGTTGTTTAGCTATGAATTTTATAAAACCGCGCAATTCTTAAAAACTT
The DNA here is from genome assembly GCF_022605725.1 of Anthonomus grandis grandis. NCBI lineage: Eukaryota > Metazoa > Arthropoda > Insecta > Coleoptera > Curculionidae > Anthonomus > Anthonomus grandis. The sequence continues at coordinate 24,032,327 of NC_065546.1, forward strand.
TCGTTGGAAAACGTCCGCGGGTTTGGCGACAGCGCAGCAGTTATTTAGAAGTATTTTGTGTCCGGAATATCTAAGAATAAAAACAAAATTAATATTTATAAAATAAAAAAAAGTAAAGCCTTTTCGACAAATTAAATACTTATATTATAAATTAAATACTTATTATACAAATTAAATAATTAAATATGTAAATAAATAATTAAGGTTTTTAAAATAATAGTTTTCTTCAATTTTGTATTTCTGGCAATTACATCAAGAGTCTCGCCCACCTAAAAAAGTTAATACAAATTTAAAACAAATACATATAATTAGGTATGTAAAAAAACTTTTACTTTCATTCCTTTATTTCTTCTTTATTTCCCTTTTTTTTTTGTGCATCTAAAATAAACTGAGGATCAAGGCACTTCAGTTTGTTTCCTCGTCTGTTTAAAACGATTTCTGGAGCTACACATTCCAGAAAAAATTGTTTCAGTTTAGGCAGCATTATGTTATTCCAAACCTCTTCATTTTTTGGAATTTTTTGAACAAAAAGCTCATTTTTAAGTCCGGAATAGACAACAAAATAACATAAACTTGCCCCCGTTATGGCCAATTGCCCTTGAATCTATTAAAATATATGAAAAATTTAAAAAAAAATTACAGCTTTTAATATTAAATGAAAACCTGAAAATAGCAATCATGTGATTCTTTTAACATGATGTGCGAATCATTTTCTACTAAATAGGTTATTTCATTGTCCTTAACTGCAGCTTCAAAGGTCTTTTCAGAATGGGCAATTTTAAAGCTGCATTTAACCTCTACAATTTCGTTTTCGTTAATTATGCCTACAAGAATGTGTATGGGTACAAATTTCTAACTTGGTTAAATAGTTCTTACCATCCGGTGATGCAGCCAAAAAACCATAATTTAGATCAATAAATAAGCCTGCAGGAGCCACAACTTTTCCGGTTTTTTCTGAAAAGACGCTTATTGCTACTAATTCGTTTTTTTTCCATATCTTGTGCTTGCTGTTTGAAAATCTTGCGAACCCGATAATATTTTTTTCACTAAAACATCGCAAGGTGTAGCGGTTCTTATTTTAACTACTGCCCCAAAATTAGAAGCAGTTAGCCTATTCAATCGGTGAGTTAGGTAAAGAGGATTATCAAACTGCCTGACAGTAGATTGGGATATTTGGATTATCTCCTCTTTAGTAACCTAAAAACAATATTTTTTTTTGGTTGTAACAATAAATCACCATCATATAAAACTAAAAATAATTCCGATTTAAAAGTTGCATAAAAAACGACAAATTTCATGTTAAATATTTGTAAGAAATATTAGTTTACGAACCTTGAATTGTTTAACAACTTGTTGAACCTCAACTTGAAGTTGCTCTGGAGTAAGCAAGATTTCGGCAATGTCTTGACCGTAATCAGGAACCGTTTCTTCTTTAAAATTTAGGCGCCGCTTTTTCGGTCTTCTTGAATCTCGGTCACTTTTTCTTTTTTTTTCCTGTAGGGATATAAACTTTTGAAGCGATTTTCCTGGACTCCGCTTAAACGTTTCTTTCCAGGGACTGACATGCCATTTATAATCATAATTATATTTTAGCCCTGTTACAATAGACCTAATTTCAAATGAGTCCCTCTGAATTAAATTAAGTCGTTTTCCCATATTAAACCTTGCTAAAAGGCTCATAAATAACTCAGCTCTATTATTTGTTTCTTTATCTAAAAGGAGATGCGCCTTGCTTGAAAGGTTATTAAGAGCTGCTTGTAGATGGTGATGTAAACCAGAAGCCATTAAGTTATCACAGTTGTTTTGTGATTTGTTGCCTACATTTGTGCAAAGATAGTCTTTGCAGGCTTCATGGTTTCCAAAAACATGAAAAACGGAATATTTGATATCGCATTTGAGGGTAATAACATCATTGATGTTGGCGTAAATAGCATTCTGAACCGAGTGACATAATTTATCTAAAATTTCTCGACTTAAAAGATTTCTTGCCTGAAGAGGTACCCCTTTTGTGTCCTGTTTTATTTTATAAAGAGCTTTTCCAAAATTTTTCATCACATGATTAGTACATTCAGCCTTTTGTACCTTAAATAGTTATTATAAAATAGTAAAATCATATTAGGTATATCACTTAATTTTATACTATACTTACTTCTAAACCATAAGAGACATATTTACGTATTTTTGAAAATACGGTTGAGTCTCCATCGGCAATTATTTTGGTGTACTTTAAACTATAGCTTTCAATACTTGATTTGAAAGCCTCCACAATAATATCAGACTCCATTGCGCTGGAAGAACCGCTCCAGTTTTTAAAGCATATGTGCTCAGGTACTTTATTTTCATTTGTCGCCTTGGCACAAATGGAACAATATTTATTCCTCACTCCCAGAAAAAGGACTTTTCCAGTAGCTTTTCCAATAACAACTGCCTAAAAGTAAATGTAAGAATTAGTATACTAAGTACTAATATTCTATTATTAGTATTTTGTTCGAATTTGGTGCTTTGTAAACCTATATCGAATTTACTTGCTTCAAAACAAACTTACCACTCCTGAACAAGCATTGAATGTGTGACCATAACTCCTTTTTGACCACCCACATCCATAAGCACGGAAATGCAAGGAATCCCTTGTTTGTCAACATTTCCATTTTTAATGGCAATTTCCTTTTCTTCTTTTCCGGCATTATTCATGGAATTTATAAGTTCATCTTTCCATACCTTAAAAAAAGTTAAAAATTATTATAGTTTTTCTTGGGTATTTATTTAAAGTAGTAGCTTTTAACACAAGTGTTTATTTAAAATAACTTACTTGACTAAGTTTCCTTTGAGTGTTATAAAACATAGACTTAGTTTGTCCCGGAATGTCCAAGACACTTAAAAATTCCTGTGTATGCGCATATGTACTACCAGTTGCAATCGTTGCCCAAACCAATGCTTTATTAAAAACTGAATTTTCCTTCTTAGGATGCTCATTAAAAAGAGAAACAGATTTATTGCAATAATTGCATTGCACAATAAAAGTGCTCCTTAAGCCAAGGCGAATTTCCTTTTTATAAATCAATTTCCCAAATGGACAAATCTTTGTATGTTCATATTGTGCAGAAATAGTGGTCTCCAAAAAAAAATTAATGTCTACAATCCTGTTTCCACAAATATTTTCAGTATCTTGAACTTGCTCAACTTCCAAGATGTGCTCATCAACTCTGAAAAACAATATAGCTTAGGTAAGTAGGAAAGACAATGAATACTTTCTTAAATTATTCGTAAAATGAAAAAAAAAACAAAAATTTTATTACCTCTGACATTCTTTGATATATTTCGAATCATTGAAAAAACCATACTCAGCATTATTGTCACATATTTTAACAACGTCTTCAAGAATGGTAGCTAAAATACTATTTACAGCAAGTGTAGCTTCTCGTCGGCGCTCACGATTTTGAGCAGCTTTTGCTTTTGAATTTCGTTTTTTGAAAGACATTTTTTACCAGTAGGTTCACTAAAAAATATGTTAAAAAATGATATAAATTGATATGTGATACATAATATATCTGCTTTATGAACCAACTTCTCGTTACAACTACCCTTTCTATAATAAAAAATTGCCACATTCCACAATCACAAAACTTAATAGATTTAGAATCCCACATTAATATATACCTACCGTCAACTGACAAAAAATAGCTTCTAGCTTTTTTTTGTTTCTCTTTCATTTTAACACCTATTTTCAGTAAATACATACATATTCAGGGTGATTCATGAAGAAATGTCAATACTTTAGATACGTATTCAGGGCCCAAAAATAAACATAAAAGTTTATACAAATATGATGGATTCGCAACGCCTTCGTTTCCAAAATACAGGGTGTTATAGTTTTTATATATGTATGTGAGTGGCGCCCCCAACAAGTAAGAGCCATACTAAGATTATATTCGAATTTATCATACCAAAAAACCCCCCGACACCAATTTTTGCTCCCATATTATTACAATATCTAAGATTTTATTTAAAAAATATAAAAATTTAATAAAAAGTTTAACACCCTGTATTTCGGAAACGAAGGCGTTGCGAACCCGTATTTGTGAAAACTTTCATGTTTACTTTTAGGCCCGGAATACTCACCTGAAGTATTGACATTTTCTCGTAAATCACCCCTGTAGATATCTAGAGAGCTGATCATAGACACTTACCTAAGAAATACTTTTTGTCACAAACACAATAAAACACACAAAAATTAAAATTGTCAATATAATCTAAAGTTCACAAAAAACAGCACTTTTTCAAAAATGCAACTTTCTTATTTTTTCAAAATATTTCAAAAACGAAAAAAGATAAAATCGTTCTCAAAGCGGCATTGGATTGGCATTTAAATTTCTTACAACTTTCCCCTTGCCGGTCATCGTTGTCGTGTTGATGTTGCTTCTTGCGATAAGGATTAGGAAGGGAGAGCTAGGGACGAGTGGCGCCTCTACAAAAGCCCATAGAAAAAACGGCTGAACTAAATTCTTGAAAGAGATCAGACCCCTCTCTCTCATACATTAACAAACGTCCATAAGAGCCGTAAAACAAATTTTGGGGTCGTAACCGGCTGGCTAAAAAAGCACAAATCTCAAAAAATATTCATTTCTTTGAAAATTTTTTTTGGCTATCGTATTTAGAAATGTTCCCAGATTAGTATAAAGTAATTTGGTTAACTTTGGCCCATTATTAACTGAAATATTGCGAGTTTAAGATGAGAGATCTTAATTCTGAATTAAAACCGGAATTTTATAAACGATTAAAAAAAATAGATAGAATTTTTATTAAAATTTGAAACTGCTTCATATAATAGCTATAGCTTATACCTTTATAATGGTGTAGTTTAAATTTTTAAATAATAAAAACTTTTTAGGATTTGTGCTTTTTAAATCTCTTATGAAAAATTAACATTGCTTTTATCATCCGCAGAATAGAGTTTTGCGAAATAATGATGAATAAAGGTAATGCAAACCCACAATTTCTAAGTAAGATTGTTTTTTTCCGACAAGGCAAGTTTCAAATCCACACTGGAGTATGGAAAATCACACACAATTTCACAAGAAGTTAAACGTATTGGCAAGAATTGTGGGCACGTCAATAACACGAACAGTACGAGATTAGCTTACCAACATATTCCCAAATAGATAGATTGGAAGGGAAGATTTTATTGAATGGCCAGCAAGGTCGCCAGATTTAACGCCATTGGCTTTTTATCTATGGGGTTATCTAAAATCTAAAGTTTATTTTGATAACCTGAAAGCTTAGAAGAATTAAAAAATAGAATTAGACAGTGCTGTGAATACCGTGGTAGTAGCAGCAACGTAAATTCTTGCCTTATCTGAGATAAGTTTTCGCGACCTAAGAAAAGTCTTTTATTCACGACTAACTTGGGTGGCGTTGTTTATAAAAGGGTAAGTTGAGCATAACTGATTTATAGTTTAATTTTTCTTCATATGCTTTCGTTTTGATTTTTTTGAGATATGTTTTGGCTTCTAATTTGGTAATTAATAAAATATATTAATTTACATCCTTTTACACAATGAGTGACACAGAGGGGGACGGATCCCCCCCAGCTAAACAACCAGTATCCAAATCAAATGTAAAATCTTTGGGAAATATTCCTTGTAATTTTGTTATTAATGATATTAGTAAATGTGAGTTAAAGGTGAACCAAATAGGTCCAAGGTCATCAGAGTAACATTCTTCAATAAATAACACAGTTTTTTACTCAAAAACAGATTCCGGTCCCTTTGTTGTTTACTTGGAATCTACAGAATAGGTTGGCTACAATATAGGAAAATTCAGTAATATTAAAATAGCAAGAGACATATTTAATTTAAATTTAACAGACATTAAAAAAATTAATAATAAAGGACTAAATAGAATTTCCATTGAATTTACTAATTTTCAGTCAGCCAATGATTTTATTAAAAATAAAGTTCTTATAAATAAGGGATACAAAATATTTATCCCATTTAACTTGTTACTTGTTACATGCAAAGGAATTGTAAGACAAATAGACACTGACATATCAGAGGATGAAATTATAAAAAGATGCAGTATAAATGGAGATATTGAAATTCTTAATGTTAAAAGGTTAAATAGAAAAGTAATTAAGTAAAAAACATCTTATGAACCCACAGGTTCCGTTTTGTTCACTTTTAAAGGTATCCTTCTTCCAAGATCTATTAATTTATATAGACTAGAAAGACCTGTCACAATATATGTTTCTCCAGAGACCCAATGCTATAGATGTCTACGTTTTGGACACACAAAAACAAACTGAAAAGGCCGGGAAAGATGTTTTAACTGTGGACTGGAGGAAAATCATTTGAATGATGAAAATAGATATACTTGTACCACACAATGTTTCTTCTGTAAAGAAAACTGGAAATCAATTTCAAAAAAATGTCCAGAATATATGAGACAAAAAAATATTAAGGAACTGATGGCATTTGAAAATTTAACTTTCCATGATGCAAATGAAGCATGCAAAAAATCTTATATAACCAAAGGAGAATTTGTTTATAATCCAAGTGGTTTTCTCAACACAATATTAAAAAACAAATCTCAGTACCCCAAAATTCAATACCTATTACACCCTCCCAAAGAAGAACCCAAAACATGAACAATAGCACTATTAAAAGGGCGTACTCTCAAGTTGCTACAGTCAATAACAATAAAAAAAGAATAGTCCAAAAAGGCTATGACAGAAAACTCCATGAAAAAAGCTTATTTTTTCCTAACTCTAGACCTAATAAATCCGATCCTGACCACACTTCTCAAATTCAAATTAATTCACAGTCTTTCTCATGCTCAAATTCTTCAAGTCCTTCTCAAGTAACTTCTCAAAAGCCTATTAGTGCACAGCAAATTTCAATTTACCTTGTAACATAGAAACATGTATACAATTTGTTAGGAATACAACAAATGATGACTATCTTGACACCCTAAAAAAACTCATCCCGTCAAAACCCAGATCTAGAAATGGATCTGGAATTGTCAGACTATTAAATAAATACAATTAACACACAATATTTAATACCTCCCACACAGATATTTATAATTAAAATATTATACATCAAATTCAATCTTAAAATTATACAGTGGAATATTCGTGGCATTAATTCCAATAGAGATAATTTGATATTATTAATCCATAGGGAATCACCAGATATTTTATTCCTAAATGAGACTTGGCTTAAATCACATTATAATTTTACTCTGCCAACATATACAATAATCAGGGAAGATCGACCAGATGGTTATGGTGGGATTGCAACCTGTATTAAAAAGAATATCGTTTATAACAAATTAAAAAGCTTTGATTATGACTCAACCCCAATACATTACCATTCAACCAGGTAATCTTTACCTTATAAATATCTATGTCAATACGGATAAAAATATTACTACCAGCTTATTGGAAGACCTAATACAGGAGACTACCTAAACATAGAACAAACCATTATAATGGGTGATCTTAACTCACACCACCCTCTATGGGATGATTCTCCTGTCAACAAAGAGGAAAAACTAATTGCAGATTTTATCTCAGATAATAATTTGGTGGTAATCAATGATGGTTCATGTTCGTTTGTACAAAGTCCAAACTCATACTCTACTGCTCTTGATTTAACTATGGTAAGCGGTATATTGGCAGTAAACAGTTCCTGGAAAGTCATACATGACTGTGCTAACAGCAACCACTACCCAACCTGTTTAGAACTAAACCTATCGCTAAAACTCAACGCAAGGAAAATTTTTATGACATCTTTTATGGCCAGAAACCTTAACAAAGCAAACTGGAAACCTTATCATGATAATATAATACTAGAAATAGATGCAGAAGACCTCAAAGTGTGGTGTTTCTAAGAACATTGGCAATTTGTGGTGGGACAAGGAATGTTCTACCTGGATCAAAGAAAGGAAAAATGCAATAAATAACTTTAATAATACCCCTACATTAGAAAATTACCTTACTGCAAAAAAATGCATAGCAACTACTAAGAAGAGAATTAAAATTAAGAAAAAAGAAAAATTTAAGCTCTTTTGTCAAACTCTCAACAGAGAGTCAAATATTAGTTATGTGTGGAATAAAATTTAAAAAATTTCAAATAATATAAATAATACTTTAAGCAACTATAATATTTCAGATGATATTAAAAAATAAATTCTCCAAAATATGTCTGGTGTGAATCTGGATCCCGATTTTGTTGTCTTGCAACCACGGGATGACAATAGTGTTACTCCATTTTCTTTAAATGAATTTAACAACGCAATAAGAAATAAAAAATTGTCCGCCCCTGGCATGGATGACAAAGCTTACCCAATGTACAAACATCTACCAATAAGGGCAAAAATAACTTTACCTAAATATATATAATAAATGTCTGTTTGAGGGATATATTCCAGAGGCATGGAGAAAATATAACATTATTCATATCCTAAAACCAAAGAAAAACCCTATCCTACCGGTAAATTATAGACCTATAGTGATGTCAATGTGTGGCTGTAAGATCCTTGAAATCGTGATTAAAAATCTATTGGAATGGTTCCTTGATAACAGAAATACTTTCACACATGAACAACTAGGTTTTAGGAAGGACAAGGGCATATATAATAATATTGCTTATCTCTCAAATTCAGTCCTTGAGGCGTTTGGTCGGTCTAAATCTGTCATTGCAGTATCTTTAGACATTAAGTCTGCATTTGATAATGATAATATATATAAATTGTATAATAAACTAAATCATCTTCAAATTCCTATTGAAATTAACAATCCTATTCATCAAATTATTGTGAATAGACTTCTATAAAGCAGAAAGGCTGATGGCACATTCATGAGCCCATATCTAGCTACAAAAGGACTACCACAGGGTTCTCCTTTGAGCACTATACTTTTTAATAGGTATATCTTTTTAATTGAACTTAGATTCTGCAAAAATAATTGGATATGACCTGGCTGTTTTTTGTGAAAGGTTCCAATGTCAGCGTTATGACAAACAAAATAAATGAAGCATTGGAAATGATTAATAGTATTTTAAAAGATAATGATCTCTCCCTTTCCGCCGAGAAGTGTGAAGCAATTTAGTTCACAAAGGGTAATCTCAAAAATCCCCCTCCACCTATACATATTGGCAATTATGTTATTGATTGTAAGCCCCATGTTAATTATCTGGGACATATTCTGCAAGAACACCTAAAGTGAAACACTCACATTGACCATATAGCTGATAAGGCTAAAAAAGCACTTAACATTCTGCGCGCTGTCTTTAGGGTTTGGTGGGGATCTGACCCTCTTACCCTGTTAACAATTTTCGGAGCAATGATTCGATTCCACCTGGACTTTGGCTCGATTTTCTGTAAACCAAAAGGGTCTAAATAAATTGGATGTAGTCTTTTTTGAAGGATTGCGAATATGCCTGGGTTGTATGAAATCGACTCCCAAAGTGGCTTTATTAGCGGAAGCGGCAATGGTAAACTTGGAGCAGAGACGAAAAACCTTGGCAGATAAATACATTGCAAGGTTGACCTCAATAACTAATCATCCTATACTAGAGATTTTGCAGAGTATCCGGAGAAAAATTATTACATTGCCAACTTACATTAACTCTGATAACGTTCCATATTTGATAATCGCCTTACAAAAATTCCTTCCTTACCTAAACACAATAAGTAAAGATACAAATTATGCATGCTATGGAATTGATTTTGATATCCTGAACAATCCAAATAAAATCTTAGACTTAAGGAATGAAGAAGAGTGACACTATGTTAAAACAATATTTTCTAACTGCCAACTTTTTAATTTTACCGGCCAACAATCTAAACATTTATACAAAAAAAAACATTTTTTGTTTTTTTTTGTATAAACCGTTGCATGCATGCAAATGCATAGTTATTTATACAAAATTTAATCGCAAATTTCTTAATAAATATTGAGGTTAGGTATACATGGTGTACAAAATATAAATTTTATACAGAATTAAAAAATATAATAAAAAATGGGTGTTTCTTTTACATGAGTATAATACATGAATTCATCATCAAAAAAAATAACTTGCGCGTCCTCACTGTATAGTTTAGTTAGTGTTTAAGATTTGTTCGGCAAGAATTTTGGTTAGTGGTAAAGCTGGCTCGTAATTTGAGTAATCATATAAAAGGTTTCCACCATAGGACCAATATTTTACAACTTTAGATTTGGCAAGCGATTTCCATCAAATACAAATTCACAAAGAAAGTGTTGAAATTCACAAAAAAAGACGGCCTTTTCAACTGAATAAGGACATTATGAATTCCTGAGGATGCTGTTTGGATTCAAGAATGTCCTGGCAACTTTCCAAAGAATGATTAATGGAGTCTTTAAAAAATACATTAACAGATTTTGCTTAGTTTATATAGACGACATAATTGTATTTTTAACATCTTTGGAAGGGCATATTAAAAATTTAAGAGACATTTGTAAAAAATTTGCGGAATAGAACCTAAAAGTGCAACTTGACGAATGTGATTTAAAAAAAAAATATTGAATTTTTAGGACATACAATTACGACTGAAGGCATAACACCTAATTCAAAAAAGATTGATGCTATTTTATATTTAATAATACCTTTACCTAAAACTCAAGTAAGAAGTTAAAAGCTTTCTAGTAGGTTCTTATAGAAAGTTTATTAATAATCTAAAACATGTCATTTTAGCAAATTCAACATTATATTGTGAATGGTCGCTGGTTCAATTGTGGCTAATTTAATCCCAAATTAGCGAATCCACCTTCGATATACTGCTGGTTCTGATTACTATTAAGTTTTTCCTTATACAAATGCCCCAAACTCTCAAATCTTATATTTTCCCAATGAAGGACCAATAAAACACTTTTTCACTTAAAATGTTTACTAATTATATTAATACTGGATATTTAAGGAAATAACGGAGATCGAGAGTCAACCGATTTCAGGAAGAATGAAAAAAATAAGAACGAGAGACGTAACCAATATTATGAAAGGCGAAGAGCAACTGACTTCTATTTTACCCCTCTTAATAGCCAAAAATAAATCCCAGACACGTTTAATAATCGTATGATGGTTTCCCAGAAGTATAATGAATTATGTTTTAGTTAGGGTTAAAGTTGGCCTATAAGAAATTGTCTTAGTGGTCGGTTATTAGCCGGCTTTTAAATTGGAAATCCAAACATCCTCCCCCCCTTGAGGCGAAGTCCTCAACTCATGTCGTAAGGAAGCGGACACATTTTGGTAATGGGCCTTATAAATACACCGTTCTTTGTTTTAATCTTTGCTACACGAACCTTACCATCATTTCCTGGAAATACCTCCAGAATACGAGCTAAATTCCATTTTAATGGTGGTAAATTATCTTCTTTAATCAAAACGATTGAATTAACTTTAATATTATTAGATGCAACGAACCATTTTGGACGGTTTTGTAGCCGATTTAAGTATTCAGTTGACCACCGTTTCCAGAAGGCCTGCTGTAACTTAGTGCATTTCTGCCAAAAACTTAACCTATTTTCAGGTACATTAATTAGGTTCCTTTCGGGATAACTAGTCAGTGGTTCCTCTATTAAAAAATGAGATGGTGTTAGTACATTAAAATCGTTCGGATCATTTGAGACTGGGCACAAAGGCCTTGAATTTAAAATGGCTTCTATCTGAGCCAAGACAGTGGAAAACTCTTCAAATGTTAATTGAGTTTCCCCTACAATTTTGCGAAGAATGGTTTTTGTCGATTTTATTCCAGCCTCCCATAAGCCACCCCAATGAGGACTGCTAGGCGGTATAAATTTCCACTCTATTTCCTTTGTGGATAAAAAATATTTAATTGTGTCTAAATTTGAAGTTAATTTGAAAAATTCATGAACTTCGCGTAATTGATTTTTCGCTCCCTGAAAGTTAGTGCCGTTATCGCTATAAACAGTTCCTGGTAAGCCCCGTCGTGAAATAAATCTTTTAAATGTCAGTAAAAATGCGTCAGTGGATAGACTTGAAACCAATTCAAGATGTATAGCTTTCGTAGCCATACATATAAATAATGCTATATATGCCTTTGAAATCGCTGCTTTGCGAACCCTTGTCTGCTTAATAAAGAAAGGACCTCCAAAATCAATTCCTACCTTTAAAAATGGACGTGAAATTGAAACCCTATCCGACGGTAAACTACCCATTAACTGACTTGAAACCTTAGCCTTGAACCTGTAACAAATAACGCACCCCTTTATGACTGTTTTAACTTCAGTTAATCCATTTATTGGCCAATATCGCAATCTTAAGTTCGACAAAACTGTTTGAGCTCCCGCATGCAGTAGTTTTTTGTGCTCAAACAATATAATAAGCCTAGTAACATGATGTTTAGATGGTAAAATAATAGGAAATCTTTGACTATAACTAACTGTTGCATTTGCAAGACGCCCATTGACCTTTAATAAGCCATCGATATCAATAAAAGGATTTAAACATTTTATAGTGCTGTTTTTCAATATTAAATTTTGTCTTTCTTCTTTTTGATCAACACCTTTAGAAGTTTTTAAATAATGAATTTCCTGAGCAAATCTTTCCATTTGAACTAATCTAATGATAGTTCTAAGAGAAATGTCTAACTCTTCAACTGTTAACGGACCTATTTGCTTATTAACATTTTTACAATTATTAAAGAATCTAAAGCAAACACTTACAGTTCTTTGTAAAAAAGAAAAACTAGAATATCTTTTCCAATCAATAACAATTTGTGAACAAGTTTGAACTAAACTCACTTTTTTTTTCTTCATGTAATGATGCGAATGAATTTTGTATTTGCTTAATAACTGGCAATTCCTTATTTTCGCGAAGAAATGACGGCCCATTCCACCATTTTTCACACAAAAGCAAATCTCTTGGATAAACTCCACGTGATATATAATCTGCTGGATTGTCCTCAGACTTAATGTGTCTCCATTCATAGTTAATGGTTAGTTCCTGGATCTCAGAAACACGATTAGCCACGAATGTAGTCCAACGTGAAGGAGTATCCTTTAACCAACACAAAACAATATTTGAGTCTGTCCATAAGATGACCCTTTTTGGCTCCATCCCGAAAATTTCTAAGACTCTGTTAAGTAGTCTTGATAAGAGTAAAGCCCCGCATAGTTCTAGTCGCGGCAACGATACTGATTTTAAAGGCGCAACTCTAGATTTTGAGCAAATCAAATTACAACTTATCTTCCCATCTTTAGAGATGCCCTTAATATAAATGCAAGCACCATAAGCTGCCATAGAAGAATCGCAAAACCCGTGAATTTCTATATTTGTCAATGTTCCTGAACCCAAGAATAAGTAACGAGGAATTTGCAATTTGACTAAATCTGGAAGAGTATCAGAAAGACCTTGCCATTTTTCCAACAAATGTGCTGGAAGTTCATCGTCCCAATCTATTTTGCTTATCCAGATTTGTTGCATTAAGATTTTTGCCAACAACACTACTGGCCCTACCAGCCCTAATGGATCAAACATTTGCGCAATTTGTGATAAGACTATTCTTTTAGTATATTTCATGTTTTTTATCTCAACGGGAGCTAAAATTTTAAAAGAGTCTTTAAAAGGAGACCATGATAAGCCTAAAATTTTATTCGATACACTCTCATCTTGAAATTCTATTTCGTTTTTAGAATCACTTAAATCTGAAAGTAGTAGTGATGAGTCGTTAGATGAAAACTTATGTAAATAAAATCCCGCAGATCCTAACAATTCTGTAAGTTGAGTCAACAACTCCTTGGCTTCTTCCCTTGAATTAGCTCCTCCTAAAATATCATCTACGTAGCACTGCTGCAAAAGAGCCTTGGATGCTAATGGAAACTCCATGGCCTTATCAGTAGCCAACTTACTCAAACAACGAGTAGCCAGATATGGAGCACAGTTGGTGCCATAAGTAACAGTTTGAAGTTCAATACATTTAAAATTATTATTTCGATCGTCTCTCCAAATAATATTTTGCAAATAGCATTGCTGAGGATTAATCCTCACCATCCTGTACATTTTTTTTATATCAGCTATTATTACATAACTGAAAGTTCTAAATCTACACAAAATATCAAATAACTCTGGTTGAGTTGTAAATCCTTTAAGCATTATTTCATTCAATGAAACCCCTGTTGATGTCTTTGCCGAAGCATCAAAAACAACCCTAAGTTTTGTGGATACATTTGATTCCCGTATTACGCAATGATGCGGTAAAAAATTTCTTTGTACCCCATTTTGATCTAAATTTTGTTTAAAATCATATTCTACATAACGTGCATGTCCCAATAAAATATACTCCTCAATAAATTTCTTATATTCATAAAAGATCTCTGGATACTTTAGAAACTTCTGTTCAAGAGAATAAAATCTTTTAATTGACGTAGTTAAAGAATTACCCAACCTATGAATATCATTATCGCTACGCAATGGCAAATCTACTTGATACTGTCCATTATCCAAAATCTTCACAGTATCTAAAAAGATCTGTTCGCAATGTCTATCATCTAAGGATAAAATTTTTTTATTTGAAACTCCTTCCAATTGCCAAAATTTTAGCATAGTTGTGTTGATATTTTCAGTATCCAACGATTGCCCTAAAAGTGCAACTTGAAAATGACATGAATTAAAATAATCCCTTGACTTAGCTGGAGCAGTACCACAAACCAACCACCCTAACTGAGTCTCTTGTAAAACAGGCAATCCAACACCCAATTTTATTAGTCCTGGTAAGAGAACATCAAAATATATATCAGCTGCAATTAACATGTCTATCTCTGAAGTTTTATAAAAATACGGATCAGCTAATTTTATATGCCCAGGAATATTAAATTTGTCTATATCTATATTGACATGCGGTAAAGGGCATGTTACTGTATTTAAAATATAACAGCTCATTTTAATACTTCTATTATTAGAATACCTTGTTTTAATCTGAATGTCCGCCATATCATTTACATGAGCGATACTAGTTCCTATACCCCCTATCGTTAAATGCTGTTTATATGGTTGAACCTCTAATTCTTTTAAAAGTTTAGATGATATAAAACTAGACTGAGAACCTGAATCAAGAATAGCCCGAGCTTTAATTATCTTACCATTGCCTGTGCATATTTCAACAATTGCAGTTGCTAATAATATTTGTGACTTAAATCCCTGAGTATGCAGTGTTCTTTGAATAACTGAAGAAGAAGTTGTACCATTTGTACTTGAATGAATCTGCTCATTGTCTTTTACATTTTGAGTATGCATAACTCCTTGACCCTGGTGATCATTTTCTTGAATAGTATTCAGTGGAAAACGCTCCTGATTACTTTGTGAGAAATTACCTTTTTCATTGTTAGAACTAAAACCTAAGACATTTCCCCCTTGCACATTGCCCTTAATATTGTCATCATGTAAAAGTGAATTATGCTTTCTTTTACAAAAATTGCACCCTAAAGATTTACAATGTATTACTGTATGATTAGTACCTAAACAATTATAGCACAGTTTTTGTTGCTGTATAAATTCTCTTTTTTGAACAAGACTAGCTCCTTTAAACTTAAAACATTTATTTAATGAGTGCCCTTCCCGATTGCAAAATAAACAGTTTTGTTTTTTAGTGTGCTGTGTGCTTACAAATGTTGAAGATTTCTCCCTTTTAACTGTATACTGCCCTTTAAAACTTTTAAAGTTTTTATCAGTCTCCGTAATATTTTCTAATGCCATACAACGTTTCTCTAAGAACTCAAGAAATTCGTTTACTGTTGGCAACACTGTAATATCCCTTTCTAATTCAAAAGCACGCCTAGTTTGAAAATCTAATTTTTGACTTAAAACGTACACAAGTAAGATGTCCCAAGAATCCACTGGTAAATTTAAAGCTTTGAGTGAATTTAAATGTTGTCTAACCTTTGTGAGAAATGATCTTATTTGATCCCCTTGACCTCTTATTATTTGTGGAATATCCATTAACCCTTTTACGTGTGAGTTTATAATAAATAAATTATTATCATACCTTTTCTTTAAAATTTCCAATGCCACTGTATAATTTTCATTTGTTATAGAAATGTTGTCAATTAAATTCAACGCTTCTTGTGACAGTGCACCCTTTAAATACATAAACCTTTGGACATTGGTCAACTGAATATTATCATGTATTAATGCAGTGAAAAGATCATAAAAAGATTTCCAATCTTCATATTTGCCAGAAAATGTAGGTGCATTTATATTCGGCAACCTTACTCTACTCTGAGAATCACTACCCGATATAGAAGTGGAGGGTTGAGACTGTTGGAAGTTCACCGTTGTAGCTACCCGACTTCTATTTTGAATTATTGTTTTAATTTTAGCCCAAGCTCTAAAATATTGTGTCTCTATAATTTCCCTATCCGCTGACTCTAGGTCGTCCTCATTTTCAATTAATGATTGAACATTATCATATGACTCAAAAGCCTTTTGTAAATGCGATTCCCTAATGACAAATTCATTAATATTAATATCTAAATTACTCTCATTATTGTTAACATAGTTTTCAATCCTAGTGATACTACTCTTTAGCTTTCTACGTTCCTTTTTGTTTTCTTCCATACTTAATTTTTAATACACCAAAGAAATTAAATTTAACAACTAAAATCTGTTTCAACTAAACTTTAAATAACGTAATAACCTTTTAAACAGTACCAATATACATTTGCAGTAGTAAATCTTAATCCCAGACCTAATCTTTATTTAATTAAAATAAAGCTTTATACCTTAGAAATTATTCTAAATTTAGAAATGTTATTTTAAACAACCCTATGTAATAACTAGCTATAAATTCAGCTTTACATTTAACCACAAACAATTAAAACCCTTTGTGTTTATTAAAATTCTTTTTCAAAAACTAATTAGATCCACCCTGTAAGAGCACATCAAATTTACAAAGAAAATTGAATCAAAAATTTTACACTTTTCTTCTAAGTCAATTCACTACACTTGCAACAGAGTACGATAATCGACGTAAAATATTAAAAAAATCTGAAAGATCTGACCTTGTAAGTCCCTTTGTCCAGCGCTCTGGAGTGAAAAGTTCCCAATTCCAATGTCTCGGAGTTGCTCGTCGAACTCTTGCTGCAAATTCCCTCAGCTTTGCCCTCAACTATCAGTGGTAAGTCTGCAAATCCCAAAGCCTTGAAGTAAATCCAAATCCCAATCACTTCGTTAGCTTGTCCCAGTAGTTTTCCAAATTCCCAAAACTCCTTCCTGGTCACGATAGTATAAGTGTAAGAATCCCAGTAAAAACTTAATAATCCGGATCGTTTGGACCAAAATGAATGGTCGCTGGTTCAATTGTGGCTAATTTAATCCCAAATTAGCGAATCCACCTTCGATATACTGCTGGTTCTGATTACTATTAAGTTTTTCCTTATACAAATGCCCCAAACTCTCAAATCTTATATTTTCCCAATGAAGGACCAATAAAACACTTTTTCACTTAAAATGTTTACTAATTATATTAATACTGGATATTTAAGGAAATAACGGAGATCGAGAGTCAACCGATTTCAGGAAGAATGAAAAAAATAAGAACGAGAGACGTAACCAATATTATGAAAGGCGAAGAGCAACTGACTTCTATTTTACCCCTCTTAATAGCCAAAAATAAATCCCAGACACGTTTAATAATCGTATGATGGTTTCCCAGAAGTATAATGAATTATGTTTTAGTTAGGGTTAAAGTTGGCCTATAAGAAATTGTCTTAGTGGTCGGTTATTAGCCGGCTTTTAAATTGGAAATCCAAACATATTGTTAATTATCATATTGTAATCCCACGCGTGTTGAATTGAAATGCCGCATCTTATCTTTTATAAAAATGCTAAGTACTAATTACTCCTGTGTTTTATCTACTTATTGTAAATACTAAGTGATTATAAACCCAACGTTTTAGTTTCTTGTAAGTTAGGCTGTTGTTGATTTGATAAAAATTAAATACAAGTTTAGAGTAATTTCATTTCAAGTCTAGTTTAGTACGAACCCTAAATATAATTGCCACCCGCTACAGGTTAGTTGCTTTGCCATATGGACGTTGGGCTTCTGCATCCATCCATCGAGGAAACATTGGTTAGAGCTGCCTCGGAATAGTTTTGTTTTGGAATCGAATTAATATGCATTGGATTTAGGTAGATGTACTTAAAAACTATATTTCAAATAATACAATATAGATGAGAATAATACAATATGTCATGTGAGGATGTGAAAATTCTTGGGGGAGGGGCGGAGTCCCAGAGGCCTCCCTCAAGACTCCGCCGCTGCTAATAGACCTTATTGACCTAACGAGCTAACGAGAGATATTATCATTAAATGATGGTCAGTGATTTCACCTAATACACACATGTATGACTTTGATCGTGTTCGACTTTTGTGTTAAGAGTAGTTATTTTGAATTTAATGATGATGAAGTATATTACCGATCTGCTCAGATATAGTACTGTCATAATTATAAAATACTTGTCCAGGTAAAATCTTCTCGGAACCGATTTTTATGAGGTAGGTGAAGGATGTTCTTGTGCATAGAGTAGTTGAAGGTGAGATTCTTAAGCTTTTAATTTGCTTTATCCAATATTGCAGTTTACTATAGGTCTTGAGGTCAATCACTCTATTTTTGGATACTAATGTCATAAAAGATAACCATAAAGCAAAACTCCGTTACATTTACAGTCAGGTGTAATATACAATTATCCTTATACAGTGCATTTTTTTTTAATCTCAGGTCATAGGGTTTTACGTGTAATATTTTCAACCTCATGTCAGA
Source organism: Anthonomus grandis grandis (assembly GCF_022605725.1). NCBI lineage: Eukaryota > Metazoa > Arthropoda > Insecta > Coleoptera > Curculionidae > Anthonomus > Anthonomus grandis. Next base: position 24,051,123 of record NC_065546.1, read on the forward strand.
ACCTGTTCTATTTAATCAATAGGATTGAAACTTGGAACAAGTGAAGTTTAAGTTAACAAACTTTAAAAAATCCCATTATTTTGCAAAAAAATTTGCGAGAAACCTATTTAAAATACGTTTTTCTGATGAAAGTTTGCTTTTTCTGCACCTCGTAACCTTCATTACCTTTACACTTCAAAGCAGGTAGACAAATATCTGACAGTGACACAAAATAATTTCCTCAAAATCTCAAAAATATATTTTCAAAAATCAACAATAAACAAATAAAACCTTTCAAATAAATTGTTCAAAGTGCCCTCCAAATTGAGCCAAACAAAAGCCCAGACAGTTGTAGAAATGTCTTTTAACATTTAGGAGCTGCCGGAGAGTAATGGTACGCGAAGCCTCGATAATTCTATTACGAAGTTCTTCGATATTGTTGGGTCTGCCTCTAACAATATCAAACACTTTCGATGATAGATAGCCCCAATAAAAGTTATCTAAAGGCGAAAGATCGGGGCTTCGCGCCAGCCATTTAGATGGCCCAAAACGTCCAATCCAGCATCCTGGGAACGTGGCATTCAAAAACTCGGTAACAGTCGCTGCACTATGAGCGGGGGCTCCATCATGTTAAAAAATTATCCTGCCATTTTGAACAGCGTTTCCTAATGCGGGAATGACCTGCACCTGAAGTAATTCTAAATATTTTACAGTATTCAAGCTACCCTCTATGAAAAATGGTCCAATTATTCGATCTCCCAGAATTCCTGCCCACACGTTAAGTTTCTGTCTTGTTTGGGTATGCGTTTCCTGGATGACGTGAGGATTTTCTCGCGCCCATATTCGAGTATTTTGTTTGTTGACTGTACCATTTGTACAGAAAGTACTTTCGTCTGAAAATAGTGTTTTGTTTGTAATTGTGGGGTCGTTGTTAATTCATTCCATCCACTGTTCACAAAACTGCATTCTAAGAAAATAATCATTAGGCAAGAGTTCTTGAACATTTATAACTTTAAAAGATTTGTATTTTTCTTTTCTGATTGCCTTATAGCAACTACTCCTACTTTTTCCGGTAACTTCAGCAAACTGAGTAAGACTATTTGTTGGATTTTCTTCAACGCCCAAGCATACCTCCATTTTAAATTCTTCATCTACGACAGTTTCGGTTCTTTTTCGTTTTAAGTGAAAACTGGCGATGCATCCAATCGTAATAAATTTTTCATGAAGCCGTTGTACAGTTGATCTAGACGGGACGGGAGGGTTAGGATAAGACACGGCAAAATTATGTACCACTTCTTGCGCCCACATTCCTCTACTGTCGTTTGAAACCATCTCAATACGTTCCTCCGTAGTGTAAATCGACATTTTAAAGAGTTTTTGAACAAGTTTAATGGAGCAATTTAAAAATTATTTTGTGTCACTGTCAGATATTTGTCTACCTGCTTTGAAGTGTAAAGGTAATGAAGGTTATGAGGTGCAGAAAAAGCAAACTTTTTCATCAGAAAAACGTATTTTAAATAGGTTTCTCGCAATTTTTTTTGCCAAATTATGGGATTTTTTAAAGTCTGTTAACTTAAACTTCACTTGTTCCAAGTTTCAATCCTATCGATTAAATAGAACAGGTTCTAACATGGGGCTGAAAATATTACACGTAAAACCCTATGACCCGAGATTAAAAAAAATGCACTGTATATTGCAATATAACATTTTGAAGCGTTTTTACCGTTCGTTGTGAAGTAGTGAATTAAAACACTCGATGCACAAAAATAGTCAACTGATTTATTTTATGCGTACGCGCTAAACACGATCATTTAAGACTACTACAAATATTTTATTTACTTGAGAGTGGTATCAAGAAACCATAAGAATAATGCTGAATAATCCGATTTATAGTATAAATAGACATATTAAATAATAACAGGTAACATTACGCCAGTGTCAAAGCTAGTTGCTATTGCTAAAAGTATGTAACTTTTAGTAAATAATAAGAATATTCATTAGCTTGTGTACTTAATTGGCGCTGCGGACAGGATAGGGCAATTCTATTCTCTTTCGTATATCGTTGAATAGAAGTGATTTTGAAATAAATCTGATGCCCTATATCCGACCTATAAAAACTTCGTAGAAGGTCAGTCAAAACTACTAAGGAATTTCCGTAAAAGCAAAATTTCACAAGGATCTACGAAAATCTTTAGAATCGACAGAAATATTGGTGGAGCCAAAAGCCCTGACGTGCCGCTAGTGACTAATACTGAGACTATCGACCGCGTTGCCGAGACTTTCTCCATTATCAGTTTCCTAAAACCTGTACGTTCAAGTCGACCATTCCCACTATACTATAGGCTTTATGGATTCCTTGATTGTACTGTAAGTAACTATTAAAATGCCATTTTTTTAACTTTTAAATATTACTGCTTTATGCCTAAATCCATGAAATCGTTTGCCGCTGCTCTAAGGAAACAAAAATAGATTTTCTTTAGGATTAAGTTCTATCGAAGAAAGTGAAAATTAAACATTCAGTATGACTGCTTCACATAATTCAATAAGTTTAGAAAATCTTCTGTCAAACCTAGCCTTAAGTTCAAGCTATCCAAAGAAGAACCACTATCAGATATGGAAAAAATTCGTTTTTATACATCTCTTTTACAAACTTTCTTAGATATACAAAATCACTTTAGTTTAAAGGCACGAAGTTTTATCATCAATACCGGGTTTAAGAAAGATTAAAAACTTTCGTCTGAATATCTGCTTAAACTCAATGTGAAGTGCCAGATTTAAATTTAAAATTAATTTTAAATGATCAACGTCAAAACACATTCGTATTAATATTGACTGCAAATTCACAAATTAATTTTACGAATTTTACCCATTCTTTACAGTACTTTACACTATTGGAAACAACCTTCCAATAATTTATTTCACCTACCCCAAACAATCCTAAGAACCAACGAGATTCCCTATTCTACTAAATTTGGCACTTAGCCCATCTCGGTACAAACCAGACCCTCCACCTCTTTACAATTTAATAACCCTCAAAATCCAGAAATGTTTTTTTTTCAACATAACCAACCTATATTAGAACCACCGACAACAATGTTTCTATGCACTTCTTCCAAAATCTTTCTTAAAATCAAAAATTCTTTAGACTTTCTGATTTCCCGAACTTTATATCCCAAGAATTGACAAATTTTTAAACCTACCCCCACTTAAAACATGAACCCCCAGAGTATCAACATGAGAATACACTCATTAGACTATACAGAGGAGTACCAACAACCGGAACCAACAATTGACCTAAATAATATGGCTCAGCAAATAGAATTACCATATATTTACCTCACTGAAATCGAGTTAACGATAGATTCTGGAGCGTTTGACTCTATTAGTCTAAATATTGCAACATTTTTTGAATAAATATTTTTTATGAACCATTTGAAATAATATGTAAAAATGTATATAAAGGAAACAAAAATGTAAATGTATGTCTTTTAAAAGAATTAGGAATATTGTATAAATTTAAGTTTCGAGTTCTAAATTGACATAATAATTTTATGCTTTTATTGAATCAAATATCGTGAAATATTGAATGCACTTATTGATTATAAGACCAAAACCATGACAGTCCAAAATACAAGAATTCCCTTTTTTCGAGATTTCAATAAACTACTAAAAAAACCAATTGAATACAGCTGCAATAATTGTCTCATCTTTCCAGTAAATTATGAAAACGGTATAGCAATTTTACCCCCGTTTACCGGAAATGAACATATTGTCCCAGATGGTCAATTATTATTACAGTGCAAAACGGTTTTTGTAAAATTCCTAACCCAACTCCCAATGTTAACTAATGTATTTAATTTTCATTTAAACCAAAGACACAATGCGCACCAATTTATGCAAAATCCTATAGACACCCACCAGCCATGAATATTGAATTTAAATCCCCAATTCAAAATTAATAGACAATAAAATTATCAGGCCATCTATCTCATCCTGTTCAGCCCTTGTTTATATTAGTTGTATTGTGAAAGAAAAAAGATGCTTATGGAAAACAAAAATTTAGGCTAGTGATTGGTTATCGTCGCCTGAACGACGTCACTGTCAAAAAAACCACTCCCTTCCTCGAATAGAAGAGATCTTCATCAGATCAAAATATCAGATCAGAGGATGATGGATGAGATTTTAAAACATTATGTTATAATAAAATAAAGAGAATTAGAAAAAATCAGATTTCTTGCAGCGTCCTGATCCTCCTGACCCTGAAGAACCCATGCCTAGCACTTCAAATTCAAAAAATGCTTAACAATGAATATTTCTCAGCAGAAATCTCGTCATCCTTAGTATTACTACTCCACCTATATCCTATTTAATTTTACAAACATAAAAATATCATTAGTCCATATTTTCTCTAATGTGTTAATCACCTAGAAGACAACCACCTTAACAACGTTATCCAGAATTTAGAAATGCACAAGATTAATGAACTCGGCTCATTTGCTGGCAATATAAGACATTTCGAAGAAATTCTAAAAATTGTCAAAGAAAACGACAATCGCATTCGTAATACATTTTTCATAACGAATCAATTATAATTTAGAAAACGATCTAAATTTTATTCTTATTTAAAGCTTTCCAATTTAAATGACTACTTAGAGAAATTACTTCGGGTGATCACATTTGCATATTTAAAAACATTAGATTTGGAAATATTTATCTTAAAAGACATTATACAAATCTGGGACTATTTAAGAATGCACTTCCTTAAAAATTCCTATGGTCAATTAATCATATACCTGAATTAAGTTTAATTTGCAAATCAGGATTTTTAAATTTAGAAGAAATGGCAATTCTAGTTGTTAATGTACCTATTTTTAATGAACAACCAATATAGCCTCAAGTTTGTGCATCCAATCCCTAATAATGAATCTAAAATTCTAATTATACCCAGCAAATTTTACTCTGGTAATTTTCTCATTGCCAATAGTAACCCCTTGAATTAAGAAAATCACTATGTTGTTGTCTGAAATAACTTTCAAATAAATATACCGTCACGTACGAAAATGCTTTATTGTTTTGTACAAAAACTTCAGAAACAATTTACGAAAACTGGTACCAATTTGAGAAGGTCACTTAACAGAATGTCATCTCATTAAAAGTCAGTGTGAGTCATAATTAACCATGATAAATTTTCTATGTCCAATAACAATATCTCTATAGCTTTGCCACAAAATAAAACTTCGACATCTTACTAACCTTAAGGAAATTAAAGAAAATTTAATAGCAGATATAACCTTTGAAGATATAGAAATTAAGCAACGACATTATATAATAATTATTGTTTTCCTTATCATATTTTGTATTTTACTTTTAGGCATTTATCAAAAAAGTAGGTTAGATAAAACAATTTCTGTAAAACTTTTACAAAAATTAATCAACAAGGACGTTGAAAACTCTAAGGGTGGATGATTGATATTCACAAACCATAAGAATAATAAGTAAAATCTGTATTGTTGTGACGAATTTATAATGAGTTACTTATCTTATTGGGTATTATGTCACTTATAGCAAAAATCAATTTAGAAATTTTTCTTTGTAAACCGCCGGACTATTTTTGACATAACAAGCTTAAAAAAAATAATCGTATTTCAAAAGAATTCTATAAAATAAAAAAGGTTTGAATATCTATTTAACTACGATCTTAATTACTTGAAAATTAAATCATAAGTGAATGGTAAAACTAATTATGGGAACTAATACTAGAAAAGCTTATTTTGCGATACAATGAGATAATATTGCAATACATTATAATACTATTGTTGCAATATTAAATTGTATTTATGCAATAATAATATTATATTAATCAGCAGGATTTTCCGGTCATCCGGTTTATCGGCTTAGTTGCATCAATTGCTGGAACAGTAAACAGGTCTTCCTGCACCTCAGAGAATGGACTCTTTCCGCCATAAGAATGATGTGCCATGAATTTGAAATGCCAAATCCAACTCTTGTTAGATTTTCCGTAGTTCCGCGTCTTTGCTGTTTTCATAATAAGGAGCCAGTCTATTAAGTGAATGACTCGAACTTTACCTCGCGGCGGCTTTGTATTATGCAAAGAACATCGTTGATGACTTCCAAAACTTTGTATAACCCATCTCAGGATGTTGACAAATTTCGTTGATAGACCCTTTCATCTCTTAGGATCGTAAAACCAACGGTAACTTGGCCGTTGTTGTACTTCTGGTCTTGACATAATATGCGTGCTCTATCCGATCCTGGAATCGAAATGCGTTTATGCGTGCTCCATCCGATTCTGGAATCGAAATGCGTACTTGACTATGAATGCGACCTATTTTTCTACGCAGCTCACTGATGCAATCTTCCCCAGAACATCGGTTCTTTTCCAGCAACCAAACTTCATCGCATAGGAGACGAAGTTGTCTTTCCACCATTATTCAAGACTTTCTTATGCTTTTATGGATGGTCGATCGATAAGCCAGTAACGAATAAAAGATACCTATCTCAGTCTCTTGGGTGGCCAAAAACCAATTAATTTTGTCCAAAAACCAATTAATGGTTCTATGCATTCGTTCTACCATTTCATCTGACTGTGGGTGTAATGCAGTAGTCCTCGGTTTTTTGATTCCAAGGAACAAGTTGGGTTCAACATTTCAGATGACAGATCCATTAATTTATTAAAGTGGTGACAATGAAGGTTTTCTGATTTGGTGGAGGGGGTATGCCTTATTTGCTGAAGTAGTCATCACGACGTCACTCGTCTAATCCTCCATTTCATCGGAGAAAGGTTTTCCTCCTTAATAAGAACTATAGTACCGACTTTAGCTTGATTATGCTCCGTTTGCCATCTGGTCCTCTGTTGAAGCTCAGATACATACTCCTTGGTCCATCTGGCCCAGAAGTTCTGCCGCATTTGCTTGAGAAGCTGGTACCGGGTTAGCCGTCCTTCTGGTACGTCAGTGATATCAATTTCAGGTGTGATAGTCAAAGAACGTCCAATTAAGAAGTGGGCAGGATCACATGTTAATGGAGAAACCGCCTCAATCTGTACAAAAACTGTATACATTTCCTCTGTAAGAAATGTAAGAACATTATTACCGACTACTCGTTTTAAGTGCGATTTAGACGACTTAACGTCAACTTCCCAGAGTTCGCAACAATGAGGGGAATTTACTGGAATAAATCGCCATTCAATACTCTCATTAGCGCAAGGATCTATTATCACGTCTGTATTATCATGTAAAAATTGGAAAAATTGACGGTTTAGATCTGCACTAGCTCCCACAAAATTTGTTCCCTTATCAGAGTAAATTCGTGTTAGTTTACCCGTACGTTTTGGTAGTCAAATCCAAAACTAATTCGAAATGTACCGCTTTCGTTAGAAACACACAAAATGGGCCAGCATAATCCACGCCGCAAGTTTCAAATGGAAAACTGCCCTCTAGCCTTCTTCGAGGCAAATCACCCATCATTGGAGAAATATACGTAGGATTACATCTAAAACAAACGACGCTCTGTCACGTATCACGTACTGTGGATTTGGCTAAATTTCGACCACCGATTGGCCACAAAGTTTCTCTCAACTGTCTTAAAAGTAGCTGCGGACCTGCATGTAACAACTTTACATGTTCATATTTAAAGATTAGTTTTCACAGTTTGTCTTTTGCCGAAATAATGATAGGATGTTGCTTGTTGTGGTGAAAATCACCATTATTTAGTCGACTTATCTAAAAAGGGGTTGAGCTTAAAAAGCTTATTGACTGATTTTTTGAAAGGGCGTTTAACTCTGTCAAGAAATCCTCATGCTGACTTTGTTTTATGAAAAATAAATATGCGAAAACATCTTGTCGAACTTGCATTGTCTTATTTATTTAATGTAACACGACGTTTCGGTTGGTAAGTATCTCCAACCGTTATCAAGTGTAAACTGACAGCAAACTACTATTCTATAGGCTTATATACTAGATGTGTGCAGCGATGTGGAAAGGAAAGTCATCCATGAAAAGAGTTGGGGGGAGGACACGCCTCTCTCTAGATCCTACATTGTCCTGAGAGTAGAGGCTTCCAGATGTTGGGTACATCGACGCTTGGCTGGCTGAAGATCCCCTGATTCTGTGAAATGAAAACTGCCTCTACGAACTTCCTCTTCCGCCAGTGCTGTTCCTTGTGCAGAATCTTGGCTTCTGACCAATGGATATTGTGTCCATTATGCCACGCGTGCTCTGCTATTCCGGATTTGGAAACCTCTCCTCTTTGGGTCCAGCTGCGATGTTCCTTCGCTCTGACTTCTAGGGGGCGCTTCGTTTCACCTATGTATGAGTCACCGCACTGACATGGGATTCAGTAGACGCAATTTTTGGTATCCAACAGGCCATCTGGTTTGGTCTTTGATACCACGCTTCTGATAGTGGTGCTAGATCTAAAGGCAGTTCTAATATTGTACTTGCTGGCGATGCGTCGGATTTGTTCCGATGTACCCCTAATGTAAGGTATGGGTAGAAGTTTGGTTGTCGTGGTGGCCTCGTCTCTGATTTGATTTGGACGCGTCCTTTGGATGGTCCTACTTATTAGCTTCTGTGGATATCCATTCTGTTGTAGGTCTTTGTAGATGGTATCCACTTCAGTCTTGAGATCCTCGTCGCTTCTACAGATGGTTCGAGCTCTATTGTAGAGGGATCTTATGATGCCTACTTTGGTGGTTGCAGGATGGTTGGACTCATAGTGAAGATACTGGCCCGTGTGTGTTGGTTTTCTATAAACTGAAGCTCGTAGATTTCCACCGACCTTTTTAACGAGGACATCTAGGAAAGGTAGAGCTGAGTCCTTCTGTGTCTCCATCGTGAACTTGATTGTTGGTCTGAAGTTGTTGAGGTGAAGCAGAAACTCCTGAAGTGCTTTTTCCTCTTTGTCCCAGATGATGAAGGTGTCGTCCACATATCGAAGCCAGAGCTTGGGTTTGCAATGGGAGGCATCTATTGCATGTTCCTCGAACCATTCCATGAAGATGTTTGTTATTACTGGGGAAAGAGATGAACCCATCGGAAGTCCTTCGTCTTGGGCGTAGAATCTATCCTTGACCTGAAAGTAAGAATTACGAAGACAGATCTCCAAAAGTTCCATCACCCCGTCCAGAGGCAGTGTGGTCCGAGTTGAGAAAGCTGCATCCTTGCTTAGTTTGTCTCGGATGATGTTAAGAGACTCTCCTATGGGTACATTGGTGTAGAGACTTTCGACATCAAAACTCACCAATCTGTCATTGGTCTTGACTTCGATCCCTCGGTCTACAAAGTGGGCAGAGTTTCGCACGAAAGACGCTGCATTTCCCTGGATCGGTCTAATGATCTCCAAAAGGAATTTCGAGAGTTCTGATGTCGGTGAATTTCTAGAGCTCGTGATGGGCCGCAGAGGCATTTGCTCCTTATGAATCTTGGGTAGTCCGCATAGGTGTGGAGGTTTGCCATAATGTGGTGTCAGCCTAGAGCGTACCGCATCCGACAATGTTGAGGAGTACTTTTTAAGTGCTCTGTAAATTCGACCTTCTATGGTTGTCGTCGGATCCTTAGATAGTAGCCTGTATTCGCCTTTGTTCAAAACTTCCTCAACCTTGTTTTCGTAGGTTTCCAGGTCCATAATCACGGTTGCATTGCCCTTATCTGCAGGAAGAATTTTGATGTTCTTTTCACTTTTGAGATTCCTGAGAGCTGTTTCCTCTTCTTTGCTGATGTTCTGCGAAGGTTTCTGTTTTTTAAGTGAGTCCAAAGCAACCCTTACCTCGTGTCGAAATTCATCGGCCTCAGGACGTGGTAGGTGGATTGATTCTACTGAAGACACTATGTCTATAAAGGATGGTTTTGAGGATATGGCGGATAAGTTTAGTCCTCTGTTTAACACCTTTTGTTCAGCATCGGTAAGGGTTCTTTTTGACACATTAATGATGGTGGCGGGGAGGTTAGAGGTTGGTGCTGGTTGAGTCCTATTGGTTCGTCTGGATTTAAGGTTTTGGAGTTTTGAAAGGTGGCCTGCTCTTACCTTTTCTCTTAGTTTCTGGCAAGCGAAGTCTATTTTGTCAAAGATTGGTTGATAGTCTTCCTCCAATGTAACTTCTTTGATTTCTTCGAATCGTTGAATGCATTCGATTTCTATTTGTGCTTTCTTCCAACGGTGGTAGCTAAGTTGAGATCGCAGCAGCTCCATACTAGCACGTTCAAGAATACGTTCTGATTTTCCACCTGGTATAGCGGTTTTGAGGCGTAGACCAGTAGGAATGACATTGGCGTCTCTCGTCTCTCGCAGGAAGCTGATGTGTTTCTCCTCCTTGATCTTCATCTTCATCTTGGTTTTCTCAAAGCCTCTAAATAGGTTGCTGGTTCCGGGTCCGTACCGGTTATCCTTGGTGTTTCTTGTGCAGAATCTTGGCTTCTATTCCGGATTTGGAAACCTCTTATGTGAGTGCGGTGACTCATACATAGGTGAAACGAAGCGCCCCCTAGAAGTCAGAGCGAAGGAACATCGCAGCTGAACCCAAAGAGGAGAGGTTTCCAAATCCGGAATAGCAGAGCACGCGTGGCATAATGGACACAATATCTATTGGTCAGAAGCCAAGATTCTGCACAAGGAACAGCACTGGCGGAAGAGGAAGTTCGTAGAGGCAGTTTTCATTTCACAGAATCAGGGGATCTTCAGCCGGCCAAGCGTCGATGTACCCAACATCTGGAAGCCTCTACTCTCAGGACAATGTAGGATCTAGAGAGAGGCGTGTCCTCCCTCCAACTCTTTTCACGGATGACTTTCCTTTCCACATCGCTGCACACATCTAGTATATAAGCCTATAGAATAGTAGTTTGCTGTCAGTTTACACTTGATAACGGTTGGAGATACTTACCAACCGAAACGTCGTGTTACATTAAATAAATAAGACAATGCAAGTTCGACAAGATGTTTTCACTGTACCATTGTATACCACCTTTAAAAACAGAAATAAATATGCGTTATTGATTTCGGATGAAGTTATCATGCAATGTTTTACAATTGTGGACAAAACGAAATTAATATGCGCATATAAGTTTTATTCTAATAAAATTCGAAAATCGGTCAAAGTCTATAAGGGGTTCGACTGGTTTTTATTTACGATAAGTTGACAGCCTGTAAGTTTGGCCATTGGTCTTACATTCTGATAACCAGCATGGCCCTTGCCACCATAACGGTAAATCAACCAACTCTGTTGAGAGTTGAAGATATTCCACGAGTTAATATATCCGCCCGATTTTGTCTTATCGGCACATGCCTCCATACTTCAACTAGAAATGATTCCTGAATCTCAGAAATCTTATTAGCAACGAATGTCTTAAGCGAATTAGGTGAGTGCTTGAGCTATCCTAAAATTATCGTTGAGTCTGTCCAAAATCGTGTTTTATTTATTCTTACTCTGAAAGAAGGAAAAACCTTTTTCGCTAGTCTGACAACTAAGACAGCCCCACACAGTTCAAGCTTAGGTATTGTGATAACCTTAAGAGGTGCTACCTTTGTTTTGGAACACAACAGGTTCACGTGAATGGATCCGTTTATAACGACAGAACGAACGTATATGCAACAGCCATATGCGCATTCACTTGCATCAGAAAAACAATGCATTTCTATATATTTTGTGCCTTGGCAAATGACATGTCTTATCCCGAAATTTATGTCATGAAGAATGAATTGCAGTGGGAACCGATTCATCCCAGGATAATTTTTCTAACCAAAGAGTTTTTATGGTTATCACGCATAAAAATTCTTCTTCAGAATCACTTGGACTTCAAGCAAACTTGTAGCAAACCAAGAGGATCAAACACCTAGGTAATGCATGAAAGAATAACTCGTTTGGTCACGCGACCTGTAGTGGAAAACATACCTATATTATAGGTTAACGTATCATTACTACTACACTAGGCAAGTCCAAGGGTCTTTGTTGATTCGTTTGAACCAATTTTGACGATTTAAACCTTGATTAAATCGGCATTTAAATTTATGTTTTTTACTATTTGTTCACAATTAGAATGCCATTTTCTTAGTATGAATCCAGCGATGCGCAATATTTTAAAGATTTTAATCCTGAGACGGTATAATTTTTCAATAGATTCACTTCCAAATAATCCATCATCCACGTAAAAATCATTTTTTATTACTTTAGAAACATCAGGATGCGCGGCTTCGAATTCTTGTGCCAGTTCAAAAAGGCAGCGTATGGCCAAAAATATGGCACTGCTGGTTCCGTATGTAACGGTTTACAATTCATAAGTACTAGTTGGACCTGTAGTATTATATCGCCACAAAAATCTTTGCAAGGGACATTGTGATTTATGAGAACTTGGCGATACATTTTTTCAATGTCTACAGAGATAACAAAATTATAGTTCGAAAACGTAGAGAATATGGATAGTAAGTCGTTTTGAATAGTTGGTCCGACCATCTGTAAAATATGATTAATTGAAACACCGGTTGATGTCGGAGCACTACCATCGAAAACGACTCGAAGCCTAGTTGTTTAACTATCCTCTTTAAAAACACCATGTTATATGATATGTTTTAGGTATCAAGTGGTGTGATTTTTCGCATAAGATCTAGGTCTTCGTATTCTTGCATAAGTTTCGCATATTCAGTTTTATAAGATAAATCACGGGATAATCTTCGTTCCAAATTTAAGAAACGCCTTTTAGCTTGAGTTCTCGATTCACCCAATATTTCTAAAGAATCTTTTAGCGGAATAGAAACAATGATCCTACCATTAACATCGCGTTTAGTGTTTGTGGTATCTTTTGATTCACTAAGTTGGATTTATCAGCAAATGCTTAGATAGCAATTCAAAAAATCTAACCACGATTTCGATACATAAAGGATATACCAGTTTAATAGAGCACCATTTGGTATAGCAAGTATTCCCTCAAAATTTCAGAAAATCATGGAATCTCTTTTTGAAGGCGTAGAGGGGGTGGTTGTGTTTATCGATGACATTTTATTTACGGGAAAAGATCGTTTGCAACATTTGGAACGTTTAGATAATGTTTTAAAATTATTGGATAGGGCAGGTCTAAAAATTTGCTTGGAAAAATGCAAGTTTTTTATGGAACAAGTTTCATATCTAGGACTTAATATCAATAAAGATGGTCTTACGACGTGTAAAGAACAGATTGATGCTATTATAAATGCACCCATTCCAACAAATTTAGCCCAATTAAAATAATGTTTGGGACTATTAAATTATTATGGCACTTTTCTTCCCAATTTGGCAACAGTGCTGTTTCCACTTTACCAGCTTTTTGAAGATGATTTAAAATGGAATTGGACCAATGAATGTTCTAATGCATTTTCTGCAATAAAAAAACTTATGACTGCTGCTCCAATATTAGTGCATTCTAGGCCTAGTTTACCTCTAAAGTTGGTAACAGATGCCAGCGATTATGGGTTGGGCGCGGTTGTATTCCATGTTTTTCCAGACAATATTGAAAGACCTATTGCTTTTGCATGGCGGACATTATCTGCGACAGAAAAAAAATATAGTCAGGTGAAAAAGAGGGCTTAGCCATAATTTTTGCCTTATGCAAATTTAATCAATACTTATATGGCCGTAAATTTACTCTTATGACTGATTCGAAAGCGCTTACTACAATTTTTCATCTGCAAAAAAATATACCCCAATTTTCAGCAAATCGCTTACGGAGGTGGGCTGTTATTTTAGCAAATTATCAGTATGACATTCAATTTGTAAAGTCAGGTGATAATTTAGCAGATAGCCCATCACGTTTGCTGTCGAAATCATTGAAAGTGGGAGGATGTGGATATTCATTTTATTAATTATTTTTCAAATAATCCAGAATTTCCATTAAATTTCGAAACAATTAAAAGCACATCTCGAACAGATCCCAAAACTTCAGAAATAAAAAATTGTGTAAAGAATAATAAATGGCTATCTAAGATATTAAACAGTTTAAGATACTATTATCGCAAAAGAAATGAAATGAGTATAGAGGATGATTGTCTTTTGTGGAACAACCGCATAATCATTCCAACCGAAATCCGCGAGCATATTTTAAATCAACTACATATGTCACATCAAGGGGTGGTGAAAATGAAAAGCTTAGCACGGTCGTATTTTTGGTGGCCTGGACTTACTACAGATATTGAGAGGTTGGCAGGCAATTATGAAAATTGTTCTTTGTATAAAAAAATCCTAATAAGGCTGAAATTCACCACTGGCCATGGCCATCTCGGGTATGGGAGCGTGTACAAATTGATTTTATGGGACCATTTATGAATAAATATTTTTTTGTAATTATAGATGCCTATTCAAAATGGTTAGAAGTTTTTCCTGTTAACAATTTAACAGCAAAATCAACAATCGAAATTCTACTTTCAGTCTTTTCACGATTTGGATTACCTGAATTTTTGGTGTCAGGTAATGGCAAAACATTTTGTTCTAAAGAATTTTTCGAGTTTTTAAATAAGAATAATATTCAACACTTACAATCTCCACCATATATTACAAGCTCCTCAAATGGAGCAGCTGAAAATGCTGTGAAAACGGTAAAGGCATCTCTAAAAAACTCATTGGGAAATAAGTTAGGTATGGATATAAATCAATCATTATGTAATTTTTTATTTGATTTTCGTAACACTCCACATTGCACGACCGGAGTGACTCCTTCTTTTCTCATGTTTGACAGGAAGATCAGAATAAGATTTGATGCTTTACTCCCTAATAACTTAACAAATAATACTAGAAGTAGCAAAAACCAAAATATTACTGAAGTCAGAAACAAAGTATTAAGTAATCAAGCTAAACAAAAAAGTTATCATGGAGGAGAGCGTTCTGTTGAATTTTCAATCAATGAACAAGTTTTTGTTTTTCGATGGGATAACAAAGTTAACAAACGTAAGGGATTTTCGTTGTGTAACAAAGCCCACCTGGATAAAAGGTTTTATTATACAAGAAGTGGAAAAGAATATATATATATATATATATATATTTTTTTTTTACGTTTAAATGTTTTAATTTCGGTTTCCGACATGTTTTCTAAGAACAAGTATAAAAAAATAAATAAAAAACTATACTTGAGGTCCTCTTAATAAACGCAAGTTAAATAAAAGTGTAACGCTTAACGAATAATCTTAAAATGAAGTGCTTCTCTTAATGTAGCCTTAAAACAATAACCGACAACGTCGCTTTACCGTCCGCGCCGAACCACACTGGCTAGACAAAAAGGCAATCGAAATAAAAATGTCGATTCCGTCACGGAGCGAAAAGGAGCCGAAAACGTACGAACCGAACGCGGAGGTATTAATATTTTATTTATAATATTTCGTATAGTATTCTAGTATTCGAATAATACAATTATTAAAATCGCATCGAGATTTAACGCATAAATACAGGGTGATTTTTATAAGAAGTTCATGCTTTTGGGGGATGATAGGGGACGTTCAAATATAACTTTTGATATAAGACACTATGGGTCGGAAATGCCTCAGAAGCAAAATACAGGGGATTAAAGTTTTTAAAAAAATTAAGAAATTAATTTTTAGTTTTTTGACTATTTTTAAGATATCGGTGTCAAATTTTCTCAGTAAAGCTACCTAATAAAGATGCTTTAAATGTAAAAAGTAAATGTTTTAGTTTCAGCCGTAGATCAGGTAGGCATTAGAGTAATTTGTTAATAAAAAAAAATAGTACGCCACTGATAATCAAAAATTTTAAGAATCCTTGGTTTATTTAACAGAAAAAAAGGTATCCTGCATCTTTTTCCCAAAAGGCACCATTTTATCAGAATTTAAAAATAAATAACTTTAATAAAAACTAAGGAAAAAAATTTATTGGATAACGTTAAAAAATACTAAATAATAAATAATAATAATTTATAATTAATTTAAAAGGTGCTCAAAGTGGCCGCCATTTTGTTGGATACAGAGCCTGCAGCGTAATGTTAAATTGTCGTGAATTTTCTGAATAACTTCACCCCTATATTTAATTTCGGTATTTGGTCTCGCACGAACTCATCGGATTCGCCGAGTGTGCATATCCGCTAACTTAGTGCCACGCAAATTGCAAAGAGGGACATGATAACAAAATAACTAATAGCTTTGACGGTTGCTAGGATATTTTTGACATACGAATCAAAACTTTGTTATAACGTCATCTTCCTGATTAATTTAAATAAGGTAGTTGTTCTGCCGTTGCTTTATTTTGAATGTTATGGAGCGATTTACGTGGAATGAATTGGCAGATATGCATTTAACCCTTGTTGAATCCAGAGGAAATGCTGTATTGGCTTGCGCGATTTATGCTGAACGTTTTCCCAATCGAATGGTCCCAGAGAGAAATCCTACAGAAATCTGCTTGGAATTCAAGGAGACATCCTAACATTTATTATCGAAGCTAAATACTTTATCGAAACCAATAACACCATGGGAAAATGAATCTCCACTAAGAATCAATAAAATTGTTAGACGAAGCTGACTTGGCCTCCGACTTTCTAAAGATGTCGAGCAATTTCTGAAAAACTTTGAAACGTGCCAAGAAACTAAGATATCGAAAACACTTAATTGGACCATTAGTTAGAAAATCCCAAAGATCTCTTTAGAAAGAATTAACAACGACGTTTTTAAGTACCCAACAAGAAACCATGCATTAACAATTCGAAATAAACTAACCAACATTACCCTTTTAAATTATATCTTCGCTTAAAGATATAGCAGCTAAAACTATTGTTAATACACTTTTCGTTCTCTTTTCGAGTCATAGCCTATGCGGTAATGTGGTGCAACAATACTTTTAATAAGACATGAATTTTTCTCATACAAACGAATACTTCAAAAATTGTATCAAGAGCATGACGAAACCTAAATTGATGAAAAATCAAATATCCAATTAATTTGAGTGATTTTTTGTCTGAACTCTCTTAAACAAATCTCAAACAATAAATAAAATTAATCTACCTTTACTCGAAAATAGTTTAATTATTAGTGATATAGTAAAATTCTTCTAGTAGAACTAGAAATTTAGACACTGTATCATGTTTATCTTATGTCAGATAGTAGAACCGACCAGATAATAACTCGATGCTTTAGGTTTCTTTGCAAAATTTGGAAAACTGTAAAAGTTTAGAACGAAGTAAGAAAATTTGTCTGGACGGACTATTTCGAGACGCAATCAGTCAATGGCGACTGCACGAACCCTCCTATTTTGTTAATAAAATAACAAAACAATTAAAAATATTCACTAAAAATAAAAATAAACAGGTTAAACTAATAAATTCCCCTCGTACATAATTAACCTTCTATCCAAGCCTATCCAGCGGGATTTATCAGTAAATAATTTTTAAAGTATCCGCAAGAGTAAAGTAATGACTGGACATTGGTGGTAGCTAAACTTTAGTTCTACAGGGTTTCGATTCGAATGCAACTCGATGCGACGTCACGCGAAGCACGTTATAAAATATATAGCCGTATATATCGTTATAAAAATATATAGCCAATAGATCGGCAAGTAGATCTGTAGTTATCCTGCCAACGGACAGTGTCATGCATCTACTGCGGGCACAAATGTTTGCAACCTTTCGGGGTTCAGCCGTAACGAAATAGTTTATTTTCATTGCGGATCTCATCTCGTCGTTTCGGTTGGATTTTTTATGTTAAATGTAAATAATAATTATCAATAATGAATACAATTAAATTTAATTTAAAAAACTAGGCCACCGACTTTTGAAGAAAAACTTGACAATAAAAAGTTCACGTCAGATTTACAAATAAAATTAATGGTACTATGTTGAATGTTGATGTTGAAAAAAAAATACAAGAGAGTAAAGATGGTAAAATCCGTCAAAAGGACTTCTATGTAATTTTATTTTCCTTTTAGAAGCCCTTCATCATATAACTTTACAAGTCGAAATATTTCTTAATAAAGATCAGTCGAAAAATGCTGATAGTATTTATATACTATATTTGTATCTAATGAATTTTGGAAAACGCGTACAGGAAATTCGAAATCATAAAATTTATCTGATTTCGAATTTCCTGATTTTGTAGTTTTTCTTCTTTAAATACTTTCCTTTTTTTAAATTCGGGTTCACCTAGCTTGATAATGGGAGGGTTCAAACAGATGAATTCTACTCCATGCAAAGCCATAATTTTTAAGAGGTATGAGGTTCCAAAAATGTTTTTCGTAATGACTTTTCGGTCAAGAATTTGGGAGCGGAATTTTCAGTGTTTTTAGCCTCCGTCGGATCACCTACGCCGCCTTTTTTTTATCTGTCATTTTATTTTACCACCAAATAAAAAATCCACGAACCGCAATATGTGAAGCGCAAATCATGAAACATAATACCTAACTACTACCACAAATGTGCCAACTTAATTTTCTCCTAATCAAAGGTTAAATCAAAAAATAAATCAAAACTTATGGTTGGTTTAATCAATTACTACTAAATGTATACGAAGTGAGCCATCTTCCAATATCTCCAACTTAAAGCGTCTTGTACAGCCTTCATTAATAGCACCAGAGTATGAGCCAAATTAGTTGAAACTTCAAACAACACATCAAAAATCAGTTACAAAAACCAGCCTGTACTTATTTTCTATCAATGTTGTGAGCACCTACCAAGTAAACTAAGTAAGATCAATACAGACGCTCTTATTATTACTCGACATAAACTGGCTCAATACTCAAGAATTGGATCAAATTTTACAACAACTTGCGATAGATCAACACACCTCCTTGCTTACTATTGCATCATGCTTTTCGTGGTCATTTAAATTTTGTTGAAATATAAATTGCTGCAACTTGTGAATATCACTTCAGCAGATAATTTTCCACCAATTTCGAGAATACACAACCGCAACGATTCAGCGGTATTTTTTCCCAGTAGAAGGCCTGCTGTTTACCCCGATGCGTTTCTCAAAGAAACCACAGAGTTGACTCTGTCGTAAGAAGTTGCTGCAAGGCACCAGCTTTAACTAAATGAGGGGACTGTTTAAGTTGAAATACAAAACTATCCAGGTGTAGTATTTGGCAACAAAACCCGTCAGCAGTTAAGGGAATAAAAAACTTCTAGTATTTCATCAATAGCCTGGTTCTTCCACCATGGGAACTGCTCACACAGCTCTACCATAATTAATCTTATGTCCTTTTAAATTTTGAGTTTTTAATTAACAGTTACAATCTTTTTTAGAAATAAAACATTTAATGAATTTTTCTAGTTTATCAGTTTGTTTATATAATTTTTTTTTCATTATATTTTAATTGCTTCTTATATACCTGTAATATGTGTTTTTTCTATTTTTAACGCGGGAAAACTACCACTTCAGTAAATTGTTTTATTAGTTTTTTCTCCTCAATATTTTTATTTATTTATTTTTCTATGGTTTTGGTTAAAACTTGTCTCTACCACTTTGCCTTTTTCTCTTTTTTGTTTAAAGATTACTTTCTTTCTATCTGTTAAAGAGCCCTGAAGATGAATTGATTATAATTCGAAAGAAGTGGCCAGAAATAACTAATTTTCTTTAGAGTTTGATCACTTTACCCACATAAAACCACATCTGATTCACAACAGTATAAAACCAAAGTCCCTAGGATTAAAACCAATAGATTTCGCCTTAATTTTATAACGTGAGTTCATTCTGTTTCTAGGTGAAGTTTGGTTCGCGCCTGTTCATGGAGCGCTTGCAAATAGCCCTTTTGTAGATAGTCCAGGTACTCCTTAAGAGTTTCAGCTTTATAGAATCTAAATCTAAGCGTAACCCAAGTTCATCTTCGCAAATATTTTTGCCAGGGTTTTTCTAATAGACAGAGAAACGATATGACAATAGGAATTGTTGTATACAACTATCCCAGTTAGAGCTTAGAGTTTACTACAATTCTTAAATAGGTTTCAAAAAGGCGATTATAACTTTTAACCATTTCACTCGTTGAAAGTGTAACCACTGGGGGTGGTACGAGTCGTATTGATTCCCAGCAACTGTAATACTTGTTGGAATACTTGTGGCTCAAAGTTTCCTCCTTGGTCTGAATGTATCCGTTCAAAGAGGGCACCAGCGTTCAACATCGTCATAACTGTTCAACCACTAAAACCTTTGTTTCACCTTTGCCCAAATCTTACTATTTCCAAAATGTCAATATTCTGGCTTTGGGATTTCTTGAAATATTGTTCATAAATAAGAACTATTTAAGAGAACCATACTCGATCACTCATAAGAATGAATCACACGGCAGTTCTGTTCTGACTTTGACCGCGTTTTACTGAAATAAGCTATTACTTGCTCGCTATCTTAATATTTTTATGATAGGATAGCTTTAATTCTTGTTAGCCTTTAAAACGCTTCTTCAAAGTTTTATGTAAATGATTTGCAAGGTTAGCGAAATTTTTTAAGAATGTTCTGCAATATGTACAAAGGTCTAGAAAGCTTCTTAACTGGTTTTCTACTGTGATTCACTGAGTCGTTGCCTATTTTCAATTGCTTCTACTTTATTTGGATCAGTTTTGGCGTATATTATGTCAGGGCCTGGTAACTTGTATCGTTGAAATTAATTCCGTGCCTATTTAGAGATTAACAATTTTAAAAACAATGTTGATACCAAATTTTTATAGGCTACAGTCTGCGGCACTCCCGCGCCCCCGTATGCATGCACAAAAATCAACTCCAATTAGGTGTCTCTCGCAAAAATTGTGGGATAGTACGAGCGTCGGAACGATATCTGGTCGGGATACAGTGTTTTCGTTGTCATACCTTTATAGTTGGGTATACACTGTTATGTACATACTTTCTTTTTTAAGGCATTATTCTCCTATCTGTAATATTAATTTCCCAATGCTATATAAAAAATTTATAAGTGAAGAACACTGGTATCGAACAACATTGGTAAAGAATATAATGAAATATATTTATCATGTGTCAAAGGATTTGTTAATAAGTAAACAATGGTCGAGATGTCGAACTTCTCTTTGAAAAAACCATTTTTGAGGTTGGTCGCTCTAAGCTTATAGTCGCCGCCAAACATAATTTATTTTGGTTATTTGTTAAAGAACCTACTTGAATATGTCAAAGAACCTAACAAACAATGTAAATGGCAAGTGGCAATATAGTTGTGATAAGTAAAAGGCAAGAGCTTTGATAGGTCCAAAATAAATTATCTCTGGCAGCGATTATAAAAAATACTTCTTGAACGTTCTTCAAAAGTTCTTCCCAGTATGACATCAACCAGATAAACTAGGCATGTTTCTTAAGTCATTAGCTTTTCAAAGGTAGCTGGAGCAGTACAGACTTCAAAGAGCATGATTGTAACTTACCAAAGATCTTTCCCTGTCGAGAATGTAGTCTTTTCATTGCACGAATCATCAAATAATTAAATGAAATGCATCTTTTGGATTTTTATCTGCCAATATCCGCGTTGAAAACCATTGTGAACCCAATAGTCTGTCCAAGTTATTTATATCCATTTTAAACTTCTGAGCATTCATAACATATAAGAATGTATTCACTTGATCCTGCATCCACTTCCATCTTACATTCCCAGCCGCATTTTTTTTCCGATACTCCCAAACTCTCTCCAGGATATAATAGCTGGTCTTATACGAGGGGATTGGTATCACCTTGTTAGCTTGCGACCTATGAAGTGGAAGATTCTCTGGTTCCTCAGGTCTGTCAAAGACGGAGCATTGGCTTTTAAGGTGCTCTTTTTCATTAGAGTTTCAACTACGGAATGGTCATTCAGGTTTTCTGGTTTAAAACCAAACCGGTTCATCCTTTTTAACGCGGTCTTCGAGGTCACTAACCGCATTTTTAACTGGTCTTATTTGAGACTGCTTTCTAGTTGCTAGACAAGCCAGCTCATACTTCAATCCATGGGCCAAAGCGTCTGAAATACTTAATACGATTAGCAATTATCCTTTGACACTGTGAGATATAACGATACATTTATAATGTTTATCCAGACATATCAGGATCACCCTTCTTCTTACGAATGGATCTAACCTTGGATAACTTAAAAACATTCAGAAAGGTGTTCTCCTTCAGACTTTAGTCAATTAGTTTGGTGAGGGGACATACAATTAAAATATATCAATAAAATACTCAGTTTTTTCCATCTGATTAGTTCACATTATGATTTACAAAAACAGTAAATTGAGCACAAGAATAAAGGATTTATATAAGTTTCAAATGAGGATCCCCAACACTGAATTCTAAGCAAAGATTCATAAGACAAAAAATACAATCTCATGACACAATTGAAAACCCTAAAGATACAGTTTAAAACAGTAGTCCATGACTTATATATTTGACTTATATATGTGAGTCTTTTGAAAAGTCACAAATCACCAATGCCAAAACCTATCTTGGGATACCTTGCAAAATCTGGGATAAAACATTATAAATATAATCATTTATAACATAAGTGGTATTATTCATTTCTTTTTGGCATCTCATTTGGTTGTAGATTATTCTCCTAAACGCATAGGTGAAAAATTAGCTCTGATGACATAAAAGCCGAAAGTGCGTTGCTATGATATCTTAATTCGGTTGGCTAGGAGATTCTTGTTATATTTTATTATATTCTTGTTATATCTTAATATTTTATTATTATTTTCGGAAAATACTTTAACAGTAAGTAACTCTTATTCTTATGATCCTTTGACATCCATAATAAGTAAAAATAAAAGAGAAATTAAGGCTGTATTTTCGAAAACCTTGTATTCATAAACCAGCACAAATATCATTTAAAAAAATCATCATTCTGGTCTTTGTGAACATACCATACCAACTAATTTTGTTCCTGAAATACAGGGCGAAAAAAGTATAACCATACAAAGAAGTCTAAATAAATTAAGTCCGGTGACCTAGGGGGCCATCTGATTGGTCCGTGTGTGCCAATCAAGCGTACCAATTACCTTACCATATTACCTTTTCTGCAAAATTCGAATCTTCATTAGTTTTAGTTAAAAACCAATTAGAAAATTCTAATCGTTATGGATCATCAGGATGCAATTGTTGAACAATATTTACCTTATAGGGTTTAAATTTATGCTTATATTTATTTTTTTTAAATGTTTGCACTTTTGTTTTTGAAACTCCTACCTACCTCTTATTCTGGAAACCTAATAAGACCTTTTTTATTTTTTGAACTTTGTAACAAAATAAATAAGCCGATTCTTTACCTGTTATTTAAACACAATTGCAGCGCTGCTTCGACATTTTCGTTAGAAAGGTTTAAACATTTTATATATTTCATGTTGTCACCGTCAACCATCATTATTGATTTGTATCGACTCGGTTTGTGACTTACTTTCCATGAATACAATAAGCATAACATTTTTTTTGCATACTCAACTTTTATGCAAGTGTGAAAGAGTTCATGGCTTACTATTAAAAAAAGATTCAAAAATAAATATACATAAATATAGATTTTTCTGATTTTTTTAAACTAAAATTTCAGAATTTGTATTAAGAAAAAAAAACAAAAATTGGCGTTAAAATATACAGAACGTTTCATTTAAAAAATACCAAGATTGTATCCAATCTTAAAAACAATGCTCTAAAAAATTATTTAATAGGCCACTGACTTTTAGGTAAAAATATCTATTATAAGCAGTTTTTAGTTTTTTTCTAACTTATACAGGACCTGAGAAATAATAACTCCAAACCTCCAAAAGTAAAAATTTTCGTTTTCGCCCTGTATTTCAGGAACAAACAAACAAGTAGTAGGAATATGTTTGTTTATGGTTTTAAAAGTTTTACAAAAAAGTGATACAGGGTCGCGAAAACTGCGAAGCTATATCTTAAAATATGACAGAGATACGCTGCAATCTCATCCAAAATGGAACACAGTGTACATTTACAGAAATTAGCAGTAATATTAGCATTTATATCTGTAAGATCGTAAAATCTAATCAATAAAAAAACAAAAGTTCCTTCAAAACCAAAATATAATATTCCGAGACGTTTTAATAATAATCTAACACAGCTGTGGTTTTACACCGAATAGCGAACGAAGACTAATGGTAACTTTCACTTTTCTTATCTACCCTTCTGCCTGTTTGTCTGCGTGGGTAGTTTTCGGGCGGGTTTTATTTACCTAGCAGATGGGGTCTGTATGAAGGTCGTATCACAAGCCGGCTCGCTTGTGGTTTCTTTTAGTCGGCCATGCTACCTATTTTTCGTCCTCGGAAAACACTATTCCTGTGAAAGGAAACAGAATAATGTTAGAACCAGAATGAGATTAAAACGTCGACATATGTTGTTTATTCGAAATAATTATTTAAACTTTAAATCTCTAAATTAATTCTATTTGGTAAAATACTTTGAATGAGTTCTATTTTGGTAAAATACTTTGAATAAACAAGATATATCGTTTTATGATCTACTCATCAAGTTCGTCAACGTCATCGGAACCTGACGAGTTACTTTCGTGATCAGGGACATAGGGTTTTAACTTATCAATTGATGCTATGCCATGATATCTTTTTGGAGCTCGTCGTGCGCCCGGAAGATCTTCAATGACATAGCGATCAAAATCAAGCACCTTGGTCACTACGTATGGACCACTGTATATAGGAAGAAGCTTCTTACTTTTTCCCTCATTAGATGCTATCTGTTTACGTAAAACCACATAGTCACCTGTGCTATAGTTATGCTTGCCTTTTCGTTTAGCATTATAACGTAATTTTTGTTTGGCTTGTGCAGCCAAGATTCGTTCTTTAGCCTCTTCTCGGACATCATTTACGTTATTACAGTCTGTTTCGTTTAGACTGATCTCCTGAGTTATGAATGCGTCATCCATACCTCGAGGTTGATATCCGAAAAGAAGCTCGTGGGGACTCTTTCCCGTAACACTATGTACGGAGGCATTGATTCCGAAACGTATGGACTCAATATTAGTATCCCACTTCCTCTCGTCGTCGACCGTTGTCGACAGGGAAGCAAGGATCGTCCGGTTGTATCGTTCAACCTGCCCGTTGGCTCTTGGTGTTGCAGTTGCGTTATGCACCACCTTAATTCCAAGCTTCTTCATGTAATCTTGGAAAGCTTTGCTTGTAAAGCACGTGCCTCGGTCACATATGATACGTTTTGGCGTACCAAAAGTACCAAACACTTCATGACAAAACTTTAACAATGGACCCGTCTTAGTTGATGAAACTGCTTTGCTCCAAACGTACTTTGTGAAAGCATCCACTGCTACTATCAGGTATAAATTACCTCGAGTACTCTTCACAAAGGGACCAAGATGATCGATATGAATAGTGTTCATAGGACATGATTTCTTAGGAATGGGTTGTAAGAATCCTTCTTGTTTACCAGTAGGCGTTTTGTTATATTGACATTCTAGACATGCTTTAATATATCTGTCAATATACTTGCGCATCCTTGGGAACCAGTAATTTTCACTTACTGCCTTTAGAGTTTTGGTTAATGCTGGATGGCCTCGTTTATCGTGATAATACCCAACTATTGTCCTTTGGGCCCTTTTCGGTACATACCACTTAGGACCATAGTCAGTATTTCTATACAAGCGCTCATTCTTTAAGACATAATTGGTTGTCAAGGACTTATCATCAATGTCTGCAAGAGGATTTCGTAAAATATCTATGATATTCTTGCATTTGTTATCCTGTAGTTGTACTGATAAAATCCAATCATCCTCTACAATATTAATTTCCATAATTTCAACAACAGGTATAGGTGCTTCGTCTTCTTGCTCAACCGGATTACGGCTGAGGGCATCAACATGTGACATTCTTGTCCCAGGGCGGTATTCCACAGTAAAATCATACTCTTGCGTTACCAACCACCATCTTGCAATTCGTGGAATGATATCTCTTTTTGTCATTGCAGTACGTAATGCAATACAATCTGTCACTAGTTTAAATGGGATTCCTAAAATATATACTCTAAATCTTTGCAGGGAGCATACTACTGCGAGAGTTTCCAACTCATACGAATGGTACTTATGCTCTTCTTTAGTGGTTTGCCTGCTGTAATACATAACAGGTTTTAGGACTCCCGTTGACTGCCATTGTAGTAGTATACCACCTAGACCACGAGTGGAAGCATCTGTATGCACTTCAGTTGGTAGCTTGGGATCATAAAGAGCTAAAATGGGTCTATTGCTAAGGTGTTTTTTAATGCATTGAAATGCTTCTTCCTGTTCCACATTCCAGTTAAAGGTAACATCTTTTCTTGTTAATTCAGACAATGGACTTGCAACTTGAGCAAAGTCTTTGACATATTTTCGAAAATAACTCGCAAGCCCAAGGAATTGTCGAACCTCATGTACATTGCGAGGTGTTGGAAACTGCTCTACTGCTTTAGTTTTTACTGCTCCTGGACGGATTCCTTCTGAGCTAAGCTCATGGCCAAGGTAGTCAATATTCGTTTTGAAAAAGTGACACTTGGATAATTTTAAGGTAGCTCCAAAGTTCCTGAAGGTGGTTAAAATTTCTTGGAGAGACTCCAAGCCAGATTTAAAATCAACACTAGGCAATAGAATATCATCCAGATAGGCTAAAGCGGTTGTATTTTTCATTGTCTTTAGCATTTTATTGACAGTACGCTGGAATACCGCTGGGGCGTTAACTAATCCAAATGGCATTCGCAGATATTCGTAGTGCCCATCAGGAGTTATGAATGCAGTTTTGCTTCTGGAGTCTTCAGAAACTTGAATTTGGTGGTAACCACTTGCCATGTCTAATGTGGTAAAGTAAGTCATATTAGCTAAAATCTCTAAGTGTTGATCCGATGGAATCATGGGAAAACTTTCTTTTACTGTTTTAGAATTAAGTGCCCTATAGTCTACACACATTCTTGTCTCACCATTTTTCTTTTTAATTAAGACAATAGGGCTGGCATATGGGGAATGTGACTCCTGGATAACGCCTGCGTTTAACAGTTCATCCACCATGTCTTGAACTTTTTCTCGTTCCTTAAATGCAAGGCGATAAGGTTTATAAACTACAGGTGCATTATCTTTTAAAGTAATATTCATTTCAGTCCCACTTATACATCCTAACTCGTTAACATTTTGCGCAAAACAATCCCTAAATTTATTTATGGTATTTAGTAAAATCTTAACATTTTCCTGACCTACATCCAAATTAACTTGATTTTCTATATCTTTTAGTGAAAAAGCCGGAAGTTGAGTTTTATTTAAAACATTAATCGATACCTCAAGCTCCCTTTTTCCTACGTCAGGAATACAGGCTAATCCGCGTACAACCAACTGTTTCACGTTGAAACAAATTGGGTGCTCGGATATGTTAAGCAAAGGTACGATTATGTCATTAGAGGTCGAAGTAACACAACGTGGAATAATATATTCAGCATTTGGTTTATGTGATTGTCTTAAATCTATAAAAATATCTCCGCTATATGAGTCGGCTGTAGTACAAACTATCAACCCGATATGATTTGGGGAAATTGTAGTAGTGATTTTAGATCTAAGTTGCACCTTAGTTGGAAATTCATCTAGCTGAGGGAATAATGACATATGCTTATCAAAAATTCTTAGTTCATTATTTCTCATTAAAACTACGGCATCAGCAGCATTTAAAAATGTTTGCCCTATTAAAACTGCCATACTTTGAAGTAAATTTGGAACAATAAAAATTTGGATTTGTGCTTTAAATAAATCTACCTTTAATTCCGCCGTGGTTTGACCAATTACAGCTACTTGTGCCCCACCATAACCATTAATAATTATATTTGATGGGTACCATTTTATTCCAATACTTATAGCATCGGATTCCCTTAGGGTAACGATTTCACAACCCGTATCAATAAAGCCTTTTAATTGACTTCCATTAATATAACAAGTTACGTTTAGGCAATCTGGACTTACCCCTTTTCGAAGCTCTCCTACCATACTCTTTTTGGAGCCACTCGGTTTATTTCGTCTGCATTCAGCCAATGTATGTCCCAAACGTCTACAAAATGAACATTCCTTTTTGGGTTTTGGACACTGCGTTTGAAAATGTCCGGTTTCTTTACAATTGTAGCACTTTTTCTCTTTTTTTGTAAGAGAATTCTTTGAGTTCTCCGCAACTATATTTTTGAGTACAGGTCTTGGTTTTGGAGACTCCGTAGGTAGAGTAGATAGATAATCTTTATAAAGGTCTTCTGGGGTGCCGTACCTTCCTGCTTTAGCTCCAGCTTGAATGGTTGTGTTTTCAATACCATCAATTATCATGGCAACAGCATTTTTATTTGTAATTCCACATTTTCTTAAAAGTTGATTTTTTTCGAAATAATACTCAGTCCAGTTCTCTGTGGAAAGCTTATTTCTTTGAACTAGGGCTTTAAGTGTGAAAGGAAAATCAAAATGATCTGGGAAAGCATTTTCTATTAAAATTTTCCACTGTTCCCAACTATGGTCATAATTTTCTAAATTAAAATACCATGTCTGAGCTAAACCTCTAAGTCTGGATTGCATTAAATAGACCATGGTAGCTTTATCCCATTTATTGATTTCTGCCAACTGTTCAATTTTATGAAGCCACTTGGTAGCACTCATACCAAATTTTCCAGGATTTAGTTCCGGAATTACATCCCCTCTAGGCATTGGCGCTGCTGTTCTGGACTTATTTTTATCTAGCAGTTCTAATACTAAGTTTTCCAGCGCTTCTATCCTCTTTTTATCATTGTTGGATTCACTGCGTGTTTCTGTAGGAACTACGATAGACGTAGCTTGGTCCGAATCTTTGCGGGTTTGTGGGGGTGTGTTTGACTCGGGTTCTCTATTAGAGACACACTCGATCGACATTCTCTTAGATCTAGACGTATACCGTTCTTTTTGGTATCTGCTGCTACCTTTAAACTCCCTTTTAGAGCCCCTTGTTCTTGAAGGTGATCTTTCCGATCGAGAATAATCCGAAGAACTTTCATCGCTAGATGTAGAACTACGTTTATTATATCTTCGTTTTCCCATGGTCACTTTTAGTGAGTATAAATAACTAACTATATACACTAACTATTTACACTAAACTTAACAATACGTAGAAATTGTCCTAATACAAAAGTGCGCGGTATAAACCGTAAAAATCACCAGTCTCTTCAGATATTATGAGTTATATCCCGCCGCTGCACTGTAAGATCGTAAAATCTAATCAATAAAAAAACAAAAGTTCCTTCAAAACCAAAATATAATATTCCGAGACGTTTTAATAATAATCTAACACAGCTGTGGTTTTACACCGAATAGCGAACGAAGACTAATGGTAACTTTCACTTTTCTTATCTACCCTTCTGCCTGTTTGTCTGCGTGGGTAGTTTTCGGGCGGGTTTTATTTACCTAGCAGATGGGGTCTGTATGAAGGTCGTATCACAAGCCGGCTCGCTTGTGGTTTCTTTTATATCACTTTTTAATTTTTAAAAATTTTTTTGAATAGTCTTTATTTTTATTAACATTCTTGTACTTGTTTCACTAAAATAAGAATTTTAACAATCTAAACACAAAAAATGTGCCATATAGTTGTTTCTTCTCCAACCGGAGGTTTTAAGTATTTGATTTAGAAAAATATTCCTGTCTTGAATGTCATGTTATATACGTACAATGTGCATGCTAAATATCGATACTGATACTATAGTTTAATTTTATTTATTTTTTAAATATACATTAAATATTTATATTTTAAGTAGACCTATACTGACCATTTTATAATACTGGTCAACTTTGTGTTTGTTATTAAATGTTTTAGGTTCAATAATTATTGTTTTGTTTCCGTGTTTCTTTGTTCGTATTTTGTTGTAATTTTCAAAAAATGTAAATTTTATCATTTGTATTTTCTTATTAGCTATCTGAAGAAGCCTCAAAGTCTCGAGACGAAACGTCATGCCATAATAAAAAGAAGTTGAAGCTTTATTTTTGGAAACCTTTTGTTTATAAAAAACCCTCGGCCTGGAATCTTCACTCCAACCCTATATTAATTTTCATCAAATCCTCTCTTGCTTGTCTATTGATATAGATTTAATGAATATTAATAAGATTTAAATGAATGATAGTTTGTTTTAAATGAATGTCTATTGATAAGATTTAAATGAATGATAGTTTTAATGAATGCAACCTACTTATGAGGATGATAGTTGATGGTAATCTATGTATATTTTGTCATATCAGGCTTGTAGAGTGGTAAAGCTCTAACCAAGTTTCAGATTTGTTTGTATAGATAAAAGGTGTTTGCAAAATCACAGTAGCTGCAAGCAAAAACCTATCCTTATTTCAACATGTCTAAAGAAGATATTAATTGGTTGTTTAAATTGAATTTCTTGGGTTTGGATAAATTTATTATTAATGAAATGTGTCTTTAATTCCATTAACTTTTCTAAGTATTGGTTTAAATTCTTCTAGTATATTTATTTACATTTAACATTTCTTAATGTTTATAAATATTAGTAAACTTAATAGTTTTTCACAGCTGTTACTTGTCTTTAAAAAGAAGTACAGAATCTCCTTCCTATTCTTCTTTTAATTTATCTGTTTTATTCAGTTTTCTTTACTTATTTATTCAGGCTAGAATTTTAGCTTATCAATAAATAGTAATATCAATATTATCAAAAATTTTTATATTTTATCTCTTGCAATAATTGTTTTTTAGTACCTGTGAAGTGGTGATGCTTCCAAAAGTGGCAGACAAACTAAATGTGACGGAAATGAGGGAATTTTGTCCAAGATGTGCGTGCAAGTATGAAAATCGGAACACTACAATCATTCGCCATGTTGTAATCTTTGTTATATGGGTCATATCAATCCTGGTAGTCTACATGTTATTTCTTATCATTCTCGATCCGTTACTCAATAAAAAGGCTAAAGGAAATTATCAAGAACATACTAATGAAGAGGTAGTTTTTTTATACTAGTTTTAATTATATAAAAAGTTTAGTATTATTTTTTTAGACTGTACGTTTTATTATGGAAACTGATGTATTCTGACATTTTGCTTTAAGCAAGAAATTACTTCCTTTTGGAGTACCTTAAATGCTTTTCTTCTTATAGGAGGATATACACCCAGGAGTGTCTCACAATATGAGTATAAGGGGTAATGTGCTGAATAGAGTCAGCAACCAACAGGACAAATGGAAGAGGCAGGTTAAAGAACAAAGGAAAAATATTTATGATAGACATACCATGCTTAATTAAATTTACTTTATATTTAGGCAATTTAGGTATTTAGCTTAGATGCTAACTTTTATGATTTTTTTATACTCATAGAATCATTTACTGTATTTAGTTGTAGAAAAATGGTTAGCTGATTTGTAAATATTTTCTCATATTTATGGTGTATTATTTAGTTGTAAAAAAAGATATTTAAAGTTGGTTGTACAAATTTATTTGCACACAGTATTATTGTAGAGCTTTTGTCAGGCTTTGATGAGTCTGAGGATATGTTACATGAGAAAGAGGCTATTAGACCCTCAGATTTGATGAAATTTTTCATTCAATCTGTACTTTATCGATTAATATTTTTTCTCCTTCCCGTGACGATTCTCAGATTTCATTGAATTTTTCTATAATAAAAAATTTAAATAATAATATTCAACTACCTAAGTTATCTTTGCCGATTTTTAATTGTAATCTTAAAGAGTGGAGTTCTTTGGTAGATCGATTTAAAGTTTTAGTACATAAAAATCAAGATTTATCTAATAATAAAAAATTCCAATATCTAGTTACATCTCTAATAGGTGAATCCTTAACTATTGTAAAGACTATTTCTCTTAATTCTTCTAATTATGAAATTGCCTATATTGCTGTATCAAAATAAAAGATTTTAAAGTTCTCATTGCCCCTAAAATAAATTCTGAAAATCCTCAGGCCTTGAGACATTTTTTACACATTTTTAATGAATATTTAAAAGTTTTAGAAAATTTAGGATTTTCTGTACCCCACTGGGATTTTATAATTTTTAGTTTATTACTTAAAAAGAATTATTCTCAATCAGTTAAAAGTTTTGAATTGCAGTTTAATCCGACTGATTCATTCTTATAAGGAATTATAACTGTATTTTTTTTACAAAAACAATGTCTAGCACTTCTTACATAAATCTTGACACTATATTTGGTTGGGTTATGGGGAAAAAAGATGTTGAGGAAACAGGAACTCATACTTTTCTTACTGTGAGTCACCTTTATATGTGACCCTTGGAAAATTTTGGGAAGTTGAGGAAATTCCGGTTTTAAAAATTGTACTGTGATAATAGATTTACTGATCCAAGTAGGGTCAATAGGAAGTACATCATTTCATTGATTTTTAAACAAAATGATCTTCAATCCGTCGGATCAAACCAAATTGCTCTTCGGCGCTTTTATTCGTCAGAACAACGTTTCCTTAAAAATCCTACTTCATATGCTGCCTATTCGGAATTAATGAAAAATTATAAAGATCCTCTAAAATAGGTGATTTGAACGGTCAGAAGTATTTTATTCCACATTTTTGCATTTTTAAAGTCGGACAGTGTCAGTACTAAATTAAAAGTACTGTCAATGCTAATGATGCAAACCGGATTTCATTAAATGATGCTCTTTTAGTTGGCCCTAGGCTTCAGCAAAATATCTTTTCTTTATTAAATAAGCTTCATGAAATAGTATTTACCTGAGTTATAAAACAAATGTATCGCCAAATATTAGTAAAAGAAGAACATCGAAGATATCAAAAAAATATTGTGGCGATTTTCGCGAAAAGTTCGGATTCAAGAGTTTATTTTAAACACGGTTACCTAAGGTGTGTCTTCTTCACCATTTCTCGCTTTGCGTACTATTGTGCAAATCGCAAAAGAATAAAAGGCAAACTTTCCTATTGCTTCGTAAGTTTTGCAGTCGGACTCCTTTGTGGATGATTTGGCAACTGGCGCACATTCCATTCAATCAGATTTACGCCTGCAATCGGATTGTATCCAATAATTGGGTTGGACTGGGCAAAAATGGGCCTCAAATCATCAGGCTATTCTTCAAGCAGTACACTTGTAACATTGTCAAGACCCTCAATTCACAAATCACACCTTCTCTTGTATAACACTTTATTTTATATCTTTATTGTGTTTAAAAATCTTGGGTCTAACATGGTTGCCTAACTTAGATAAATTTTCCTACAGATTCATACCGAAAATAGAGGCTTTGGGTTTTATAGCCATATAAAAAAAGTTTCGGTTGTTTCCGACACACAGGCACAAAATAATGCTACTGCTCCCCTTTAATAAAATATCAAGTATTTTTTTAAATAAAATATGATAAGATACTCTATATCGAAGTCAATATACAACATTAAATAAAGTATATTAGAGAAAATGGTAATGGCATCGCAATGCCGCTCGATCGCATTGCCCCCGATACAAGCAATGACGTCGGCAACAAATATTTACATGATGAATATTTATAATTTTTATAGAGTTTAAGTATAAGTAATATCACAATTTATGAGCTATTTATGTGTTTTCTTAACGGACTTCATTAGAGGAAGGTCCTAATAAAAAGCATTTAAATGGAAATGAAATATTTTATGAATATTATAGATTTCTTAATAAATCATGTTTTAAGACACAAATTTTTAACATTTTGCAAAATTTTATTGTATTGAACAATCCTCAGCTTTACATCACTTATTTTATATCACATAATATATATTTCTATGATGCTGACTTTTTTAAAGGGACAGTGTTGCTACAGCGGAAAAAGTTAGAACTACAAGGATGTTCAAATTGTTTCAGGGGCGACTCGTCAGGTGAAGTAGGTGAAGGTGAGCTTCACCGGAAAATATAAATAAAATAAAAACAACATATGAGTATTCTCTTTTGATCTAAGACAATCAAAAAGTACCAAAATAACTAGTTTTTATTAAATAATATATCAGTTTATCCAATAAACAATAAATTCTATTAATCAGTTCTGCGCCACAACCCGCAAAACCCCAATATACTAATTTATGTCCCGCGTTATATCCGCGATCGCCTGCACCGTTGCCATGGCAACGTGACGTCAGCCTCGCGCGGCATCGCATAATCGGCCATAAGAAACTGAGGCGGATGCAGATCAACCCATATATTTGTGTTCTGTGGATGAATCAGTTTGATATTCACCTGTTGTTTTTCGCGGTGTCGAGCATAGAGAAATGAATATTAAAAGAGTGTTGGAAAGTTCTAAAACTTAACCTAACAAATTTAGTTCGGTTAGACCCGCATCGAGGGCCAACTTCTGTCATAATTGTCATTAGATTATCGATTTTCTTTCGTTCCTTGCTACCACCCACCTTCGCAAAGCATAGTTAAAAGACAAATATGCCCAGCCAATGAGAGCCTTCCGGCATCACGGAGGTGTGGCTTGCGTACCGCCAAAATTCAAAATACGAATTTTTCAGTGCATATAGTTGAACAGCAAGATTTGGCATCTCTTACCTATATAATTGCTAATATAGATATTTGTTTTGTTAGGCATTTATATTTTAGATGGAAAAAGAAATGCCATATGAATATAAAAGACGCTCAATAAAGAAATATTTGTAGCTGTTATAAATTAGTAAATTAATGATTTTTTTATATATATTTACTGCGTGATCAAGATTTTTAAGAATATGAAATTAGGTAATTTGTAAATAATCGCCAAATTTGATTTTTATAGATATCTACCTTATTTCATTTCATATCTCTATTGCTATAATAATGAAATCATTTTATTATGATAGCGATAGAGGTATGAAAGCAATATCCATTATTACTGGAGATAGTTGTTGGATGGGGTAAGAATTAAAAAAAAAAACAAAAACCAGTCATCCTCAGGACACTAAGTACTTCTAGGGTTCTTTTTCTTTAGTTGAAGTTTAAACGTGGGTAATACGGAACGGAGTACGGTAGAGCTGCTGCATTACTCAGTAAATAAGTCCAAGTGCATGAGTGAGTACGGTATATACAAAACACATTAAACAATCCAAAAAATTATGACATTATTATTAATGATAATACTTCAAAGTTTGTATTTTTTGCTTGGTATTTTAGCTTGTTTTAAAGATGTTTTTATGGTATTATATTAAAATTTAGTGTGAAAAAACCTCTTGAGACATGTTATATTCCTACGATAGGTACCTATAATTTCATAATATAATAATTATTGTCAATGAACGTTTGAAGTTTATTTAAATAGCCAATAATTATAAATTACTTAGGAAATTAAAATATGTGGATCAGAGAATATCAAGTGGATATATGATAAAGATTTTTAGGCGATGAATGTATGTGAATTTTCAAAAAAAAACCATATGAATAACATATAAACTTTTATTTAACAACAATTAAAATCAAAATATATATTACAAATAATCCTAAAAAATATGTGTGTTTATTTTAATTTTTGTATAACTGTTTATGCATTGTTTTGATAAAACCCCATAGCATCATCATAGTCGCCATAAGAAGTAAATATTACATAAATATTTTGAGGCAGCTTACTTGCTGAGTAGTTTTCAAAGACAATTTGAAAATTATTTAAATCATTGTGATGACAGTGATATTACTTTGAAATGAAAAAATTCCCATCATATTCATCAAATATCTTAATGCCGACTAGCTTACTGAAATGTTTTAAATTTTATAATAACATGTTTTATATTAATAGTTTTTAAAATAAACTATACTATGGACTCTATATTATATTAAGATTGGTCAAAATGTATTATATTAAATAATAACAACTTAAAATTAAAATGGTAGAGAAGAAACTAAATCTATCATGCTTGGTCTGTAGCACTTCTTTAGCTAGCATTGTCATCTCTGCTGGTCACGAACAGCCCAACCTTCCATTCAACAGATTTTTTTTGTAGTACCATGAAAGAAAAAAAAATACTTTTCTTTACACAATTTCATAAATAAAGATATTCGCAGAGGGTCTGTCCCTCATCATTCCATCACCGTTTTGAAGCAATTCAGTTAGGTTTTCGGCGCTCTAAAAGTATTATACTTATATAGCAATCCAAATTTAAGTACATTTGAAAATTTAAATAGAAAATAAATAAAATACCAATAAGCTAAAATACTCTCAAGATAAAATATAGGTACACCTATATAGATAGAAACCAAACACCTAGGCTCTTTAAATTGATATTTACAATCTTTTGATTTCTTCTCCATAATTCAATGTATGTAGCAAAATTGTTATCATTCAGTCCCAGATAAGAATTCCCTAAAAATTAAAGCTTAATGAACAAGGAGTTCAATCGATGTTGGTACAATCTGATTAGTTTGACTAATTGCTACATTTATTGCAAAAAAAAATCACTTTAGAAACTGTCACATCAATTTGTAAATGGAATTTTTAAAAAGACAACCTACATGAAAATAATTTTTCATGCAATTATTTTTATGTAGTAATTTTTCAATTATGAAAAACTAAAGTAAAATTATGAAATTGGTCAGAAAATCAGATGTCTTTCATTGATGGATCAACCCCCATATACATGAGCACTTTCATTATTTACATCATTATTAAAACACCCAAAACTCTCTAATTTATTATGAGTATTAATTGTAATCTTTATACACAGACACATACCAATTCATTTGAAAACAAAGCATAATTTTTCCCTTACCCATTTTTTCCTTTCCCATTAATTCTTAAAGCAGTGGCTACCATATCATAATGGTCTCTTTTCTTGTCAACATTATATTTCCTTATCAAATATGCCATGTTACCTCTTGTTACCAAGTTTGGCCTTTCTATTGTGTCATCTCCTTTTACATGAGATATTGAATGTTAAAAGTAAACAACAAAATATACAATTATGTCTGATGACTAAGAGTTTATACTACTTTTAATGTCGCTCCTGTTATAATTGTATAATATATGTTCTTCTCCATTCTTAAATTTATTTTGGATCTGACAATCAGAATCAATCTCCCTATTACTTTGTGCCCTCCAAGAGGTATATTATTCAAAATTCCTAAAATCTAAAAATGATTGTTTAATCATTCTTTGTGAATACCAAGCAAATGTTTGTTTAAACTATTGATATAAGAAATTACCTAGGTACTGTTGGTATACATTAGACATGTAATGTGTTTCTTGTATTCCTGGCCAACAAATTCTTGGTGAAACTTCTTAAGATGTCTGTTTCTCATTGATATGCTTGAAAATTCCTTCTCACAGACTTTGCAGATTGCATACATGTTGACTAGAAAATACATAATTCAGATTAGAACTAAAAA
Source organism: Anthonomus grandis grandis (assembly GCF_022605725.1). NCBI lineage: Eukaryota > Metazoa > Arthropoda > Insecta > Coleoptera > Curculionidae > Anthonomus > Anthonomus grandis. The sequence continues at coordinate 24,088,307 of NC_065546.1, forward strand.
AATTATATCTTACTTTAGTGCCATAATTATCGTAAACAGGCACTGCAGCAGCTAAAAAAGAAATTATACAGTAAAAAAATCACTGGAAAATTTATTAGAAAGTCAAACACTAAAATGTTTGTTTTTAACTCAAAATTAGCGTAGAACCGAATATTATAGATAAGGGAGTCAACACCAAACACTATGATTGTTCAAAATAGTCGCAAAATCGATATAATAATAATTATCCATGATAATTAAATCATTCAGGAAGCAAAACAAATAAAATCTGCAATCTAGGTTAGGGACATAGAACAATATTATAAGGTGGTTTGGTTAGGGAAAACAAAACAACAAAAGTAATATGTGATTCGCGAGTTACATCCTGTACATAATATGCCCAGGTACGCCACTGGAAGCAATGTAACTGACTGATAAAGATGGGTTTAAATGAAACTATTATCAATTTCGTAAATAATCTTTTATACCGATTCTTATCTTGTAAATATTATACCATTGTAAACGACGTAATTTACTGATAAAAATGGGTTTAAATGCAACTATTGTCCATTTCATAAATAATCTTTTATACCGATTCTTATCTTGTAAATGATAATTAACGACATTTAACTTAATAAGAACTCTACCGTGTTTTATCAAACTACATTTTAGCTAACTCAACATTTTTATCGTTAATTATCATATTTAATTTCCGAGTATGTAAAACACCGTATTTTATCTTTTTATCAATCTGCTAAGAACTAATTATTCCCGTAGTTTATCAAGCATTTTTAGTATATAAGATTCATGATTATAACATGTAGTGTCTTAGATTCTCGATAGTCGCCTGCTGTTCTTGATTGTCTCTTTAAGTTATAATAAAACTTCTTAAAATCAAGTATTAGAGTGATTTATTTGGGGCTAAGTCCAAGTTAGTTTCGAACCTTAAATATAATTGGCGCAGTCGGTAGGATAGTCCTGTACAGAAGAAAAAGAAACATAGTGCCGTTTTTCGCGGATAATGTTCCTACAGACTCTGGTGATTTTTAAATCCTTGACGGGATTTCCTAAATCAATTTTGGTGGTGTGTGGAACTGATATTCCCAATCTCATCAACGGGCCTTAGTGGACAGCAAACCATCAACGGAACGAATATCCCTTGGTTGGTTTTAGACTTTAAGTACATGGTAAGAATTTTTGATTTTATTTTTCTTATATTGTGTGGATTTTATTTCTCTCTGTTAGGAGAACCCATTTATCCTTGTTTTCATTTTCCCAAGAATTTATGCAAAATATATTTTTGTTGATATTTATATTTTTGTGTTTAGATTTATAAATGTTTCATGATTTAAGAGAAGCTCAGAAATTAAATAATGAATTTCGAGAACAAATAAAAAATCTCGGTAATAATTCTAGTTCTAGTGGTACTTCTAATAATTCTTCATCTAAAGAATCTCCGTTAGATTATCAAAATACATATTTTGAATTTCCATCTCCCAATTTAGATAACATTTCAGATCAGCTTGCTAATATACATTTGAAAAACAACATGAGTGAGAATTACCAGCAAATAAGATTATTTTTAGACATAATTCCTAACTATAGTGGTGATCCTTGCGAACTTCATAACTTTTTAGCTGCTTGTGATGAAACTTTAACTACTTTTGCAACAGAAAGCGAAACAGTAAAAAAATTAATTTTTAGAGGAACAATAGGCAAATTAAAAGGCAAAGCTCTAACTTTAATTAGTAGTCGCTTCGAATTAGATACTTGGAATAAGGTGAAAGAACTTTTAAGGTTATCCTTTAGTGATCAAAGATCGTTTACTTGTTTGTTGCATGAATTGCATAACTTAAAATCTTATTCTAAGGAAAATCCTTATAACTTTGGCGTACGTTGTCAATACACTCGTAGTCTTATTTTTTCTAGTATAAATGATGATGCAAAAGTTGCACAAATAAGTAATATTGAAAAACTAATTTTAATAACATATTTAAAATACTTACCACTTAACATACAAATGGCAGTTAGGTTAAAAAATCCTTTAAACCTTGAAACAGCCATGCGACATGTTATAGAAGAAGAAAATTTTATTTCATTTGTCAGTAATACCGAAAGACGACAAACACAAAATACATTACCTCCACCTAAATATAAAACTTCATCCCAAAACTTTTATCAAACATACCCTCAAACATCAAGATTTCCAAATCCCAATTTTGGATATGACCAACAAAATTTTCAGAATTTTCCGAGTCAACCTATTAATATAAACCCAAGACCAATACCCAATCAAAGATTTTTCACTAACCAACAAGTTTTTGGAAAGCCAAAACCCCAAACAAATGTTTGGAAACCCACGAATAAAGTTATAACTGAAAAACCAACCCCAATGTCTGGTATTTCTATAATATCTACGAAACCACAATCGCAGCAGAATAAGCCTGTTACTTATCAACAACCAAGATCCAACAATTATTTTGTTCCTCAATCCAGACCAACATTCCGTTTTGAAGAACTTCAGAATTCTGAATTACCTTCTGAATTAGACACTGACCAGAATCCAATTGAAGATCTAAATATCCTCCTTCAAGAAAATCCAGTAGAACAACATGATGACTACTTAATCCCAGATCTTAATGATTTACCCAATTCCGATCAAGAACCTGTAGATGATGAAAATTTTCCAGAACAAGCCTCTGAATCTGTAAAATTTTATTTGACCAATGATTTAGACAATCGTAAATTACCTTATATAAAAATTCTAGGTTATGGAAAACCAATTAAATTACTTATTGACTCTGGAAGTCATATATCGCTTCTCAATCCTCATCTAGCAAAAACTTTTTTTTCTGAGTTCATTGTTATCAAACCTAACATTATTAAAACAGCTTGTGACCAACAAGAATCTAAATATGAAGCTCATATTCCAGCTTTCAAGGAATTTGATTCATGCCAAAAGATAATAATTACCCTTTTGACTTCCATTCATTTTTCGATGGTTTAATCAGTTTTCGTGATCTACGAAATATGGGTTTCAACTGGAATTTACAACAAAATATTTTATTTAAAGACAAAATTACTTTACCAGTACATCAATGTACTCCTAGTGATTATAACTGTTTTAATATAACCCTAAATGAAAGTGAAATTTTAAAAATTAAACTTCCAACTAATGCCATTTTAGATGGAACATATTACATACCTTATAATAAATTAAACTCACATTGCTTTATACCAGAAGGAGTTACATATGTTAAAAATGATCATGCTATGATTGAAATACATAAAGTAAATATAGATGACACATACGTAAGTCTCAATAAACCGATAGAAGTATTTCCCATAGATAATTGGGACCTTTATCAAACAGAAATAGAAAAAAACTATTTTTATCCAAATGAAACCGAAATAGGATCCCTATTAAGACTTGAACATTTAAATGAAGAAGAGAAACATAAAGTTGTTACATTGTGTACAAAATTCAAGTCAATATTTCAAAATCCCAATGAACCCTTGTCATCCACTACTCAAACGTGTCATAAAATCATTACTACCGATGAAGAACCTCTATACTTTTCAACCTTGGACCTGGCAAGTAGTTTTCATCAAATAAAGATCCATCAAGATAGCATAGAAAAGACAGCATTCTCAACTGAACAGGGACATTATGAGTGTCTAAGGATGCCCTTTGGATTAAAGAATGCTCCCGCAACTTTTCAGAGAATGATTAACGAAATCCTATAACAATACATAGAAATAACAATACATTAATAGAACTTGTTTGGTATATATGGATGTTATTATAATATTTTCAACTACTCTTGACGAACATATTAAAAACCTAAAAGAAATCTTCAAAAAACTACAAGAATATAATCTGAAGGTACAACTTGACAAATGCGAATTTTTAAAAAAGGAAACTGAATTTTTATGACATATAATCACCCCTGAAGAAATCAAACCTAACCCAAAAAAAATTGACGCTATTTTAAAAATACCGTTGCCAAAAACTCATAAGGAAGTGAAAAGTTTTCTAGGAATGGTAGGTTTTTATAGCAAATTTATTAATAATTTGTCAAAAATAACAAAACCAATGACCCTATGTTTGAAGAAAGGAAAGAAAGTTGAACACACTCAAGACTTTATTCAATCATTTAAGACATGTAAAGCAATCCTTTGCAACGAACCAGTTTTAATACATCCCGATTTTTCAAAAGTATTTAAATTAACAACTGATGCTAGCAAATATGCCATTGGAGGCGTGCTTAGTCAAAATGGAAAACCTGTATGTTATGCCAGCAGAACTCTTAATCCCAATGAAATCAATTACTCAGTAACCGAGAAAGAATTATTAGCTATAATATGGTCAGTAAAATATTTTCGTCCGTACCTCTTTGGAAGGCATTTTCAGATAAGAACTGATCATAGACCTTTGAAATGGTTAGAAAGCCTTAAAGAACCTAATTCGAAACTGGTAAGATGGAGGCTATTACTATCCGAATATGACTATGAAATTGACTACATAAAAGGAAAAGATAATAGTGTAGCAGATAGTTTATCCAGAAATACAGCAGAACCCATAAATTCAAATTATACTAATCCAATAGCAAATCCAAACTCTTTATACAACGAACCTCGTGATATTGACATATCAATACAAGACTTTTTTGAGATTAATGTGACTACTGTACATTCAGCTGATGAGCCACCTTTACTATCTTACCCTTATTGTGACAAACCTCTTAATTATCACAAACAACATATGATAATTGTCAGTGTAAAATGTCAGAAAGTTCAACTGTACCAAGATTCATAAAAGAAAAAGTATTTGAAAATTTCAGATACTTTGTTCACATTAGGAAACGTTTTCTAGAAGAAGACTTAGAAGAATTTATTGCTAACTTAAAAAATGACGTCACATATTATATGCATTTTCCAAATAAAGAAGACGAGAGATATTTCCTCAAAAACATTCAAGCTCATGATATGTTCCTCAAAAATAACTGATGTTGTCCTGGGATCAGAACAACAAGACAAAATAAACTATCATCATATCTATAAAACAGGACATCGCGGGATTACAACTACTATAGACTCTTTGAAAAGAAATTATTACTGGCCAACATTAGTCAAAGATGTAACTAATTATATTAACAATTGTAATATCTGCCAAAAGTCCAAATATGAAAGAAATCCAAATCAATTTATATTTCAACCAGTACCAATAGGTTCCAAACCTTTTGAAAGAATCCATATAGATACTCTGTCTATTTCTAAAGAAAAATTTTTAACTGTAATTAGCCCTTTTTCCAAATTTGCAGAAGTGTACAACATCCCTGGAGTAAATGCAGTTAATGTTCTAGATGGGCTGTTAACATTTATATCTCATTACGGACTACCAGAAACTATAGTTTGTGATAACGATATAGAACTTAATAACAACAACTTTACTGATTTCTTTAAATTGCATAAAATTAAACTTCTTTACACTACTCCTAAAAACCCCAATTCAAATAGTTACATTGGACGATTTCATAGCACTTTATTAGAACAAATAAGAATCAAAACTCAACAAAACCCGAAAGAATCTCTCAACAATCTCATAAAATATTCTTTAATTCATTATAATAATACCATACACTCTGCGACTGAATACACACCCTTTGAAATCGTATCAGGGCATTTCACTTCAAAAGATCCTTTCGATGTGGAAGAAAAAAATATAGTTTCAAAATATGTTCAAACCCATAAAGACAACCTTAAAGACAAGTATAAAGAAATCAATGAAAAGATACAAGAAAAGAAAAATAAAAAATTAGAAAAAATAAATTCTAAACGTGTAGAACCCATAAACATTTCTGTAGATGATAATATTTATCACAAAGAATTACCCCGTGACAAATTAGAGCCAAGATATGTAAGAATTGACCCTATAGCGCAAACTACTAATAGAGTAAAGACAAATACTTCCAAATATTCAAAACACAATATTAAGAGGCGCAAGAAATAATAATTATTTTTCTTTATTTGTTTCAGATGAGAATACTTCTCATTCTCTCTCCTTTATTCTTAATCCTTATCACTAATGGTTCAACTCAAGAATTATCTAATCCAATTTTACCACTTAGTTTACAACCTAGTAGAATAATACTTAGCAGACATACATATGTAAGTTATTTGAATTTTTCGGAATTATTAGAAATTCGAGACAATCTAGCCTATCATCTTGGTTTCATTACAAGAAAGAATAATATGGGGAATCACACTATTAATCAAATCTGAAAAGGGATCAAACTTGAAAATTATTGGCGACATAATTAATAGCTTCTCAGTCGAGCTTAACGATATTAATACCTTAGATTTGCTTATTAATTCATTGTTGACCTTTTATATTCAGTTAAATCAAATAACGAATGCAATAACATTTGCTAACCTTAATAAAGTTCATCCTATTTTCTTAACGTTACAAAACCTAAACTATTTAATCCTACAAACAAAGTCGATCTATTCTACAATCAAGTTGCTCAATTTAAGAATCATTATAGCTACTATTCATTTTTAGGAATTCAGTTAGTATTTAAAAATGATAAAATATTATTTTTAATACACTTTCCTATTTTAATGCATAACTCTTTTAAAACATATTTTGTTTATCCAATCCCTATTGATAATAAAATTATTATACCACCTAAACCTTACCTTGTCCTAAACGAGAGAAATGAATTTTACCAATATCAAGAAACGCCATGTGAAGAAGTTGAAAACACCTTCTACTGCAAAAACAAACTACGAGCTGATGAAGATTGTATTGTTGATATTATACAAAGAAACCAACCTCAGAACTGTACAACTGTCTCGATCCACTTGAAGAAAGCCATAGCCAATCAAGTGAGTCCACATTCAGTACTTCTAACCACCCCTACAAAAATCCTTGTGATAGAAGATTGCTCCATTGAAGAACGTCACGAGTTAAACCCTGGAAGTTATTTGATTACTATTCCTACCAAATGTCACTTTATCATCAACAATGAAAAGTTTGTTGCTGGAACTGAAGAAATATCACCAGCCCTAGTAATTCGACTATCCAAATTAGATCTTTCTCTTCTGCCAGAGCATTACGAAACATTGAAACTAACGAACCTGGACTTGGAAGAAATCAATCACCTAACTGCTAAAATCAAATCACAGCATGAGGTGAAATTTATGGACTAGATTGTTCGAACACCGCCCCTTTGGGTCCACATTGTGATATATCTTGTGGTCTCAGTCCTCATTCTTTTAGTAGTAACATGGTACTATCGAACATGCTACCCATATCCAATTTGGTTTATCCGCCGACAGAGAAAAAACCAAGAAGATGTCGAACTTGATGATCAGCCCAGGTCACCTTAGCAACCTTTCCAACCCTAAGGTTCCATCTCAGTTGGGAGGAGTTACATCCTGTATATAATATGCCCAGGTACGCCACTGGAAGCAATGTAACTGACTGATAAAGATGGGTTTAAATGAAACTATTATCAATTTCGTAAATAATCTTTTATACCGATTCTTATCTTGTAAATATTATACCATTGTAAACGACGTAATTTACTGATAAAAATGGGTTTAAATGCAACTATTGTCCATTTCATAAATAATCTTTTATACCGATTCTTATCTTGTAAATGATAATTAACGACATTTAACTTAATAAGAACTCTACCGTGTTTTATCAAACTACATTTTAGCTAACTCAACATTTTTATCGTTAATTATCATATTTAATTTCCGAGTATGTAAAACACCGTATTTTATCTTTTTATGAATCTGCTAAGAACTAATTATTCCCGTAGTTTATCAAGCATTTTTAGTATATAAGATTCCTGATTATAACATGTAGTGTCTTAGATTCTCGATAGTCGCCTGCTGTTCTTGATTGTCTCTTTAAGTTATAGTAAAACTTCTAAAAATCAAGTATTAGAGAGATTTATTTGGGGCTAAGTCCAAGTTAGTTTCGAACCTTAAATATAATTCGCGCGCGAAATTTCATGGACGTAAACGAAGGGATCAATCGGTTTTTGGTCCCGTCTTCGATTCTCATTGGCTGGGCATATTTGTCTTTTAACGTATGCTCCTTCGCAATCCCATCATCGCTCGTCGCTATTGCTTATTCCTTTTCCACCAGGAAAATTCATTTTTAAATGCAAGGCACCTACTTGTTCTAATACATACTATTGGCCTATTGAGGATTCATACAAAAATAAAATTTTCTTTAAATTTCCTGAAAGTGACATTATTAGGAGGTCCGAATGGTTTAAACTACTTGGTTTAAGCCCAACCTCAACAAGGTGTTATTTATGTCAAGACCATTTTGATGATATTTCATTTACTAGTACTATACATACTCATTTAAGAAAGTGTGCTCTCCCAATTGCTGGCCCAAGTATTATTCAAAATGCCCCAGTACTGGTTGAGGCACAAGTACCTTGGGAAGATACATTGACTTTATTACCTGCTATCATAATCCAGCAATCTCAATATAATGTTCAGAATGAACATAATTATGTTAGACCACTTTTTACTAGGTCTGACGAAAGGTATCATCAGTGCGTTGCTGCTAGGAAGTACTAAAAGCACAATAAGTGAAACAACTACCATTCTACCAGGTCACTACTCAAAGAGGTACCTCACCTCGATAAGGTGGGAGTAAGGTCCAGGGATTCTCCTTGAATATTTAAGAAAAAGGACCGATGACATCTAGAATTTAGGGTATACATCAGTGTCAACTAACTTTTAATATCATACTCTCCATAAAGAATATTATAATTACAGGGTTAGTTTTTATATATTATCACTCCCCTAACATTTTTGGGTACCCTCTGTACAAAAAAGTAGGTAGAAAAAGTAAAATTTTTAGGGCATATTTTTGAGAAATATAGTTCTAATGTCTATAAATAATTAATTTATAAATTTGATAAATAATTGTAATTTTTGTATCATATCCTCAAAATGTAGAAAAAGTAAAATACATACCATGGACAGTGTTGTGCTAAAGCAGCACAAAAATAAATTGTCAGGATTCCTTTTAAGACAATAAATTATAAACTTACTTTACAATTGACTTTAATTCTACCCCTACCCTTGTTAATTTGTTGATAACAGTGAAATTAACATTGTTAGTATCGAGCATTTAATTCTCAAAATAGGACTTAATATATTATACTTAAATCTCTAAAATATTGTCTTACATAATTGACCCATTAAATCTTTTTTTGATAGCGTATTGGGCTGTAAAATCTTTTTCACATTCTCTAAAAATCAATGAAAAAGTGCATTATTAACAATTTATTTTTTGAAGGGCGTTAATGCATTAACTTAACAGCTTAAAAGCAAATTTTATGAATTTAATGTCAAAAAACTAACGAATTCAATTAAAAAATGTAAAAAATAAACTTAAATTACATGCATTATCACTCTTAGCCTCTTCAAAAATTAAATTAATACACTTGCACTATTTCATAATTTTTTAGAGTTTGTGATCGAGATTCACAGCCTTTACGCTGTTAAAAATTGATTTAATGGGTCAATAATTTTAAATTTCGCGCCATTCTAAAATTTTGAATAGCCTGCCCTTAATTTTATGACGGATCAGTATTACAATAGACTATTGTCATTGACAGTCAGTGACAAATGTCAATTATTTTAGTTCGGTTAGACCGCAACCGTATGCTGCAATCCAGTTTAGGGTAAAGATGGTGCCTACTTGTCACTATAGGATTGAACCCTCTCATACTTTTAATTACTCTATGGTGTCGAGCATTTAATTGTGATTAGTTTGGGATTTTTCCACAGAACACAAAGAGGAAAATGTTCCTTGGTCTGTTTTCTGTGGATTTTTCGGATTTTGGATATTAGTTAGTAGTGTGTTGGATTTTTTGCGGTTGTGGACATTGAATTTGGAGATTGGTTCGTGTTTAAGATTTTTTTAGACAATATTTATAATAAACTAAATAAAAATGAACCCGATTAATGACGTAGTGTGCAACATACTGGAATTTCCCTTTAGGTATTGGATGGATGAAGATAAAAGGGATGTGCTGTTATATGGTCGAACCAATATTCTAAGCATAGAATTAAAAAAGGAAGCGGGTCTTGTCGACTTTAAGTATCTCCGATTTTGCAATATTTTAAAATTTGAGCATAAAGAGTACTTTGAAAAGAATAGATTAAAGGAAAAAAATTTGCGGAAAATTCACATAGGACGCTAAAAAATAATATTAAATTATGTAAAAAAAGAGGTCTACTCTACTCTATTTGATGATCCAAACTCGTTGTTATTGATAATTACATTGTCAAACTTTTGACATATGATCTCGCAGTTGCCAAATTGTGTATATATGTAATAAGAAACAAGCACATCTAAAAAGCACATCTTATATAAGAGAAAACATGAAAGACATCTAAATCTATCTGCCAAAATGATAGCAGTATTTTTACACTATAATAGTGAATGGGTTTCACTTTCACACACATTTGTATACAAGCAAAAAATTCATTCCCTTATGCAAAGGTTCGTAGCCTCCATATTTTCTAACATTTTGAGATTCTATTCATATGAAAAAATATAGAGAGGGCTCGTAAATGTCGAGAACGTCGTAAACGCTCAACATCCTAATTTAAAACAATTTACCCCAACCCATCACACAGGCACACGGGGGGGCTTACACCCCCGTGTGCTAACGCAACCCAAAATCAACCCAATGCAATTTAACCGAGCCCAAAACACTAAAAACATTCATATAGAAGAAATAAAAAACTCTTTAATCAAAGAACATGTATGGCAACGCTGTCACCTCGCGGCGTTATGTCAAACGTCAATAAAAAAGAATAATGAAGGAAGGTGGAGAGGAATTTTGTTTTTGTTATTTATATGAAAAATAAATATTCTTTAGACTTAATTTTAAATAGAATATGCCTATATTTCATATTATGTTGAATTAGGACCGAAATGTAAAAAGTATCAAAACAATAAATAATACATTATGGGTGTCTTCGGTATGTTTTTTTTACACGAACATAAAGGGACTTAATTACAAGAAAAGGTAAAATAATTTTTTTTATGTTATATAAACAATTTCGTCTTTTTGGTCATGTTTTATGTATAATTTCATTTAAATTAAATAATTTTTCCAAAACTACAAAATTCTTAGTCGCAAAAAAAGAAAAAAAAGTAGAGCATGGCTCATAGTTCACTCTCATTACCATTAAACGATGAAGCGCTTGCGGCGAATGTTCGAAAACGAGTTTATATCGTACATAGGTACACATTGTCATGATTTTTTTTGTTTTTATTATTTTATTAAAGAAAATGTTATTCATCCTCCAATTTTTTTTTTGCTTAAAATAGTCCAAAAAAGATTAGCTTACTATTTCATATACAAAAATGTTAAAATTCGGAGATACTTAAAGTCGACCAAGGAAGCAAAGAAAAGAGGCAAGTCTTCATATTCATTTTAAGCCTTCTTGGTTTACCGAATTTAATTGGCTGTGTAGCAGCAAGGTGCTGCAAAGATTATATTGCTGGCCCTGTTTACTATTTTCAAACAAACAATCTGTATGGAATAGGGATGGCTTGGCTTTACAGATTTTATTAATATTAATAGGTCCTTGCATAAACATGCAGATTCTGGAGAGCATTTAAAATTCCAATTAATGTTCAAAAACTTTGAAAATAATCAAAACACCATTGCCGACGCCTTAAAAAAAATGCTCGACTATATAAATTAAAATTTAATGAAAATGTTAGATTAAATAGAATTTGTATGAAAACAGTTATCGATGCAGTTTTGTATCTCAGTAAACAAGAGTTTTCGTTTCGCGGACATGACGAGAAAATTGACTCAATAAACAGGGGAAATTTTAAAGAGTTATTAAATTTGTTGACCCTCCGGCGGAGACGTCAGAAATTAATACATTACTGGTGACGTCGGTCTCCTAGACCGATATAGGGATATGCTCTTACCGACCCCTTTAAATAGTGAATTATTATTTCTTAAATGTTTTAATAATAAAACAAAATGAAAAACCAAAATAAGTGTTTATTCCAAAACTCTAAACAAAAAAAGAACGTAACAAAATAATCTTTTCTGGGCGTAAATATATATCTTCATTAATTATTAATCTAATATTAATAATATATTAATAATACATAATATTAACCTAATAATAATAATATACGTATATTTTCTTTTAACCCCTATCTTCCAAGCATTGATGACAAATAATTTTGGCATGTTCTAAACATAGGACCTTTTTGCACACTTTGCAATAATATTTTGTTTTTCTATTTTTTTTTTAATGTGCATATTTCACAACGTCCTGAACGTGTTGGTGAGGCATCTTTTATTTGGTTTTCATTTGGAAGCTTATGGATTTGCTGTATTTTTTCTCGGATTTGACGCGGCATATGCTGATCATATTGTCTCTATATCATTTAATTTTTGTTAGCTCAAAGGAAAGTTGAGTGAGAAATGTTCTTCTAATAAACGTTTTATCCGGTTTCTGGTTGCTCTTATAGATCACAAATGAATTAATTCCTGTTACATTGAGCAAAGCGTAGAACACAACCATAGGCCATCTTCTGGTATTACGTGCTACATTATAATTGGAAGATAATTAATTGGTCGACCATATCAACTCCTATTTTCGTTTTATTATAATCGATGATCATCATGGGTTTTTGAGTTGTTTCATGAATTTCATCATCATGCATGGAAGACAACAATAAGACATTTTTCTTTGGTTTTGGCACATGGGACACCAAAGTACAATTTTTTCTAAATGCGAAGATGCTTGATGGAATAGGACGATCTTGACCTAACTGAAATTGAATTGGTAGTTGTCTCTTGTTTTTACGGATTGTCCCCAAAAAAGTTAATTTGTGTTTTTCCAATAATTTTTCACATAGTTCAACACTGGTGAACCAGTTTGTAACTCCAAACTTAGCAGGTTTAGAAGGAATATACTGCCTAAATAAACATTTCCCACGAAATCCTATCAACATTTCATCTATTGTTACATAATTAGAAACACTGAATTTTTTTTTACAATCTTCGTTTACTTGCTGAAATACTACACGAATTGGAGACAGTTTATCAACAGCTTTTCTATAGCATCTCTTGTATCATGATCATCAAATCTAAGATGTTTTAAAAGAAAAAGAAAACGTTGCTGTGACATCGTCAAGCGAAAAAGTTCTGGTGAATCCCCATTTGTACTAAAAATGTCGTCAGAATTTAGTCTATTCATCTTTTTAACTCCGGCTAGGTACAACAAGCCTATCAATGCTTCAATTTCTAGGGTGTTGGTGGGCCTTGTATATGTTTTCCTAGAATAATTTCCCTGGGCAAAATTTTCAATGTGCTGATTCGTACATGTGACAATTGTTTCAATAATGGACTCATCAAAAAACTTCTTCCAGATTTCCAAAATATCAGTCAAATTTCGAGTAGGCTGTTTTGGTCCCGGTAGTTGAGTTATAATATTTTTTGATTTTGTCCTATAAGATCGAAGCGTCGTTGACGGACAGTGTTTGATCCACAGAGTGGTTTTGTCTTTTCCGGTAAAAAATGGGCCAATTGTTGGTAAATTTTAGCTTCTTTGGACGTTTTTTTCTCTCTTTCTATTTCGATGTTTTCTTCTTCAGGGAGTTCTCCTTCAGTGACTTCCATCCTATTTTCGGAAGTCATTTCTATGGTATCAAATTCTTGTTCGCTTTCCGAACCTTAGAGATGAAGGTTGCTCAACCTGGTCCACTTCATCATCATCGCTGTTGTCATCAACCTGTGTCACATTATCTTCTGGCAAAATTTCATCTACAAGTTGCTATATCCACGCTTGATCTTTCTCGTAACTCATTTTTCTGCAAATTAGACATATACTGACAAAAATTCGTAAAAAAAATTACATAAATTGTGATGGAATATATTTTAAAATGCGTAGTTTATATAAAAATTTATTTATTAGTAGATATTATTTAAGTTAGTAATTATAAATAAAATAAGAGTAAAAGTAACTCGCAGAATAACTTCTGTAAATAAGACACTGACAAAAAATCTTAAAAAAATCATAATATAAGTTATCATTGAATAAACATATTTAAAATAGTTTTTATCAAAATCTATTACTGTATTATCCGAGGTAGTAATTATCAATAAAATATGAGTTAAATTAAGAAAATATCAAGTTTTAAAACAATACCTGGAAAATTAGTCACTTACAAAAAAAAGCACCAACTTCGGTGACGTCGGTCTCTGACACAAACGGACACCCGTACTACTATCAAGACACTTTTGTACTGAGCCATAAAATATAAACCTACGGACTCTGTAGGTTTATATTTTATGTACTGAGCTAACGCATGGCTACAAGATGGATGTCTAAATATGATGCATGTACTTAGACGGACGAAGCGCTCCGCCTTGCTTTGGCGCAGTAATATTGGCATATGGATACATAATACATGATACATGTTAGTTGTCTCTGATATTGGTTTATCTTTGTCATCGATCTCTCAGACCGTACATCACCGCTCGAGGGTTAATGGATGTAAGCCCTGAAACCAAAAACCACTACAACAAAATTAAAAATGTTTTTAGTGGGGTGTCAAAAACAATTCAAAATGAGATAATTGAATGTATTTCAAATTACAGTGACTACATTAGATCTGAAATTAAGGATACTAATTTTTTTCCTCCAAATTGATGACACTACTGACATAACCCAGACCTCACAGTCATCAATAATATTAAGATTTGTTAATTCTCAAGGGATATTAGTAGAAAGGTTTTACGGATTTTATGATGTTAGTGCTGGGAAAACCGCTGATCATTTGTTCACTATGGCTGCAACAGTTTTAGAACCTTAAGAATACAAAGATAAGCTAATAGGATAGTGTTATGATGGAGCGAGTGTGATGTCAGAGCATTTGAATGGACGTCAGCAAAAAATAAAAGAACTTGCCAGTTATGTTTCTTATCGTGCGAAGCACGTTTTAAAAAACAGTTTTTATTAGACAATAAGTACAAGCAGCAAGTATGGTACAACGAAGATTAAAGCATAAGGCCGTTACATGATATTATATAGACTTAAACTAGCAAATACAGCGAAAGATAATATAAAGCAACGTTAACATAATAGTAAGCAAATATATATACAGAGTGGTCAATATTCTGGCCATAACTCCTCCCTCCTAAGATTGAAACAACAGGGATGTCATGTTTGTTTAGGGATGTCATGTTTGTTTCAACAGTCTCGGTGGCGTCTTCTTTTTGTTCTGGATCTTCTGGAACTGTTCTTTTCTTGGAGAATAATTCGTATACTGCAAGGGCTATGCAGCACAGGATCAGTATGACTCCAAGGGTTGTGGTAAAACTCCATGTAGCTGGATGGATTTGGTCATCTTCTTCTGGAAGGGTTTTGATAACTCTTAGTCTTGAAGTGCTTTTACTAAGATCGGATCGATAGAATCGAGCTGGATTGTTTCCATGGGTAATTGGAATTCAATGTTAGTAAAGGATATTTCTGGTAATTGGAAGGGTATATAATCCAGGATTGTTTCTTCATTCCAAAATTGGGATCCTAGGATTTCGATTCCACATTTGTATGGTATCTGGACCAAACTGGGTCTAGTTGCGAAGAAAATTCTTCTTGAATCGCAGAGCATCTGGACTTTTACTTTTGAGGAAGTTGGGATTACCAATACAAACTCATTGGTAATGGCTTGTATAATAGGAGTAGAAACATTGACTTTGAGGAGCTTGCAGGGTGAGTTCTCAGCTTTCTGGATCAGAGCTTTTGAGCAATCAGCTTTTGGTGGTCCTAAATTGTTCTGGCAAATATATTGGTCTTGGACGACAGGACAGGCTTCTTCTTGATATTGGTGCGAGTAAGGCCCAAGTATAAGGTAAGGTAATTCCGGAACAATAATTGAATTATTTATAGGGATGGTGAACAAGTGGTAAATATTAAAATTTTCTTTTATAAATAAAGGAAAATGTATGGCAAATATAATATTGTCTATGAGAAATTTACTTGTAATCCGGCAATTTGATAATAATAATTTAAATCTATAAACTTTATAACGTTTTCTTCACCATAAAGAGTAAATAAATTAGAAATTATCTGTTCTAATTGACTAGCTGAAATTACTGCACTATGAAGGGTATTGAGCTTTGCAAACATTATTGCGTCTTCTAGGTTGTTTAAAAACGTTATGAAACTTTGACAATTTATTATTAATTGATTTATGGTATTTTGAAGTTTTAATAAAATTGAGAGATCATTAATAGTTTTATTCATATGTTTTTCAAATAAAGCAACATGTTTGTTCAAAGAGTTTTTATTTTTGCTTAGAATAGTGATAGTGCTATTGTAATTATTAATTAAGTCTTTTGTTAAAGATATTTGTTAAGTTAAGCCCCTTCTTATAAGAGTTTTGAGAAAGTTTAAGCTCATTTATTGCTTGTTCATATCTTTCTCCATCGGTTGCATCTAAGGTTTGTTTTCTATAACTCTGGCATTTCCTAAGTGAAATGGGAGTAATGGAGTTTCAATAGGATTTATTAAAAGGTTACGGTCATTCGCTATCGCTGCTGTCATCTGTAGGATGATGGCGAGGCTTGTCAGGAGGTTCATTTTTTCCTGGGGAGAAGAAAGTCTTTTGTAGGAAAGGTTTTAGGCTTTTGAATTAAAGCTTTATGAATGACTTTCTCTTTTTGTGTTATTATTTTGTTACCTATATCTTGTTTTACATATTCAATTCTTTTACGGGGTTTGTCCTTAGTTCTTAAGGCTGTTTTGTCCGTTACATATATTTTCTTTCCAGGGTTTAATTCGGGTGGTATTTCGCGATTTTTATTTTGCTTTTCATTTAATCTAGTTTTTGTATTGACTGACTGGTTACAAATTTGTTCATAATTTATTTTTAATCTTTCTTTTCGATCATTAACATATTTATTGATATTAATTTCGTCTGTCAAATCAAAGGGATCTAAAGCATTTAAACGTCCGTTTATTATGTCAAAGGGTTTTTGTTTTGTTACGCTATGTACAGAACAATTGTATCCCATAATGGCATAAAGCATGAGTTGTTTTGTTGTCGCATTTGGGTGTTTTAAGTTAAGACTCAAATGGAATCAATAAGGGTTGAATGTAAACGTTCCACAGGGCTATTACTATTAGAGTTGCCTGGTGTGGTATAGTGAATTTAGATATTATGAAGTTTACAAAAGTCTATCATAAGGGGTGTTTTAAACTCAGTACCATTGTCACAAGTGATTAATTGGGGTATTCCATGATGACTAATAAATATCGATAGATTATCTAAAACAGTTATTGCATTATTGGTAGGCTCTAGTGGGTATGCTTGTGCATATCGTGAAAATACATCGATTACTGTTAAGAATTTAATATTAGATATCTGAAAAGTATATATGTGGATTGATTCTAAAGGTTCTTTTGGAGTTGGGGATAATGAAAACTTTAATTTTAAAGGATGACGATCGTATTTTGCCTGTTGACAAATGTCACAATTATTAATATATTCAGTTAGATCATTTTTCATGTTAGGCCAGTGATACATTTTCTTTAGAGACATTAATTATTAGATATTAATTATTAATTATTAGAGACATTATCATTTAAAAAGGTGTTAGATATCACTAATTTATAAGAATTGTGGCTGAATGTATTCGATAGAATAGTAGCTATTTTATTTTCTAAATTATTGATTTCAGTTTGTTTAATAAATAAACAATGTACAACTTTGGGGTTTATGTATTCTTTAAAGAAGTAAATTATTTCATTTTCATAGTTTTCAGTTAAGGTTAAATGATATCGATTTTTATTTCCAAAATGAGTAGTTTTAAAAGCATGATATTTTTCATTAAAGCCGTGAGTTATTAAGATTTCATTTGTATAGGTGTTAAAACAATTTTCTGTAAAAGGTATATTTAGAACTGGGTCTTCTGTTGCAGAGTGTGTGGTTTCTCCACTTGTTAATGGACCAGGGGGTCTTATTTGGATATTTTGTAAAATTTGGATTTTACTTTCTTTTTCTGGAGGATTAGGTTGTGTTAAAGATGAATCAAATACTTCAGTTAGTTGGTCTAACTCTTCTAATGTAACATTTTCGTTAGAAAGGTATTGATCTATGTCGTTAGAAATATCTCCAGGGCTGCCAATTATTGAGTCATTTTCTATCATAAGGATTTCTTTTGCATCTTTAGTTTGTTATTTAGATGAGATTGTCTTATTTGGAGTTTTATGTTGAAATTCTTTTTATAACGATTATTGCAAAAATGGGATTTTTCTTTTTTATTTAAATGTAAAAAATCATAATTTTCTTTTATTCTTTCGGGGAAAAGATAACAATTAAAAGGTTTGTTTAAATTAACGGATATGTTTTCATCGGTATTGTTGTAAATGTCTACGCGGGCAAAACCGTTTTTTGCGGTACATATTGTTTCGGGCACGTATAAATTATCAAGAGTACCTTCAGGAATAACAACATCGACAAATTCTTGTGTGGTAACAGGAATTTTTGCACTAAGGATTTCGTGTGCATTTACCGTTATCTTGAAACTTGACTCAGGTTTACGATATTTAAAGGGTAATATAAGGTTTTGAGTTGTTTATTAGTCAGGTCGATATTGAGATGAAATCGAGTTAATTCTTCATTAAATTGGTTCATTTGTTTTGAATTCGTTAAATGCTGGTAAATCTGCTTTGAAGAGAGTTTCTTTTTCTCCTGTTTTTAATTTTGAGGAAAATTGATAAATTCTGTCTGGGAAATATTTTTCAGCAATTGAGGGTCTTAAAATGGAAGAATAACATTCAGTATCAATTAGTAATTTCATAGCGGGATTTTTTATTTCTATAAACCGTTTTACAAAAAAAAAGTTATAGATATTTATTTACACGTAATCTCAATCAAGATTGCCTTGAGCACTTTGGTGAAATTAGGAATTGTTGTGGAAATTTAAAGAATCCTACTCCTAGTCAATTCTATCGATCCTTTAAAAAGGTTTTTGCGTCAGGATATTTAGATAATGTCGAAACAGCTAATTGTATAGATGATGGCGCTAAAGCCCTATTAAATTTAATTCCCGATTTTATTAGGAGTTGCAATAATATATGCAATTATTCTCCCACTAAATATATTTCTCTTCGAGTCCTTACCAACGATTATGTTAATTTAAAAAGCGCAGAAGGAAATGCTTTAATATATGTAGCTGGATATTTATTTAAAAAATGTCTCTCACGACACTCTTTAACTATTTTCTAACATTACCTTTAAGTTAATCCCTGTAATGAATTTCCCATTGACTATTTTTTAAGTATATATATAAGGGTGCGTATTTATTATACATTAAAATTTATAAATGCCGATATTAAAAAAGAAAAATGTAAAAAAAAAAGGTAAAGATGTTTATGTAAGCAAGCTTAACATTTTAAACATTTGTAAATACTCGTAGTACTTATGTATCATACTAAATAATTATTTTATATAAGTTGATGTATTTCGTATTTAGGTTAAAAAATATGTTTACAATGAAGTTATTATATCAATAAAATGGTCAGCCTCTCCGTCCATTTATAATGTACCTACTTATTTTATTAAAACTTTAACCAGTCTTTGTAATTATTATTTTTGTTTCATTTACAATAATAACCTATAGGTTAGGTATAGGTATATGTAGGTGTAGTATAGGTATATACAATTCCAAACAGGTAACAAATTGATGCAAATAGGCACTCGTGTATTGTTATTAGGAGCCTATGGAATTTCCAGCGTTCTCCTACACCCAGGTAAACATTGTCAATGGCCAAGTTTTGGCTTTTATTACCCCGGTCTCCACACTAATTTTATAGCTCACACCTGCAGAATCATGACAGAACACTGCAGAAAACACAGGCGCGTCTTTGTACGATGATTTTCAAAGAGCTGGCGCCGAGTGACCCAACTTGTATTCTATTCTGTAAACTTTGGTTTATGTAACTACTTCATTTTTAACGTAGCGTTTTAGCGTTATTTTCAGTTTCAGGTTTTCAGGCCCGTATTATATTTTATCCAAATGATGCACTTTTAAACAATGTAATGATGGCGAGGTCCAATAATTTCAATTTAATTATAAACAATTTCTTAAATATAAATAATTATTTGGATGAATAGAAAGCATTTTACCAGTGTGTATTTGATTGTATCTTTTTTTTTTAATTTGATATAAGACTAACAGTTATTTAGTAAAGGCTTGTATTTATAGTTATTTCTAAGTCTTTTTTTTCTTTTAATAAATTTGTGAACTTAGTAACGACAAAAACATTGAGTCATGCATGAAATTTGTTTAGCAGATAAATGTAGTAGAATAGATAAATAAGTGTCAAGTGGCGTAACGTGCTTCACATATTACTTCATTTTTAATATAGCAAAGGTTTTCGGGTCAGTATTCTATTTTATTTAAATAATGCATTTTTTAAATGTGCCAAATCAAATCATACTTCGATTTTATGGAAAAATTTTTTAGAATTAATTTAATTTTCACCAGAAGAAGAGTTCATATAATCAAGTGTTCTGCCATATGTATTATTTAGTTTGATTTATTTTTTTTTTGTATGACTTAATTCTTCTTAGTTCCTAGATGGAACAGCCTTTATATTTTAAAGTTTTCTATTTAAGTGTTTAATTCTCAATTTGATTAAATATATATTTCTCATCCTAAAAAGCTCAAATGTAAGACATCACTTCAGAAGGCCATCTTGATTAACTTCTCATAGTCTAATTTAATCAGTAATATACAGGGTCATTGGACATTAAATAAAAATTCTTTATTTAATAAAATGGCAAGTTCATTTTTTTAAATGGCAACCTCTATATTATATTTTATTTTAATAGACAGTTAAAATTTAATTTATTATAAAACATTTCTATACCTAAGCAGCCACGTATAATTTTAAACATTTTTATTTTGTAAATTACTTAGTTTTCATAGCTAACTAGGTAACTAAAATGTCACAGTGGATTAATAAATGACAGTGAAAAATTTAGTCATAGCATTATAGTACTTTTATTTTTACTTGTACGAGCCAAATATTACGCCACCGCAAAAAATATATTTAACTCTGCCGTCGTCAGAAGCGTGCCGTTGTTATAAAGCCGCTGGATAATAAAAAAAATAAATAAAAAATATATAAATATAGATAAATAAAAAATTCTTAATATTTCTAATTCATTTGTTTTTATAATAGTGTTATTAACAAAATTAACTTTGAATGGTTTGATCTGATAAAATTTGTATCAGTACTAGATCTGTTTTTGTTTAACCGATTTAGAGTTGATACTATTAAAATGTATTGTTATAATAAAGCTTACATGGGTTATGGTTTTAACATTATACAATATTTTAGGTTAGAAATCCAAATAATCAAAAGTATTTTTAAGATAGAGATCATTCTCGAAATATGAAGTTTAATTTAAAATACAATGTGGTTTAAAAATTCACCTATTATATTATTATAAAACAGTTTGATATATATTTACCAATATTTAATATTCTAAAAGACACTCTTCAGAAGTAGAATCGTCAACGGCAGGTCGAATTTTATTTTCGGATGTGGGTGGTAAAACCATATATTCGTTTTCTGTTTTAATTACCCGTCCTACTCAATTTTTCTATACGTCACTTTCGAATTCTGCAATAGCTTGGCGTATGTTGTCAATAGCTACCGTACTCAATGTTGCTGAAGTGTTGAAACACTTTCGAAGCTGCTATTTTTATATTACCCCAAACTAATTCGTTTTAGACACAATAATATTAAGGCAATCTTAAAACGGTATATCCATTACTTTTGCCAATATTGTCAATAAGATACTCATTTATTTAAATTATAATCTTTAATTACATTTAACAACTCCTTTTTTTAATGGGATTTTGTCGGGAGCAGGAATATTCTTAATTTTCACAAGAGTTATGAGATCTTGTTTTTTAAAACTAGTATTTGGCATTTTATTTAAAATTCTTAAATGGCAAGATGCATTATCCATAAAATTTTACTGACTTCGGAGGAATATTTGGTTAAGAGCTGATTGGAGAACCATTTTTCAATAATGCCGCAGTCAGAATTTCATAGTAATCAGCCGAAAATTGAGAAATATTTTTAGCAGACAAAAGTAACGCATTCTTAATAAATCCTTCAGTACTGCTGGTATGAAGTATAATGATTCGTATGCCTTTTGAGCATGGCGCATTCAAAACACAATCCGTAGAATTATCAACCCAACGTATTTATGTCATGCGTATCAAACCACGTTTCTTCTAAATATATTTATTATATGTCTATTTAAGTCACTATATAAATTAATACTGCGCCACTGTTAATAATCTAAATCTTAAAATATTAGAGACAAAAATTTTTGCGGCGGCAGGGGCTTTGATCTGGTATTGTACCGATGCCGACGCCCACCTGCATCGGGCGGTATTTTTTTGCAAATCCGCCGCCGCACTAATAAAATATGAAAAGAATTGACAGGAGAAGAGTAAGAAATAAAAAAACCATAAACGAATTGAATTGAAGCTATAGAAGCCGAGATATAAGTAAAAATGTGGGAAAAATAAAAGAAAACTTCCTTTTTCCCACCGTACAATTTTTTTTCCTAAAATGATTATTGGCAAATTTTAAAGTAAGCCCTAAACTAACAATTTCCAGTAAAAAAACTCAATTAAAAAAAAATATTTTTTTTGGTCGAAAATCGAAAAGAAAAAAAAGAAAATCCCACGAAAAGTTTCGAAAAAATTATTTTTATTTTTTCCTAAATTAACTGTAAGTCTGATAACTTTTTGTTTCAAATAAAAGTTCTCAGGAATATTACGAGGTATCCGCATGTCAAAATGAATCGGTTCTAGCTATTATAGAATCGGAGAAAATTGAAAAAAACTGTAAAACATAAATATCGAATTATCAAGAGCCCTATGAAAAAATTTTAATTTTTTATTGTTCTATCCTACACTACTTCAGAGTACCTTTAAAAAAGATTATTACCGATTTGACTCTAAAATGAACGGAAAACCTATTTCTTTGCATTTATCGATTTTCGAACAAAATCCGGGGTCAAAATTACCATTTTTTCAAAATATGCTCCGAAATCAAAAATTATTTTTTCTGCTTAAAGACGATTTAAAAAGTAGTAAAAAAGCTTTATGACAAATTTTTCCACGATTCATACGAATGCCACAATCTA
This sequence comes from Anthonomus grandis grandis, assembly GCF_022605725.1. Lineage (NCBI taxonomy): Eukaryota > Metazoa > Arthropoda > Insecta > Coleoptera > Curculionidae > Anthonomus > Anthonomus grandis. Next base: position 24,111,564 of record NC_065546.1, read on the forward strand.
AAAAATACGAATGCTAAAATCAGGTCCTATAAGAAGCTACATATTGGAATAGGACAAATGGGTTTGTTTCTTGATTTTTTTTGTATTTTTATTTTGAAAGGCAATTATAATAAAATTTAAAGGAAAAAAAAAGAATAAAAAAATGTATCAACGTATTAAATAGAAGCTATAAAAGCCGTGATCTCAATAATATAGTAAAAAATATATAAAAATACACCTTTTTTTGACACCGCATCAATGTTTTTTTCTAAATTAGTAAACTAATAATATAAATTTATTACCAATTTACCAACCCCCACTAAAAGAACCCTAACTAAAATAAAACTATTATTACTGTTATTTTTTTTCCAGATATTTATACCCTGTCCTTCCCGTTATGCTACTATAAGTACTATTATTATAAATATTATCTGTCTTTTAAATATTCTGAAACCTTAAAACACTGTAGATTAATATTACTACTATTAAAAATAGTATTTTTCTTATAAATGCCCTAAAACCTTAACACCCCCGGTATATTCCGATTACTATTAAGATAAATTAATAATATTTTCCTTATTTATGCCCTCAACCTTATAACCCCCCGTATAATTCTATTTTTATACTTTTATTATCCGCATAAATATCCCGTAATATCAATACCCTCTGTATATTTCAAATATATATTTTGAAATATTTATATTTATTTTATTTATCCTAGTAATTTACCAAAAAACCGTTCAAAATTGTCCCTATAATATTAATAATTCATTAATAAAATAACTCATGACGTCACGAGACGAACACGACGCGTTTCGGCGTTTATAATTGCGGCCAGACATCCTCCATCCCTCTCTAAAACCGCTTTTCCTACTCTAACTCGGAACGCAAATAGGCCGGCCGCATATTCGGATGTAACAGTCAAGATATCCACTTCGCCGAGCCGAACGCAGCCGAACGTTGTTTTATATGTAACGTGCATGATAGCACTTAAATGGATATCCAGACTGTTACGACTAGCGAAAGAAACTTATGCAGATAATTTGTTGTTGTTTTTGGCTGAAATGGATATCGATGACTACAAATTTACTTCAGATGTAACAGAAAAGTGTTAGTTTTAATTCAAAACTAATTAAACAATCGTTTTATTGGATTAGTGCAAAGGATGTCAACATTCCAACTTTCTTAAATATGTGGAAAATATGTATTTACGAATTGAGACTTGGTGTTCGTTTTACAGGCGTAATTTGGTTTTACGCGGCTCAAACACAAATAATTATGCAGAAGTAATGTTCCGATTACTCAAAGTTATACCTTTAGAACGCACAAAAGCCTTTAATCTTACTCAATTAGCTGATTTTATATGTACTGGATTTGAAAGATATTATCAACAAAGGATTCTTGATATTGTCTTAAACTTTGAGAGTAAAGCAGTTAAACTAAGATATTTGCCAAAAGAATTGGCTGAAAATATGAATATAAAATACTTAGGAAATCATCAATATGAAGTTGTAAGTTTTAGTGACCCTAATATTACTTATCAGGTAGATATGATAACATGTATGTGCAGTTGTCCAGTTGGATATAATGGAAAACACTGCAAACACCAAGCTGCAGTTATTTCAAAATTTGGCATTTTGAAAGTAATTAATACTTTGACAGACGAAAATAAAATATTGTTTTATCAAATTGCTACCGGCAAAGAACCGAAAAAGACATTATTTTATCCATTACAATCACATAAAACTTTAGACACCTGTCATACATCAAATTTAATAAGTCCTAATGAAGTGGATCCTTCTATCACAGAACCAAACATAGAACCAAATGTACCGGAAGAATTTAACATGGTAGAAAGCTTGGGATCGGAAATTGAAGCAACACGAACAGCATGGTTGGCATATAGTAATACAATTTTAAAGCACATTGAAAATGATCCAGAACAATTCCTACCAGCTGTCAATTGGCATTTGGATAATTTCAAGAAATATGCTACTTCTGTACCATCCTTATTGTCAGATCTCCACACTGCTTACAAATACAAGGGAGCACTTAAAATCCAATCAGGCAAAGCTGTTAATCCTAAAATTTCAAGAAAAGGAGTAAAAATTAGTGTTCAGCCAACTGCCGTTGCTAGACGAAAATCCCAAATCTCTGGTAAAAGAAAACTCGTAGGAAGACCCTCTTTAAATAGCAAAAAATCATGTATTACATGCATTGAGTACCACATTCATTGAGTGTATGCGTAAAGAACAATCGTTGTTTGGGATCCAACAAATCAAAAAAATAAATTGTTTGTATTTTACTGTTTTCATTATTGTCACCAATGTCACCTTATCATTATCAGTTTAATAAAAAATATTACATTACTAGATTAGAGGTGTTTTTTTATTAAAATACATAATAATGTGCAAAATATTAATGAAATAAAAAAATAACATCATTAGGGAACTGAATTTGGATTTATATGCATATTAAAGTATATAATAAGCTGCTTTAAATAATTAAAGTTTTATAGTCTATATGTTTAATCCTCGGTATAATCCAACATAAGTTTATTAACAATATACTATACCTACTTAAATCACATCAAAGAATGTGTGAAATGTTCTAATAAATATTGAGAAATATATAAAATGAACTATAGTTATATGTAACAGTCTGAATGGTTCCGGTTAACGGTGACTATAAGGGAAGCCAACGGGCCTACACCCGTCCGAGCCAACTGAAGGTCATCGTCGCAGACCAGCTATACACCGTAAACCGTCCATTCGGCGCAACGACCCCCATGATCCTGAAAGGGAGCGTGGGGTACGTGCTGATGAACGGCACGGGGGTCTGGGCTTAACCACCCGGACCGCGTGGTGAGAACACTATAAAATCTCCCAATTCCTAGGGTATGGCGCGCGCCAAGGGATGCAAGACTGGGGGGAAGCCCAGTCACTAGCGGCCAACCCTGGGGAACAAGGCGCACCCCATTGTATACAGCCTTACCCCTGCATGCGGGGCTCCGCAGGGGTGGACTACCCTTTCCCTAGCTACTCGTGGGAACATCTATGATGGACCAAGATAACCAAAACACCAAAGAAGGGGGCCAAGAGCAACCTTTGCCAGCAATGGCGGGACCTAAAGTTTGCAGTTTGCAGGCGTAAGCCATGGTGGGGGAATCCTTCACATCACCTGTGTCGACGAGTCAACTAAAAATTGGCTTGTCGAACTGGTGCAGAAGGAAACTCCCTGGGAAGGGGCTGAACTCCAGATAACGGAGGACGGCAAACTTCCCAGACCGGTGAAGGCAATAACCTGGGTGCCGGGACCTACTGAGGAACCGAAAGCACTCCTACACAAGCTGGATGTTCAAAACAACATCAACACCAGCTTGTGGAAAGTGCTCGATATGAGGAAGGACCAGGACGACAAGGGTTGCCTGGTAACGCTCCTCATGGATGAGAAATCCTGGGCCAAAGTAAGGGAAGCGAATCAATCGCTATACCTCAACTTTGGCAGCATAAAAATCAGACTCTTGGCCAGCAGCCAAGAGAAAGAGAAGAGGGACCAGACAACCCCTATGGAAACAGAGAGGATTGCCGGGAACCTCTTCTTCCTAAAATGGCTCTCTGCAATGGGTGCGAGGCTGATACAAATAAACCTCCACCACTGCAAAGCAGCCACTGCGGCCTTACAAAAATGCATAGCCGACAACAATATTCAGATAGCCCTGATTCAGGAACCTTATACTTATAGGGGCCACATAAGGGGACTAGGAAACCTCAACGGGAGACTAGTGTCAGACCCAAAAAAGGGACCTAAACTAAGAAGCTGTATCTTTATAAGAAAAGATATAGAGGCCACACCGCTGTGGGAGTTTTGTGACAGGGACACAGCGGCGGTCAAAGTACAAATCAAAACAGCGGAGAGGAGCTACGATACAATAATAGTATCAGCATACTTTCCGCACGATCAACAAGGGGAACCACCTCCGACAACAGTTCGGAGGTTGATAGACCATCAAAGATTGGAAAACCTTATAATAGGCTGTGACGCCAATGCTCACCACACTATCTGGGGAAGCACTGGAACAAACAAACGAGATGAATCATTATTAAATTACTGTGCTGCCTCCGGTCTAAATATACTTAATGTGGGGGAGGAACCGACCTTCGTCAACATACTCCGCAGAGAAGTAATTGATCTAACCATTGGCAAGGGACGCATCTGCGACCTCGTTAAAAAATGGCATGTATCTGACGAACCAAGTTTGTCGGATCACAGGTACATAAGATTCGATCTAGAATCTATGGATACAAATCCGGAGACCTACAGGAACGCCAGGAAAACGGACTGGGACCTCTTCAATGAGATACTAGGACGCGAACTGGAGAACTGTCCAACGGAGGCAAAAGACAATGTAGAGCTCGAAGTGCTGACAGAGTCAGTCACTGAGGCTATTAAAGTTGCTTTTGAAAATTCATGTCCACTAAGCAAACCGCGCCAAGCAGGGAACACCTCATGGTGGAACCAAGAATTGGGCGAGCTAAGGAAGACAGTAAAAAAGCTTTTTAACAGAGCCAAAAGAACTGGCGAGTGGAATCTATACAGACAACACTTAACCAGGTACAATGATGCTATAAAAAGAGCAAAGAAAGAAGGGTGGAGGAAGCTATGCCGGGACCTAGCAGAGACACCAGCTTATGCTATACTCGACAAGGCAATATCCAAAGGGCCATGACAAACCCTAGGCTCTTGTCTAAAACCCGATGGAGAATATACGACAACCGAGGAAGAAACGCTTGGCTTAATGCTGAACACGCACTTTCCGGGATCGAAAATTCTCCACCAACCAGAACATACCCAGGACCCAACCCTATCATTCCGAACAGGGGCAAAAGGAAACACTGGGAACTAGCAAAAAAGGTAGTAACCTACGAGAAGGTTAAATGCGCGATAAATTCCTTCAAACCATTTAAATCTCCCGGAATGGATGGCATAATGCCAGTCATGTTACAGCGGGGTAGCGAACTGCTGCTGCCTGCACTATGTAAAATAATACGGGCAAGTCTAGCCATGGCGCATATACCAGAGAGTTGGAGGGAAGCAAGGGTGTTATTTCTACCAAAGACAGGACGCGACTCCTATGCGAAACCTAAATCCTTCCGACCAATCTGCCTTACATCATTCCTCCTAAAAACAGAGGAAAATCTCATAGAAAGGCATATCAGGGACAATGTATTACGGGTCAACCCTCTACATCGACACCAGTATGCCTACCAAACAGGTAAATCTTGCGAATCAGCGATTCACGAGATAACCCAAAGGGTCGAACAATCTCTGAACAACAAAGAGATCGCCCTAGGAGCTTTCTTAGACATTGAGGGAGCATTCGACAATACATCATATGACTCAATCCACCGTGCGATAGCAGCACGAGGAATACATCCCATGATTGGCGGCTGGATAACCCAAATGCTAAATCATAGGAAAGTAGCAGCAAATCTCAACAGCACAACGGTTAAGGCCAAAGTGTGCAGGGGAACACCGCAGGGGGGCGTACTGTCACCGCTGCTGTGGAACCTTGTATCGGACAGCTTGCTGACACGACTGGAGAGGCAGCTTATCCTCGCTATAGGATATGCTGACGATATAGTCATCCTTACACGAGGGGGTAGTCAGGCTCATGTATTCGAAAAAATGCAAAGAGCCCTGACTACTGTCGAGCACTGGTGTGAGGAAGAACAACTAAGGGTAAATCCCACAAAAACTACTCTGGTTTCCTTTACCAAAAGAAGGAAACTAGAGCCCATTAGAAACATAAAATTTTATGGAGAAAATCTGCGACTTGAAGATGAGGTCAAATATCTAGGTATAACCCTGGATAAAAAACTCAGCTTCAAGAAACATGTAATCCAGGCTACAAATAAAGCCACGAAAACTCTTATGTACTGTAAGAGAATGTTCGGTAGATCATGGGGACTGTCACCAAAAATGGTACATTGGATGTACACGACAATGGTTAGACCCATCATTACATACGCAGCACCTATATGGTGGCATGTGGCAGAAACTCAACAAAACACAACGAATAGCATGTCTGGGCATAACAGGAGCGATGTCAATAACGCCGACTGCTGCCCTAGAGAACCTGATAGGACTAAGCCCGCTACACTTAGTGGTACGGGCTGAAGCTATAACGGGGGCGAAAAGACTGCTGGCGCAACAATCCTATCGAAAGATGGGCACAATGCCTTATTTGACAAGATACAGGACCTTGGGCGCCTGGCCCTAAGAACAGACAGAATCAAGGTCACATACCTAGTCAAACCTTTTGTCATCAAAGAGCAAAAGGGACCACTGGACGCAGAAGCGGACAGGCTCAGGCAAAGAGGTTACTCAGTATGGCACACGGCAACCAAACGATCCAAGATCGGGGTAGCTGTGGGCATGGTGGAGGACGAACAACAGGGCAGACAACTTATGCTAAACCTGGGCCTCGAAACAACAAATTTACAGGCAAGCATAATAGGAATACAAACCTGTGTCCAACTGATGAGAGAAGGGCTGCCAAGAGGCAAAACCTTCGCAATTTTCACAGGAGACCAGGCTGCAACACTTGCACTACAACAGTTCGAGACTAAGTCAAGGACTGTGCAAAGCTGCTGGGAGGATCTCAGGAACCTCGCCGAAGCGCAAAATAGGCCAGAGATAATCCTAGCAGAGAATATGGGCAGCGATAAGGCTGCAAGAAGGGCTATCCAACTTGCAACCCAGGGAGCCAGCAACAGCCTGGTAGGCCCTGAACCAACATGTTATGTCAGCGATAAGACCTGAAAGAGGGAAATCGGCAACTGGCTAACAAACCAGAACAAATTCTACTGGGAGCAAAACCAACATGTTATGTCAGCGATAAGACCTGGAAGAGGGAAATCGGCAACTGGCTAACAAACCAGAACAAATTCTACTGGGAGCAGCTGCCAAAGATGGAACAATCCAAACAACTTATAGGCAGAATTTCTCCACCGACCCCAAAAAAAAAAAAAAAAAACAGTCTGGATATCTATTTAAGTGCTATCGTGCATGTTACATATAAAAAATCCGTTCGGCTCTGCGAAGTGGATATATTGACTGTTACATCTGAAAATGTAACAGTCAATCAAGTCCCGTAAAAAATAAGATGAGACGTCAGATGCGTGGCGAATTTTCCCGCCGCAATAAAAACAATTCGATAAAAGATATGCACATATTCGGAAAATTTAAAGTTTCCTGATATCGTCACTACCAATTCCTGATCATTTCCACCCATTTTAAGCCGCTAATTCTCGAATTGAAAAAGTCGGATCCGCCCGAACGTAGAATTTGCCGCCATGACACCGAAAACCCCGCGGTTGCGTCATCTGGCCATGTGCGACTCGATAGTGACGTCGTCCGTATGCTTTTACATTGGGTGCTGCACCGCCAACTTTATTGTACCATGAGCTGGCTCCCTGTGTCTCCAGGGTATGACTGGTTGATTGGAACGGCTTTTTTTTGGGGTTTTTCTTAAATAACAGCGCGTTGCGGAAAAATGGTAACATTTAAAGAAAAACGGTTTTTAGTGGATTATAGCCAGATAGTGTCCGGTGATTTCAGAAAAAAAATGGTTGTCGTAGGTATCATAGATATGCCAGTATTAAGCGTCAAAGTTAAAAAAAGGTGAAGAGTAAAAACTACTCTACGTAGATGGTTGTATACTATGTCGAAAAATAGGATTTAAAAAGTTCTTAAAATGCTGAAAGTTTGAAATTTCTAGGTGCTGCCAATAAAGAGTTATTAAGAAAAGTATAAAAAAACGGTCAAAAAAAGGCTCAAAAAGGGGTTTATATTTGTTAACACAGCTCATCCTATATAATACGTAGCGTCATGAATAATACCTCTATTTAATCCTAAAGGATTAAGCTTTCAAACGGTGTTAACAAAAAAAATTTTAAAAACTTTTTAGAAGTAGAAAAAAAATTATTTCTCGAAAAATTCACTTTTCACTACAAATTTTAAGTTTGAGCTCGTTTATCTCGGTTGTTTCTTTTGGAAAAAAATAGTTTTAATAAAAAAGAAAGCTACATTTACGTAGAAAAGGGCTGTTTTGTTCGCATTATCGGGAACATTATCGTTTAGGCCCCACAACCGTTTAAGTCCGCGAGGTACCGCGCAAAAAGTTCAAAATTCATTCACAGAAAAATCTGACTTCTAAAGGGCTTATCTTAAAAAGCGCCCTTTGGGGGCAGGTTTCCGTAGAGGTCTTTGATAACAATGAGTTTCATAAAATTCGACTTAGTCAGTTTTCCACAAACTGCTGCACCGACTGTTTTCGCGAAAAAAAATTTACATCACGTAGCCTCAACCTTCCCACATAAAACGCTGAAAACCGAAAAAAAAAATTCGCCATAGAAGCAAAGTTATTAACGTTTATGTGACGCGAGTCCTAAAATCTGTCAATTCTTCACGAGCACATATAAGAGCTTTGCTCTTAACAAGTATACAAGTAATGACTACTTTGTAACGAATACAAAGTATCTGATATAAAGTATCAGTATCTACTCGATACTTATAAAAGTATTCGTTGCACATCACTAGTTTCGACCGACGGCGACGGGACGGTGTCACCATCCCATTGTCGGGTACATTTTCGTCCATAAGGTTGCGCATCTTTTCAAATATTCAATCAACGTGCGATGAAATTCGCCGATTCACATTAAAGTAACAATCAACATGATGTTACTTTAGCAATTGTTAAAATGGCTGCGGTTTTAGTAAACTTACAGCCTATGATATTGAAAGTCAATTTGGCAGACGATCCCGAAGAAGATAGGGATATATGTACCTGTTTATATGCATTTTATAACTAAATAAAAGCAATGCATTTCCAGTGAACCTCTTGATGATCCATTTAACATTTCTGTCAAATGGATCATCTCTTTGTACTTACTCTTTTCATAAAGCAAAAGCATTTCAAAATTGATATTTGTTTAAAATGAAACATTAACTGCTTCACTAAATATCTAATTTTTTAATTTTTTTATTTCCATTCTTACAATTTTTTTTTAACATAAAATCCTCACAATGCTAGTTAACGCTTATCTACAACTTACAATTTAATTATGAAAATAAATAAAGTTGTCAGAAGCCCTAAAGACCAGTAAAGGTAAATAAATAGATAAATAGTAAATCATTGACTTCTCTTGATATGCAGCGTTTTTTACGATGTAAGCTCCTCTCTTTTATACAGGAAATTTGCATTCGCAACTAGTTATTATCTGACAAAATTGTAAAACAGAAATCTAATTACTGGGACACAATAAGCGATAACTTTTACTTTATTAAAATGGTGGACAAATTTGAGATGTCAAATGCTATCAAACATGATAGTACTAGTTCTGTAATATAACATCATGCTGTATTTGCAGACAACTTTTTTTAAACGCACTCTATAATAATCTTCTGCAACAAGAAGAAGTTTAATACTTATAATCTTTAAAAGTATATTTATTTCTAGTAAATCAGAAAGTAAAATTGTACTAGTAGAATTTCGCCATAGGTATGTAAAATATGCAATATGCAAAAATGCGGTTCACAAGGTCATTGATAAATTTTCTTTAGGATCTCAATTAAGAATGGAAATAAAACCATGTAAAAACAATATAGTCAAAATAATGATCCGCTTACCGTAGAAAGGAGTAATTTCAACTTCAAAATTACCTCATCATCCGACAAAAATCGATGAATGTCAAAAGGGTAACTAATAATAAAATCACTCAAGGTGTTTGAATTTCACTTTCTCTTTAAAACAAAACATGATTCGTACTGGCTTTTTTTGTGGACATACAGAGTGTTACTTTTATGAGAAATCCATTAGTTAAATTAAATGATTATCAATTTCTATTTTTTTGTGAAGTTTAAATTTTTTTTCCAAGATTATCTTTCAACTTACAAGTCCAAAGACTTAAATTAGCTGCCCCAAAAGGACCAAGAAGCTTGGAGGTAAAATATTTTAATGCATCAAATAGCACATGATGATTCGCCATCTGATACTTAATTTGTTTTAGATTGATCAGCAACAATTTGTGTAATCAACCCAAATAATCAATCCACGATTGGCCGAGAAATATATAAGGATCTTTTACAACAAATTTAAAATTTAAATACTAGTGAAGTGTTGTTTTTTTTGTTTCAGGCCCGCAAAACTAACCGGACAAGTAGCATTTGATTCAAATTCAATCCTTAATAACCTTTTCAGTATTGATTTAACAGTATTGATAATTGATAATTCTTTGCCAAATTTGAAGCTACAAAAAATTCTGGTTATACAGGGGTTAATAAAAAGTTATATTTAACTCTAAACTTTTAAACACCCTGTGGAAAAAATTTACAATCCAATATTAATTCTTTTTGCTGCATTTTCAAGCCCCATCTTTCCTCAACAACTTATTTTTTGAAACATTCCGATATCTGTATTCTTAAAGAAAAAGCTCAAATGAAACAATGCAATAAAGCTTTAGTAGCAAGAATTTGTTTTTAAAAATATTGCAAAGCTAGCTGTTACTACAAAAAAATATGTAGATCAAAACCAGAAAAGAACCAAAAAACAAGTTGCTAAGAAAAGATGAGGGCTTGAAAATGCAGGAAAAGGAATCATTATTCGTTCGGTTGTGAATTTTTTCCACAGGGTGTTTAAAATTTAGTAAAATTCAACTTTTTATTAACCCCTGCTAAACAAAAAATTATGAAATTCGTTGCATACTGAAAAAGTTATTTAGGATTAAATTTGAACCATATTTTTGTTGTCTGATTGATTATGCGGCCTAGTGTATTTATTCTTAATATGCTATTTGAAAGGAAAAATTTTAAACGCCAAAAAACATGTCTATAAGTTTTGAAAAGTAGAATATTATTATTTTTAGAATGTTATTTTCTATAGAAATAAGTAAAGATATACCGTTCACCTCATTTAAAATTATAAACATAAAACAGTTTTTTAGCAAATCGTGACAGAAAACATAAATAAAACGTTAAAAAATAAACATTTACGTAACACACCTACTTGCCAAACTTCATTTGTTTTATTAAAAAAGTAACATCTGGTATATTACCAAATTTGTTAGTTATATTGGTATTTTTGAACTTAAAGAAATCTTTACCATTTATTGATTTACTAATATTTCTTAGACAAGCGAAGGATAAGTCATTAAATGGCAGTCCGTTCATAAAAAATAAACTTAAAAAAATATTAATTTGAGAAAGAAAATAATTAGCAGTTCTAGAAAAGTAAAACTTAAAAATAAAATGTCTCATGAAAGACTAAAATACATAATAAAAAAATGGTGGTTTACCTGTATAATAAATCATAATTGTATTATATCTTTTTAAGAAAAAAAGCCCTATGTTAATAGCTTTTGATAAATTAGTAATTAAGAAATTTCTCGAACATAATAAAATTGCCCTTTAATATGGTTCCCCAAAATAATAAATTACTGTGTGATACTGAGTACGGAGTTGAAAAGTTCTGCGCTCATTTTTCTGAGGCTAAACCAAACAATGGTTAGATTTCGTTTTCCGTATAATGGGAAAGAAGGTTCATCTGAAAATAATTTCAGAATATTAAGTTTTCAGAAAGTTCTGTTCTTCGCCACTGGTCTTAGTATCTTCGGAATATTGGAATATTCGAATCATTTGTGGGTGTTTCTTCCAAATACTAATAATAGTTTCATGGTCCATACTCAGTTCCTCTTTAACATTTCTAGGGTACTACAAATCATTTCCTTTAGTCGTTGTTGCCACTGTACCTATACCTTATACCCTTTCGATAGAAGGTTCTCACACCTTTGTGTGGCATTTATGACAATCTTGAAGACAAAAAGATGGCTCGAAATTCGAAACCACATAATTTTTTTTTGCAATGAATCGGTTTATTTTCAAATGTAATTAAAAATAAATCCCTACATTGCACTGCCGAATTGCCCCCATAAAACTATTTTAATAGTTTGAACTCTTTCGGAAGAAATTTAAAAACAGCCATAATAAGTTGAAAAAAAGCGCTTTAAAATTCAACGTGAACAGCAAAATAGGGCTTGCCAATATTATTATTGTTATTCTGTAAAAAATAAAAACAGAAAATACCTATCGAACGACCAGAGACCTCATCGATAAGAGGAAGTGCTGACATTATTTTGGACAATGCGTAATCCTCAATTTCCCCACCTGTATGTACAGAGTGTTTTCTTTTTTAACTGCTTGTAGGACTAGTCAAAAGAAATTGATATACCAAAAATCACATATGTAAATGTTGGATAATAAAAGTGATACCTAAATAAGATAAAAGAGATGCTAGTAAAATATTAAAAATTTTAAAAAATGTAAATGTTAATAAATAAATTTATTGACATTCCCGGCAAATTCTGTGTAAATTCTTACTTTTTTTTCGTTTTCAGTACGAACCGTAGGTCGATCAGTTGTATTAGAAATGTTACAAATAAAGGCATACATTTTAGAAATGGTCGAAGACGACCAAACAATAATTACTAGAGCCATAGTACCGCAAGCTGAAGTTTCTCAGACTAAAGTGTGGAAGAGAATACGATAAGACGTATTATCCTTATTATCAGTTTGGCAGAAATGAAGATTTTAAAAAATCAACTTTGTGCACGACGCCATATTTACACGAAATGATGTGCAAAATTTCCATAATATTCATATTTGGGCAGTAGAAATACCACATGCTATAAAAAGATCTAATTTAATAGAAGAATAGGTTTTAATTAAATGTTTGAGCTGGCGTAGTAAATGACATGCTTCTGATTGGACTTTCTCTTTTCTCTTTTCCACCTCTACTAACCGGTGAAATTAATTTTGATTTTCTTCTCTACAATCTGCCATAATTATTAAAAGATGTTCCTCTAAATATGAAACAGAATATGTGGTTCCTGCATGATGAGGCCCTACCATATTTTAGACGGGAAGTTCATGAACCTCTAAATAATATGTTTTCGAATAGATTGATAGAGCGCAATAGACTGCGATTTTTTTCTGTGGGACTATTTGAAACAGTTGGTATATCATGATGGGGCAGTAAATACTCGGGAAAAAGTTTGAGAAGCTTATGAAGAAACGTAGATTCGCCGAGTAAGATTGTATATTAATCGAACAAATAGGGATAATTATTAACAATTTTTGTAAAAATAGCCAACCATTTAACTTAATAAAGATTTTTTTTAAATAATTTTATGTAACTCTCTTAGGCAACTTTTATTTAAGTGATTCGTGGTATATTAACTTCTTTTGACGAGTGCTACAAGGTCTTAAAATAAATGACTCTATATATGTCTGAATATGTTCATCCGCTTAAACATTTCCGCTTGCTCTTTTTTCTCGCATTACTACAAGTGGCAACAATTTATAACTTTTGATTCTTCTATTTTAAACTCTCTAAATAAGATTGTTTTTATTTCAAAGCCAAATGAAAGTGTGTGATCAATGTTATCAAAATGTGAACATGACACAAATACTTAGCTTTTGTGTCGGGATTTACGAGTAATATTAACATAAACTATGAAAGAGTAATTTTTAATTTATTTCGAAAATAAAATTTAAATAGACAAAGGCAATAGGTTTGTCGATAATATAATATTACTAGTAAATATACATAATATATTGGGTGACACAGGAAAAAGGGAACACCTAATAACCATTTAACTCTTCAAGATAAAAAAATGAAATAGCATTTTTTAACTTATACAGTTGTTTTTTGTCACTTTTTGTTTAACCGCAAGTGACATTAACTTTCTTTTTTTAAATAAGACACTTGGTATAATATTACGTATTTCAAAATAATACTCTGAGAACAATGATGCTGCATTTGCAACTTTTTGTTTTATACTTTTGTTTAAAAAAATTCAATTTTTAAATTTTAAAACAAAATGCCATGAATGCGTTAAAAAATTAAATTTTTAACCAAGTAATTACGGAAAAATAGATTTCATTCATTCAGCATTTTATAATATCTATATTATAAATCTTAAATTTTTTATGCGCCTATTTAAAATGTCCAAACCAGTAATTTTGGCATTTTAAATCGGTTGATAAAAAAGCCCGTAAGAAGTAAAAAAGTAAGCCACATAAATAAACGATTTATTGAATAGGAGGCTACGTGTTAACGCGTTCTTTAATTATTCTTTTATTGACATAATACATGACTTCATATCAAGTGCAATTTTAGTGCTTACTAATATTTGAAATCTTTACTGACTATATTTCTAAAAAACTGAATTTCAAAAGTGGTTGTTCATAATAAGATGCTATTTAAAAAAATAAAGTAAATGCCAAAAATACTGGTTCAAGTAATAGAATACAATGAATATTATTTTTTCGTGATTACTTGATTAAAAATTAAAACTTTCAACATATTCATGTCACCCTATTTCATTTACCATTTAAAAAACTATTTTTTCTATGAGTATAAAATAAAAAGTAGCAAAAGCCCTATCATTATTCTCAGAATATTATTTTTTCTATTATCACAATACGTAATAATATACCAATTGTCCCATTTAAAATAAAAAAATTAGTGTCACTTTCTGTTGAAAAATAAAATAATTATATCAAAATATGCTTTTATAACTATTCTATGGATATACCAAATTTCATTTCTTTATCTTGAAAAGTAAAAAAGTTATTAAGTGTTCCATTTTTCCTGTGTCACCCGGTATATAATTATATTATATATAATACTACCTACTAGTAGAAAAATAATTACTCTTTTAAATGATCAAATGAATTAATAGTTTTCATTGGTATTTTTTTCTTCTAGTTTTTTATTTTTCCTGAAAAAAAATTAAACATTAAAAATATTGTATAAATAGTGAAAATGATACGTAACAACTCAACAGTCGCCACTGATGAAGTTTTCTAAGTTTTTTTTTTATACTTCATTTAATTAATTAAATAAGAGTCTATTATCCAAAATAATTCATAGAAATCTTGTGTTTCCGCGTAACTCAAACAAAATAATTAAATTGTAAGAAGTTATTTGTATTAAAATAAAACCGATCTGCTTTTGTTGCTAATTTCTATCTGCATTCGTAACACTCCAGAAAAGAGGGTTTAAGGACAACGGTAGAAAATAGGATAATCAGGGGGAGTAATAACCACGAAAAGTTAATTTTACATACGCTATATATAAAGATAGATCTGACAGATAAAATCTGAAAGTTTTAAATTTCTCATTGTCGCAGAAACTGAAGTGTCTAATTATTAACCCAAATCAAGACTAGGGCTGTTGGATCTGATGGAATACATGTAATTTTTTTAATATTTTGCTGTCCTTTTATTTTAAAATATATCTAATAAATAATTGTATAGCAAATTCTCTATTTCGGCTGTTTATTTGAATATTTTGGTGGATTTATATAAAAATAATGGTTTATCATGAAAACGGGCTGATATTGTGCTAATTTCGAAAACGAATATTGTAAAGGGTTTTAATGGCTTAAGGCCCATTTCCCATTTCCATTTCTCCAATATTGTCTAAGGTTATTGAACAAGCCCTGAAGAATCAAATTGTAGGCTATGTGGAGTCTGAAAAGTTGATTGACGCCATGCAATCAGGTTTTCGAAAAGGTCACAGTTGCGCTACGGCTCTTCTTAATGTAACGGATGACATTTTTAAATCTATTGATAATGGTAATTGTACTATTCTGGTTCTACTCGATTATTCCAAGGCATTTGATACGTTATTACTAGTCTTGAAATATCTTGGTTTTCATCAGAGTTTAATCAGAATAATCTGATGAATCGCCAGCAATGGGTGGTTTTGAATGGCAATAAATCATATTATCTTGGCATTAATTCAGGTGTCCCTCAGGAGTCAATTTTAGAACCATTTCTTTTTATTTTATATACTTCCCAATGTCCTAAATTTTTAAAACAATACAAAATACAAAAGTATGCAGATGACACTCAAACATATTACTCTTTTTCGCCCTCGTTGCTGGCTCATAGATGTCTCTCTGTAACTGAAGATCTAAACACACTATACAAAATGTCTAAAGACCATGCTTCAAGTTAATCCCTAGTAAATCCTTTGTGATGTTTTTTGGCGGGGCTATTGGTGTAAAACATCTGACTAAAAGAGTTATCTTAAAGATTGGAACAAAAAAACATATTTCTATGTACATTCAAAAATGTATAGGGAATCTGCCTTATATAACTCCAGACATTTCCTTAATCAAAAAACTAAAAAAGTTTTATGCGATTTAATGGTTTTCTCTGTTTTTAATCATTGTGATGCTGTTTATAGACTTTGTTTAACTGCAGAGTATTATAAGAAAATAGGAGTTAAAAAATATTGTTTAAGATTTATTCATGGTATTCGCCGTAGACAACCAGCAAGTCATAAGCTGGAGGTCACCGGGTGGGTAAATATGAAACAGAGACGTTTAATTCATAGATGTGTATTGTATCATAAAATAATAAAGTTAAAGTCTCCTCAATACTTGTTTAAAAAAATCACATTCAGGACAGATTGCCTTAATTTGCGATTCAATGGGATCATTATACCTAGACATCAATCCGCAAAATTGGAGAGATCTTCTATATATGACCTGGCTAAAGTATTTAATAGTCTACCCTCTGCTCTACAAGTCTGCTCTATCTCAGCCTTCTCTAAATAAATACTCTCTAAAATATTAAAAATTATGTCTCGTCTTTGCCTGTCTTAATTTAATAGCTAATTCCGCTAATAGTCAAATTTTGTACACACACATTATCTAGTTTTTGATAGATTATAAAAAAAATAGTTTTTGTTCTTGAATTTGTTAGCTTTAGGATTTTGTTTTATTTTACTGAAGAAATGTATGTCTACTTCTCCTTAAGGATAAGTGTATAGATCAGCCGAACAAATTATGTTCAACTGCACTCTTGCCTTTTCATTGTATATGTATATATATGTATATACATTGTATATGTACTTATACTTAAATAAAGATTATTACCTAGATTTTGGAAGAGCTCACTAAACTAAGGTCTGAAAACTTAATACTTAAAAAAAAAAATAAACAACTAAAAGTCAAATTGGAACAAGTATTAAAAAAGACCAAAAAATATAATATTGTTGTTTGTGGTTCGGAAGAATCAGTCAACGAAATTGAAGATATTTAGAAATGTTTGGATATTGTCAATAACAAACTGGAAGTCCACTTCCGCATTAACGATATCAGAAATCTCTTAAGGTTTAGAAAAACAGAAGAGGGAAAGCAACATCCACTTCTAATGGAGTTTGTTAGTTATAAGCTTAAGTTGGGTGTACTAAAAATTGCAGAGAACTATAGAGGGCACTATCATCTACATATCTCCTGAATTAACACCACAAGAATATCAAAACAGTAAGATCATACATGAATACCAAAAAAAGACCAAAGAGAGTAATCACAGATCTTATATCAAGAACAACAAGCTGCACGTGGATGGTAATGAATATACTGTAGCTGACCTGTAACTGAGGCCAACAGAGTTTCTAACAAGGAAGACGTTGTCAAAACATCAGTGTAAAAGTAAATAAGGTACTGTAATTACTTACTAAATAATTATAATATTTTATTAATTAAAATATAATATTCGTGGCATCTACATTTCTTTTTGGTTTCTGTTTATAATAATATGGAACTCGGATTTTTTTTCGGATCTAATGGTTTTTTATCGTGAGCAACAGAAAAACAGTTATAATAATAATAATTTTGTGGTCCACTATAAACATAGTGTAGAAGTAAGTCTTGTCACAAATTTATTTTGGTATTCCGAGAATTGGTCCATTACTTCTTTATCAAAGGGATTTTTTAGACTGCATTTTTCTTATTCAAATATTAAACTTGAATACAATAGTATAAGCATACACATATCAATGCCAGATCGATTTTAATTTTTTTTGAAATTTCTTAAGACTATATTGCTGATTTTTGGTATGATTTAATTGGAGTATCTGAGACCTGCCTGTATAGGGATATTGCTGATAAAATTATTGAATTGTAAAACTATAATCTTGTTAGGCAGGACCGTATGGGAAAAGGTGGTGGTATTACTCTTTACCCAAAGTCGAGTATTCATTTTCGTGTTTTTTCAAGGGAAACAAATGATTTCATACATCCCTTCGAGCCAAACTCAGATCAGCCCTTTGTTTTGGGATTTTTTTCCGCAAAATTTATTTTTCTGTACCCGCAAAATTTAAGTAAAATTAGATTCGATTTTTTGAACCAGCTTAAAGCAACAAATCTTTTTTTTTAGTCCTTCGAGCCGGATTTACTTTATTTAAAAAACTTTGTTTGAATTAAATTGATGGCAAAATTAATTAAAGTTACTTTAATCAATTGTCTTTTAATTAAATATCAAAACTGTATATTTTACATTCCATGAAGCATACATTTCGCAATTTTTTACAAAACATCAAAGTTGTTTGTATTTTTTTGAAAATATTATTTACTAGCAAACCTAATTATTAAACCAAAAATAGCCAATTTACTGAGCATTGTTTGTGGCCTTGAAAGTGCTTCGCATTCTTCCAACTACTTCGTCAGTTTTTTTTATTGTTTATTTTTATTTTTTTTTAAAGATTTAATTCAAATTAAAATTTTTCTTGAAGGTTGAAACTAGCAATAACAATTAAATATTCTCCTTATTTAAGTAAGCAAAATGAGTAATTAACAAGAAAAACTTGAAGTTTTAAAGACTAAACGTTCTGTTGTTGTAAATCGATTAAGGGAAGTTTATGAACTTGCAATAATTTATATGGAGGATGAAAAATTAGAAAGAAATTTGCAAGTGCGTTGCAATGATCTGTAAAAATATTTTGACTATTTCGAAACATGCCATTTTGCTATAATAAATTATAAAGATATGGAAGAAGAGCAGTTAGAACTAGACGAGAGTGTTAGAAAAAAGTTCAATGACCAATATTATTCTATAAAGACTGTTCAAAAAGAGTTATTAATCAAATTGGAAGTTAAACCTAATGATTTAAATGTTTCTAACTTTGTTCGTCAAGCTCAGACTCTTAATACAAAATTGCCTAAACTAACTTTGCCCATGTTTGATGGCAACTTTAAGCAATTTTTTAACGCCTTTTTTGATTTATATAAAAGACTTAACATAATCAAGGCAGTATTTCCAATACCGAAAAATTTCAGTATCTATTAACCTTTTTACGAGATGAACCATTAAATTCCATAAAAAATATACCACTAACTAGTGATAATTATGAAATCGCACCTAATACTTTGGAAAATAGATATCAAAATAAAAGAATTCTTGCCAATACTTTTTGAAATGAAATAACAAATGTCGTTTTTTTAACAAAATCTTAAAGGCCACCTCATGCGGCTTTGAGATATATTTTAGAATTTTTTTTAGAAAATCTCAAAGCTCTTAAATTGTTGGGTTTTCCAGTAGGAAGTTGGGACTTTGTTTTATTTAATTTACTTTTGCAAAAGTTAGATTCAGAACTTATACAAAAATTTGAGCTTGCTCATGGCCATCTAGAGATACCCACATATAGTCATTTGCGAATATTCTTAAACAAACATTGCAAAGTTTTGGAAACACTAGCAAATTCTTCATTTGATATGCAAAAAAAAAACAATAATTTTTTAAAAAGGTAAGAGTAAAACTCATGTTAATGCTTACTCGACCGCAATTCAGCCTAATTTAAAATGTAAAATATGTAAAGCGGCTCATACATTATCAAACTGTTCACATTTTCTTAAATTGTTTAAGTATTTCACATACTTTTTTGAAATGCAATTCAAATCTGTCTGCCGCACATGTCAATCACGCCATCATATACTTTTACATTTTGACAACTCTTTTACTTCTGTAGAACAAGAGCCCGCTTCTAGTACCTCGCACCATGCGACCCTAGGCTCTGCGCCAAATTTTGAGCATAATTTGCAAAATACGTACATGTCCAACCCTTTTCCAGTTGTTCAATCTAGTACATCCACCGCTAATTATTTAAAAGTCTCATCTGATCAAGAGGCTTCTCAAAATCGTCCTTATAATTTAGCCCCTAATTTATCCGCAAATCAAGATATTAATAGCTTTTTTAGCTCAATGCGTAATGACTCATTCGTTTCGTTGGCAACCGCAATTATTGCAGTTTTGGATGCTCAGAATAATCCACACCATATTCAGGTGTATTGCAATTTAATTTTATTAGAATCAATCACCCGATCAAGTCAATTGTGACGTACTTTGGCGTCTCGCCGCAGAGGCATTTATGTTACCGAACAAACGATGCAAGGCCTTGCAGGACATCCCTTCGAGCCAGAGTCAGGTAATAACTGACCCCACAAGAGTATTCAATAATTGATTTAATCTTTTCTAACAATGAATTGATGATAATGAAATACGAGATATAAATATATCGAATCATATGTTAGTTTAATGCTCTTTTAGGTTGAAGATATCCAAGCCAATTCAATGCAATTTCACTTACAGAAGTTTGAATAACATTGACAATAATCGATTTCAGATCAATATAATGTCTGTTCCTTGGCATTTAATGTATAATATGGAAGATGTAAATGGCAAGGTAGATTTTTTGGTTCAATCTGTATTTCAGGTTATGAACTTTCACGCACCTTTGAGGACCGTAACTGGTAAAAATAAACCTTATAGTCCTTGGATTACTCCCAACATTAGACTTCGTAACATGGTTTTAAATAAATTTAGAAATTCGAAAGAAAAAGAAGACTGGGATAGTTATAAGTAATACCGTAATCTTACTATCAGTGCAATTAGAGCAGAAAAAAGCCTATTTAACCTACAGATTCGAGAACTGCAACTACTAGCAAATAAGCCTGGAAAGAACTAAAAAAAATAACATTTCTCAATAAAAAAAAGAAGAATTGCCTATATCCTTATAAAATGTGGATGAATTAAATAAATTTTTTACCAGAATAAACAATAACAATGCAAATAGTCCAGATGAGGAGTTTATTAGGTTCTTTAAAGAGCACAGAATTACATTAAACGAGTTTCAATTTAAGTTAATAACACCAAATACCGTTATAAGTATCCTAAACAAAATAAAAAGTAAAGCATTTGGGGCTGACCATCTAAATATAAATCTTATTATGTTGCACTGTTATTCTCGATCCACTAATTCATATTATATCAATTGAAAGAAGCCAATGTCGTACCTTTTCCTAAAACAAAAAACCCAACGGAATTTAATCAAATTCGTTCTATATTCATTCTTTCAGTATTCTCAAAGGTACTAGAGAAGATTATGGAAAGCCATATAATAACTATAGAAATATTGGAATCTTTAAACCAAACAATCTGTTACCCGAGAATTAATCTGGATTCCGAAGAGGTTATAGTTGTGCCACTGTTCTGTCACAAGTAACTGACGATATATTTAGGACCCTTGACAATAATCAGGCTGCAGTTATGGTAGTCCTAGATTTCATGACTTTTGTCATAAGATATTATTGAGTATATTGGAATATATCGGCTTTGGTAATTCAGGTTTAGCATTGGTCTTATCTGTTTTATCTAACCGTAAGCAAAAGGTTATACTTGATGGTAGATTATCTGATGTACTTCATCATCGTTCATTCATCATTCATTATATTGGGAATGCCTCGAGGTAGCGTTTTGGGCCCGTTATTATATACCCTTTTTACATCACAAATCACTAATAATCTAACACACCGCAAGTTCTGAGGTAGTTAATGCTAATCAATGTATTAATGAAGATTTAAATAATATGTTACATCTTAAGGCCCAAAAAATGCTCTTAAAAATTAATCCTACTAAATCAATAGACATTCTTTTCTGTAGTGATAATCACCGAGCATATATCTTGGAAGATTTAAATTGGCGCTTAAGCAATAATGCTATATCGTTTAAAACATCTGCTAAAAAATTAGGGCTTATTATCGATAAAAAACTAGGATTTAAAGAACGTCACTTTTAAGTTAAGAAATGGATATTCTGCTCTGAAGTCTGTATTTTCTCTCAGGCTCTCTTTAAGCACTAAAATTAAAAAAATGCTATGTGATTTGTTGGTTTTATTACCACTAAACATCTGTGACGCCATCTATGGCCCCTGTCTTGATAATTCTGATGCGTTTAAAATTCAGAAGCTTCAAAACTATTATCTAAGGCAGATTTATGGTGTAAAGAGGGGATACCACATATCTCATAACTTAACTAAAGCAAAATGCTTGAGTATGCTCTGCCGACGAGACTTACATACACTCTGTTTTTTTAATAAAATTCTTAAATTTAAAACACCTCCATATTTACTTAAAAAAGTAAAATTTCGTACTACCTTCTGCATTTTGTAGAAGGATCTTCTAACTATCCCGTCACCAAATAAAGAATTATTTAAGAGGTCTTTTTCATATTTGATTACTCATTATATAAATAAATTTAAGATTATCCAGTTTGCTTCCTCCGAACAAACTTTTTGGCTTCAACAGAATTCAGGCACTATTTTATTGAATGGTCCTAGAAGTCTGAATTAATGGCCTGTTAGTTACCATATATTTAATTAGTTTTAGCACTTACCTATAATAAATATAATTTATAATGTAATATTTTGGTAACTAATAAATGTATTATTATTACTATTATATAAAAAAAGTTATTCTAACTGCTAGTCCTCTTACTTTTTTTATCTTTCATTTAATGAAATTGGAAGTTTTGTTGGATCAATAAGCTAATTTCAAAAATAAATAATTTCTAAATTTACTACTTCTTTAATTTAAAAGACAATGTATTCAACCGGACCCAGTTCAGTAAATTGATATGCTAAAATAATTTTAAATATTTCTAGAGGCCGTTTCTTGATTTAACTTATATCAAAAAAATTTTTTCAGTGAAATCGAAATGAAATAAATTAAAATTTTGGTATAGCGCTTTCGACTTATCAGTACTAATGACTTTTTCTTTAAAAATTTAAATCGTTCTGCTAAACTATACGTAAATAATTTTTTTTTGCTTAACAACACTTGGTTTAATTTCTTTACAAAAATCGTTTTCCTTTAAAAGCTTGATCACTTGGCTTTTTTAAATAATAGAGTCAACAACTGCAATTACGAGTAGCAACCTAAATCAGGAAAAATCCAGAAGTATTTCATACAAAATTTCAGTGATCCATGGAAGTTTTTTATCAAAACTTTAACTTTTTCGATTGAATCTTTATATTTTAAACAAGTTATAGTTAAACGAAAAAACTTACTTCATATTGCTCCTAAGTATGTACCACTTTATTCCAGAGACCATTTACTCGAACACATATAAAAAGACCGGGGGGCTCCCTTTAAAAATTGTATTATGTACTAAAAGATTACATACTATATTTCCATATTAGAATCTAAACCTAATTTGTTGAACGAATAGCAACTTTTGACATAGGCATAATTTTGCATCTGATTATTACATATTTTTATTTATATTACTAAATATGGCAATTCTGCACTTTTTGTATGATTTGTAGATATCACTCTTCCACGCTTATAGTTTTCAAAGTCCTCGTAAATACATTTTTGTAAAAGTTTTACAGGATTTGTTCTGTTTAACCCCACTTTTTTGATATAATCAAATGCTTAAAACTAAAATACAAAACATAAGAAAACATCTGCCACAAGTATATCCGTTTTGATGGGTTTGGACAAGGTGCGCCATGTTGCAGTTAGTATTCTAAAAGTAGATTCGATTGTTTTTCGAGCTCTGGAGAGTCTGTTGTTAAAGCATTCATGATCAATAGGCAAATTTTTTCTACCAAAAGGTTTCAATAAAAATTCTAAAAGTAGATAGGCTTCGTCCACTATAAAAACATAAGGAGCCTTCGTTTTTATGCCTGGAAGATTAGAAGGTTCAGGTATTTTGATTTCTTTTGCGGTTAATAATTATAAAATATTTTCATTTAATTTATAAAATAATTACAAAAATCTGAGGACTGAAAAGTTCCGCCGTCACTTTGGTTCACTTTGGACTTTTTATGCACTAGTGCGTAAAAGTCAACTATGTTCATGATTTTTATGAAAACAAGTAAGTTTTAAAAAGATATAATAAAGAATTTTTAAAAAATTGCAAAACTTCAAACTAATAATCGTAATATTTAAAACTAGTTTAAGATATAATATTAAAAATGGAAGTTTAGTATTCCCAATAAAAAAAATCTTAAAAAAAGTTTAAGTCAATACCTTAAATTAAAAAATAAAAATTTATTTAAAGACTTAAAAGAGAAATAAAAGTTATAAGGTAGGCAGTTTTACAAATCTAAAAAATATCCAGCGTACACTATTTTCTTATTTTTTTAAACCTTTGCATTATTTAGTTCCTTGGTCTGATTCCTGGTTACTCTCTTTATTGTATTACCTTTTCTCTGGGCTTTAAATAGTGGTGCTTTTTGTTTATGGATGTTTGTCAGTGTTTCACGTCTCCCTTGTATTTCGTCAAGTTGAAGCCAAGCAGTCCTTTTCTGTTTTAACTCTTCCAATGTGTATGCGATTCCCTCTATGATTAGTTCGTTTTTCTTTATAATGGCCTCTTAATTATTCTGACGAGCTTCCTTTAAGTATGTCCTCATCACTGTTCTTACTTTGTAGTCCTCCTGGGAGTACTCTGGAGTAATGTAGATTGTTGACCCTTTAATTTATTTGCGTTATTTAGGATATCGCTACGTAGAAAATAGCTACTTGTCCCAATAGAAATTGGTCGTTTTTTTCACTTATTTGTTTTCCAACTCTGTATAAATTTCTTAGATATTCAAAACGACAGTCAATATTTAATTTTTGATTGAATTGTGCACTAATAGTTTATATTTTTTTGCTTCGAGATCTCTGTTTCCTAATTTTGTTCTTAGGACACGTACTTCGTCCTTTAGCCCTTTGTTTTCCTGTTTTAATTGTTTGATTTCCCCACGTAACTCCTCCTGTAGATTTTTTATGTCACGCGACAATGTTTCTTTGCTTTTTCTTATTTGTGTCTTTATTTCCTCGTGAAGCGATCAGCGACTTTATCAGTTGTCTTATATCTTCATTAGCCATTTCATTCAGCTGATTATGAAATACGATTTAAAAAAAAAAAGGAAGAAGATGTGCCTGCTAAAATGCTTTTGGTATATGGTCCGTTTGTACAATTGTACAAAATATTTTTGTGGCGATAAAAATTTAGCGGGACTGACAAGCCAGCAATATGTGTCAGTTTACAGTTTTAATATTTGTTTATATGGTAAAAAACGATTATAAATTTATTTAAAGTGTCATTAAAATTAGTAGTAATTTGCACATATGGTTTTTGTATCCTTCTGGAACAAATTTTAGCAATTTTTATGAACTTATTTCCACTTAAACTTTGTAGATTTGCGAAGCACTACAATTTCGATATTTCAATTATGAAACTATACACCGAGTGTGTGACCTTGTTTTCTAAGTTTTCTATTTGTTTCATTCTTCATTTCATTTCTTCATTTTATTTCATTCTTTTTGTCTATTATTTCGCCCCTTAATAAAACTTAGCAGCATAGCAATGACAGGCAAAAAGCAACCCAAATAACTTGTCAGTATGTAGGACTTCTGATTAGACAATTTACTAATTTTGGCTTATTTTTTTCTTTTGTCTCACGAAACTCGAGGTCGAAATAAAATTGGGTACACAATCTTTTTATTCTCAATATCATCAGATTACAATTCTTTCACTCATAAAGACATTTGGCCTCTAAATTGTTTTCAAGATAAGTGACAAAATTGATTAAAATGTGAAGCATCTTTTAAAAGTTCACGAAATTATTTAGGGCCGCTTAGAGAGTTTTACATTGTTTTTTACTAATGGAGGCCAATAATTTTTAGAAATCACTGATAGTCAGACGTAAAAACTGAGACCTACAGCTAAAACTATTAAATGAATCGCAAATGAGAATTAACATAACTACTGAACTTGAAGTACAAATTAAAAGCAAAACGATAAAAAATATTTCCATTGCCATGATAATGTAATAATTTACATTACAATAGCAGGTAGATATTGTAATAGTTTTCAATTCAATTCAAGTTTTCAACAATACAAAAACCTGTGCTAGTAAACTTAAGGTATCTCCGATTTTTAACATTTTTGAATATGAATTTAAACAATTCATTAATGTTCAAAAATTACGATGTAATTTTTAGGTATATTTAGTACAGAAACATATCACAGCTGTGATGTAAACATCACAGATGTTTAAATCAAGTTGTTACATGATGTAAGTGTGATGATAATGAGTGAACTCGAAATGTATAACTCTTAAGAAAAATATTGGCATTTTTATTCGTGGAGAAAAGTCTTCTCGCCCAACCCGCTATATTGCAGCCACTCTACTTCAAGAATGGACTTCTACTTACAAATATTAGGATCTGTTATGACACGGATTAAAGTAATTAAAAAGGACGGTATTTTACTACAACATGCAGAAAACGTTATAAAAAATTGAGGTAGGTGTTAATAAAACAACAAAATAAATATACATCTAAAAGACACATAGGATTACGGTCAAGAAACTCTTACTAAGAATAGAATATATTGCTTAATTATTCTTTTTACTAGATTTTTAAAAGGATTTGGCGGAAGCTCTCTAATACTGACAGGTAGCCTATCAAAAAATTTGAATGCTAGTCATTCTAGCCTAGATTGAGATTTTGAGAGGCGACAAAAAGCCATCATCAAATCATTTCCATGTCGCATTAGGTAATTATGTATATCATGGTGGCTTTCTTGTTTTTGTTCTGGGTTATTGGTCTTCTGCTTCCGATTGGTGCAATTAGCAGCTCATTCGGATGAATTAGGAAAAGCCGTAGGGTATGTTCCCTGCTCCTCGAATTAAAGATTTCACAATAATTAATTAAGACTTTCACAATGGTAAAGTTATAACTTTTGCACGTTGTCGCCTCCCCCATGATGCGTTCGGCATGATCCGGTCTGGTTACAAGATGTTCCAAAATTCCCCCGACATAGCTGAGCCACTTATAACGGACGGAAAAGTCAAAATTTGAAGCCCATAAAAAGCTTCTCAACAGTATTTTCTATAACCTAATCCCGCTATAATTCTTATTGTCCTTCTATGTAGTGCTAAGAACCCTTGTTGTAGAACTAGCTCTGTTCCAAACCAAAGCGCCATAAGAAATAGTTAAATGGAAAAGAGCATGGTATAAAGTCGAGAGATTCTCCTGTAAAACTTCACTAGTCAAGCTCTGAATACAACATGAACGCCCCATTTGAGTTTTGCATATAGGTGAACTTCTAGTAATATTGACATAACCCTCAGAGTCATCTTTTACAGTGTTCAAAGAGGAAATATAATTTTTTGGGTTTTATCCACGTTGAGCGATAGCTTGTTAGGATTAAACCACAGTTTAGCCCTCACACGCCACCCCTCCACCGCATTGAGGCTCCGACTGCAATTTCTGGTACATGTATTGAAATGTAGGAATTAGATAATTAAATTGAATGAGTGAATATAAAGTAAGAAAAATTGGATTTAATCGGTGCGACGCGATACGCTCAAGTCTCTTACCTGATGAGGCTTCTAAATCGAACTTGGGTACTGGAATGGTGATTAATCAATTCATCACCCACATACGATTAATCAAGTATTTGGGTTGAATCCAGAAATTGGTGGTTCCGGAATCTCAACGCGCGAAATAATGCGGACGGTAGTGTCACTTATCACACCGGAGTCCGTTCTCGTTCTCTTTCCCCACTCAAAGTGGGCTTACCAAATTTATCACTTATGGACAACTTCGATGCGAAAAAAGACGATCTGTGCGTATATTTAAAAGACATTATACAGAGCGATACTGTATATTAGATGCGATAAAAAGTAAGATTATTTTGCATTATTCTTTTGAATATAGACATGTGCTGAAATTAATCTTTATTATAAAGTTGAAATGCATTTATTTTCAATGTTCTACCCATTCAATAGTCTCCAATCATTTACCAAGAAAAAAAAAATAAAGATTTAAAAACATTCACCCCACCAAAACGAATGTTTTTAGAGAAAAGGAAAAAAAATGTTTTAAACTAATTTTATTTGTCCAGGTAAGGGACAAATCTTAACCACCGGCCTTCTTATTATACCCCGCGAAGTCCGAGCATCCACAACGCGCACCACATTATAATCAGGTCCGGAGAAAATGTCAACAACTCGACCGAGTTCCCAGTGCAGAGGAGCTTGTGGCTCATTTTTAATAATAACTAGATCCCCCTTAGAGACTAGCGGTGAACCTTTGTTCCATTTATGTCTTTCTTGCAGAGTTTTAATATATTCCAAGGACCATCGTTTCCAGAAATCGCTCTGAAGACGTTGCAATAATTGCCAACGGTTTAATTGATTAATGTTTATACAACTTAAATCAGGGTCAGGAATCAAATTATTCAAAGGTTCAAATACTAAAAAATGTGCAGGTGTAAGTGACTGCAAATCATTAGGGTCGGAACTGATCGGGCATAAGGGATGCGAGTTTAGAATAGCCTCAATTTGAGTTAAAACTGTATAAAAGTCTTCAAAAGATAAAATTTGAGAGTCTATAACGCGATAAAAGTATGTTTAAAAGACTTCACCCCAGATTCAGCTAACCCGTTAAAATGAGGAGAAGCTGGCGGAGTAAATTTCCAGAAAATTTCCAATTTTTGGGGCCGCATTCTGAGCAAATTCGATAAATTGATTGTTAGCACCTTTAAAGTTGGTACCCTGATCATTTACTATTAAACTACATCTAGCCTGCGCAATAAAACGTCTGAAGGCAGACAAAAACGATCATGTACTAAGATCAAATGTGGCTTCTAGATGAATCGCCTTGGTAGCAGTGCAAACGAATACGCAGACATAACCTTTAAAGGTTTTAACTCCTCGATAATTGCTCATTAAAAGTGAAAACGGACCCGCGAAATCAATGCAAACTGAAGAAAATGCCTTAAGTTGCGATACCCGAAATAGGGGCAAATCGCCCATATATGGGTTATAGGATTTAGGCTTAGAGCGAAAACATCGAGTGCATTGAGTGGAATAAGACGTTCCTTGTTGCTGCTATCAATAACATTTTATTAATACCCAATTATATTACATATATTGTTTAATTCACTTCCTAATTAATTATTCAGCAAAATACATAATGTCATTGAACTGGTATATTATAATACGTGGAATAATACCTAATGCTTACTAAACTATTTAAGGTTAATATACCCATGGTAACAATACAACATATTATTTAGATTGCACCATTTCCTATAACTAGAATATAATATAATTTGCTTATAAAATATTTTGAAGGTTATTGATCCTTTACACCTCCCTTTCCTAGAGAATGACCTTCACTATGGCCACTTGTGAAGTAAATTTTTAATTGTAAATTTTATTTTGTTTATACTCTATATAAACAAAATAAAATTAAAAAAAAAACTATAAAATTGCTTACCCTATTAGCTACCTAGATACCAGTTTATATTTTACAATATTATATTATTTAAAAAAATAATTAATGCTATACATGTTAATAATAATTATTATTGTTTAACTGTACTGCCTTTCAAAATTATTTTAAAGCTTTTCGCATTTGAACTATTTCCGCGCACAAATCACTTTTGTAGAAAAATGCCAAAATACACTGTGTTTGCATTTATACTTGTTTCACTGTGTTTTCCACTGCTTATGCTCATTAACTTAAATCTAATCTAATAATTATTACAATGAAATTATATTTTACATTTGGTTTACATATTTCTTGAGCCTATTTTTATGAATTATAGACTCTTAGCCTTTATTATCCTTTATAATACAGTTTGGACCTTGTACAGCTATGATGGTCGAAGGGCCATCATACCAAGGATCTAGTTTATGACGATCTTCATTCGTGATTAGTACTAAATCTCCTGGTTTAAGTGACAATTGAGTTGAATTCAGGTCAACATATGCTTTACGATTACATTTTGCTTTGTCAAGAAATTCCCTAGCTCTCTTATGAGCCGCTTGTAATCTGAAACGTATTTCTTTATCACACGCATCTAAATTATACAGGGTGTCAATTTGAAAACTTCCCATCCCTATTATCTCGAAACGGGTTAGGTTTTTATAAAATCGCTAGGACACGTCGATTTTATTATCGAGGGGGAACAATTTTTATGCAGAAATCACTTCGCCTCTTTCAACCCCCTACCCCCCAGAACCTCCCTCTCAAAAATCTTAAATGGCAATAGGGGTTGAGTGATACCTCATTTGAAAGAACTTTTTATTCTCTACATTTTGGCACCTTATTTTTTAAATTTGAGTGCTGCGTTGCCAAGTTAGGGTTATTTAAACATTGTTAAATTTCTTATTATTAAACATTATTCCTGTAAGTGTTTTAATTACGTTAAAGCTATGATTTGCATTGAAACGTGTAATTTAGGTTAATAGTATTACATTGAAACATGTTATTTAAGTTAATATTATTTTTACTAAACATTTGCATAGCCGTTACAATTATGGTCTTTACAAAAGCACGCCTAAAATTTATTTTATTAACACATCTACTTTAAGAGGTGTTCAAAGTGTTCTCCATTGTTCTCCAAACAAAAATAAAGTCTATTCTCAAATTCTTCCCAAACATTCTGAAATACCTCTTCTGGAATAGCCCTACTTGCCTCTGTAATTCTTCTTTTTAAATCTTCGATATCATCAGGCTGAGTTTTGTAAACAACCGATTTTATGTGCCCCCATAAAAAAAAAATCTAACGGCGTTAAGTCTAGTGACCTAGCAGGCCATTCTATCGGTCCCCTTCTACCAATCCATTGGTTAGGGAATCTGTTATTCAACCACTCCCGCACTGGCCGAAAATAATGCGGCGTAGCTCCATCTTGCTGAAAGTGTAGTTCGTTTTCTTGCAAAATGTTACCAACTTGATTTTCCAGTTCAGTTGTTATCAAAGGATCAATTACATCTTCAAGTAGGTGTAAGTAGAGCTCTCCAGTTAAGTTTTGTTCAATAAACAACGGTCCTATAACAGCATTTCCAAGAATACCGGCCCAAACATTAATTTTTTGTGGCCTCTCTGAAAATGTGGGGATTGTCCTCACTCCAGTATCGACAATTCTGTCTATTGACATGGCCGTTTAGGAAAAAGGTACATTCATCACTGAAGCAAATGTTGCTTACCACAATTGCACGAGTGTTTATTAAGTTGGACATAATTTCGCAAAACTCTATTTTCCTATCAAAATCGTCCTCATGAAGTTCCTATAAAATTTGCATCTTGTACGGATGATATTTATGTAACTGTAATGCTCGTCGTACAGTTTCATGTGACATTCCAGTTAGACGTGCTACTGTACGGAGAGAATTGGTGGGTTCTGCAACGAATGTTCCCAAAATCTCTACTTGAGCATCTTCGTTTAAAACACGCCGACTTGCCCTTTTTTTGTTTCCAACTGAACCCGTTTCATTAAATTTAGCTACTACGTCCAAAATGTATCTGTGACTTACATTACAATTAGGATTTCTATTATTAAAAACTTCTGCCGTTCTTCTTGCGCATCTTCCTTGCTCGCCATAAATAAAAATCATTTCAATTCTTTGCCTAAGCATGTATACCATAGTAACTAACAATAACACACAAATTATCGAAATAAATTTTAACTGATTTAAATACCTAGTGACATTGACTGGTTGGAAAGTTCACTAAATACTATTTTAAATTTCGGATCATATCATCAAACTGTATTGAGACGAATTCCATTGCAAACGAAAATAAACAAAAAAGAAAAAAAATTAAATGTTTATCTTTCATGACCAACAGAATTTGTCGGATTGATAAACACTTTCAGTGAGAAATGCACCGGTTCGCTTTATGGTCAAACACGTTCCAATAGAAATCATAGCTTTAACGTATTTAAAACACTTACAGGAATAATGTTTAATAATAAGTAATTTAACAATGTTTAAATAACCCTAACTTGGCAACGCAGCACTCAAATTTAAAAAATAAGGTGCCAAAATGTAGAGAATAAAAAGTTCTTTCAAATGAGGTATCACTCAACCCCTATTGCCATTTAAGATTTTTGAGAGGGAGGTTCTGGGGGGTAGGGGGTTGAAAGAGGCGAAGTGATTTCTGCATAAAAATTGTTCCCCCTCGATAATAAAATCGACGTGTCCTAGCGATTTTATAAAAACCTAACCCGTTTCGAGATAATAGGGGTGGGAAGTTTTCAAATTGACACCCTGTATAATGGTTGTTTAGCAAAAATTAATTCATATGGGGTATAATTATGATATGTGCTTGGTGTTGTATTATAGCAGAATACAAAATATTTAGTCCATATATCCCAATCTAAACGCGTTTCATTTACATACATTCGCATAAACTCATTAAGAACCCGGTGATTACGTTCGCAACCACCTATTGTTTGGCTATGATAAGGAGTAGACGTTTTATGGGTAATTTTTATTAAATTTGTAAGGTTTTTAAAAAGTTCATTCTTATATTCAGTTCCCATGTTAAAGTTTCTGAAATACTTTCATGATGAGCCATCCTTAAAGCGTGGTTAGTATCTGTATCTCGAACTTCATCAATAAAACAATTTACAAAAATTTGTTCTCGGAACTCTGTTGGGCTGAAGGGTAAGCCAGATTAGTAAATCTGGCAAAACTGGTGAAACATCTGGTGAAACATCGGCCTCAAACTATTGGAGTTTTTCGTCGGATTGTTGTCTCCTAGATTTTAATTGGGCCTGGTACACTTATTGTAGATGGACTTCACCGTATCTCATCTCTACGGTACGCACCAGTACATCGAAATTGACCTGATCCTCTGATGGCACCATTCTTAATATTTCTGTAGCTATGTCCTCTAAGGCATAGCTTAAGATTGATTGCCCTTTCTTCGTTATCTTAGCGATTTCCCCTAGCAGCGGCCTCAAACTGATTCAAATAGGTACTCGATGCTTCTTTGCCGTCAACTTTTGGTAGCTTCACATTCATCTCTGTTTGCATTCCAGGATCGGGATGAAGAGATGCCCGCTTTACTTTTATCTCGAGTTCTTGGATTTTTTTTTGTACTTGCTCCAATTCTTCTTCCACTGTTGCTTCGAAATTAGTCATGAATTGTTTTTGACTCATCTCCAGATCTGCTTATAAGGCACATTTATAAGGTGGTCTTGTTTTCTGTCTCGTTTTTAATTTTCTTTCTTCAGGTCTTCTGTCAATATCTTAATGAGGTCATCATTTTCTTTCTTTAGGTCATCTTTTGTGGTCCTAATCAAGTCTTAATTTCCTTTCTTCAGGTTAGATTTAATTGTCTGAAATAAATTTTGTCTTTTCTTTATTTAAGATTTGTTTCTTCTTATTCTACTTTCTGTTCGTTAAACTTCCTTAAGAGCAACTTCATCAATTTCTCGGTCTCCATTTTGGCCTGAGTGCTTATTAAAGTTATCCAATAAAATAGGCTTCCAAATATCCTTTACTTCTGACACCAATTGTAACGAAATTCAGGAACACATTTTTATTGGTAACGTCAAAACTTTGACTGTCGTTTAATTATTTCCAAGGTCAAAACTGATTAAACAATTAAGACTGAATTAAATGTCACGAAGCGCGTCCTTTTTAAACCTCGATAGGACAATTACGAAATATCTAGAATTCTCTTTATTGCTTTTGCCAAAAGAGATAAAGAACTTGAGGAGAATACAAACAGTCAAAGCAAGCAAGTATACAAATTCTAGAAAATTTAAAATACAGGGATTATTAATAATATAACTTAAATAACCTACATTGGGGCCAAAATTGGGCCCTCCAACAAGATGAACTACTTATTATTCTACTTATTACTTATTAATTCCTAATTTTTCCCAAGATACTGGTCTACTAAGGAAACTCTCAAGTACAGAATACGATTAGTAGTTGTCAGAAATTAAAAACAAATCTTTTAGCCGCTGAAAAAAACTTAGCAACCAGTAGAGTTTGCCTCGGTTTTTTTAACAGAGATGCCTCAAAGGTATAATCATATTGAGAAGTAGATGCTTGCTTTAGTTTTTAGATGTAAAAAATTTAATTTTTATCTATATAGAAATAAGTTTTTACTTCAGACCGGCCATAGGCCTCTGTTAGGCCTTCTTAAAAAGCCACTTGATATATTATATATAATTATAAAGATTGGAAATCAGACTCTTAAGATATCAATTTTCTCTGAATGGGTTCGCTTGTGGGCTTAGCGGAGATCCAGTAAACGAAACAATAAATACTGATTATCTAGAAAATCAAATAAAACCTCTGTCCTTGCAACTTTTAAAGAAAGTGAACAAAAACGGCTAAATGCTATTTATAGATCCTATTATGCAGAAAGTCATAGATTATACAATTTTAGGTTAGCCAAAGGATAAAGGCAATTTAAAACCATTAAAGCTTAATGTAGTCAATTATACCCGACTACATAATTTCTATTACCAATCAAGCCATGCAGTACTATCAATTCACCCTTTTCTTCTATTTTGTAGTTTCAAGAATACATAGTGAAAATACCGAATATCGACCTCAGGCGAAACAGATGTTAAGGGCTTGTCGCCTTCTACTTTCTATTTTGTCTTGTCTTTTTTGGGTTATTGGTTTTTGTTTCCAATCTGTGCAATTTGTCAGCTTATTCAGGGAAAGCCGTCGGATATGTACCCTGTTCTCCGAATTGATTTGCACAAGACTTTCACAATGATAAATTTATCACTTTTATGCGTTGTCGCCTCCCCCATGATGCATCCGGCCTGGTTACTGGCGTGAATAGGTTCAGCTTCCAAAGGCAGCACCACGATACGAGGAATTGGAAAGGACAAAGTACGTGTTGACTGAATGTATAAAAGTAGGTGGTGTGAGTTCTTATTAAAACCTTCTTGTGAAGAGTTGTGTGTTGTCATTTATTGTGTTTTTAGTTGCGATTCAATAATAAAAGACGTTTAAAGCGCATTAAGCAGTATTATTTTTGTTAAAGACTACATCAGAAATGGTTGTGAACATATTTGTATGTGCGGTCGCAAAATGCGTATGTATGTGTAGCATGCAATAAACAACATAATTTTTCATGTTTTGCGTACATTTAAGTGCTAAAAAAATGCAAAAAAAAAGAAAAATCTAGTCGTTATCGTTATAGTTCAAGTGCTAGTTCTAGCAGTCAATCGATTAGCTCGAGACACAAAAGCCTTCCAAGTGAATATAAAAAGCGACGTACGTTACGTAAGGAAAGTAACAAATAATCTCTGACAAATTTAAGAAGCTATACGCCTCCTGCTCGATCGGTGAGTACTCCTCCTTCATCATTAACAAGCTTAGATCAGTGAATAGAAATCATTGATAATTACTCTCACATTTACAGAGGGACCACAAAATTAAAATGTACAGCACATATTAAAATCATGTACAGCACATATTAAAGATTAAAATCTTTTCAAGGCATGTACAAGAAATTCTTACACCATTTTTATGGACTTAGCAAATCACCGACCAACATTTGGTTGTTCTCTTCATCAATTTTGTTTTGAACATTTATTGAAAATAAATAAATTAAGATATTGAGGAAAAAATCAATTCTGAAGTGGAGTCAATATAACATTGAAAAGATAGGAGTGATGCATTTTGGCAAGTGATCTTACCATCATCAGACTCTAAATATATTACAAACAGTTCAAAAAGTTCAAAAACAAAATGTTGTAAATATAAATCACATTAAATTTACCAGTATTTAATTGAAAACTGCAAAATGAATTTAATAAAATTATTCAAAATATGGATTGTGATGTATCCGACGTACACGATATTACCAAATGACGTATCTGACGTACCCAATTTTTTTTGTGAATATCTGATTCAAAATATGTACTGTTGTATGTGTGTATTTTCAAAGTTTCTGTAATCGAATAACTTTTTGATGCATCGCGTCGCCCAGCTCTTTGCGAGTCTATTTTATTGTTTTCTTCATACATCGACCACTTTTTAAAAAAATTTAATATATTTTTTTGTTTTGGAATAATTGACGTGCGAAGTTTTAAGAGAAAAACCCTATATCTATAGTATATATATAGTATAGATAGTGTTGACGTATAATGTTGTAATTTTGCTTCGAATATCCTGAATGTTGTTCTTCTTGAATGAAATAATCCGCTTCTGCGGTGAAGAATATTTTTCCAGAATTTCTTTCTTTAGTTCCTTTTTCAAATGCATTGTTTTTCAAAATATTTTCTTTCAACCTGGCAGAATTATCTCTTAATTTTCCCAAATACACTTTTTAGCTTGGTAAACGTGGCAAGGTTTTCTTCCAGTTTTGCAGTATTTTCCGGCAAATCATTTTTCAAACCTTTGGGCAAATTTTAAAATGGTCAATTGTTGAAATTTTTGTAACAATTGACCAACATCGCTTGCACCAGCAAAAGGTTATCAAAGGTGCAAGTTGGGTTCATCGCCTTCCTCAAGTAATTGGTTACGAAGCCGCTCCTGCAAGTCCGCTTTATTTCCCGTCGTACTGCAGTCCCTTTCCTCCAGCTCCCTTTTAAGCAAGAGCTCAACAACTGGTAAAACCACCAGCTTTGGCATTTTCATACACTTTAGTCCTATATATTTTCACACCCCACAGGTGGCACCAATGTGGCGTTTTTACCCGTTCATTAAGGTGTGAATTAAAACACTCGATGCCCAAAAATAGTCAACTAATTTATTTTACACGTACACACCAAACACGCCTTTTTTTCGTATAAGCTCTCCCAGACTCTTTTTAATAATCCATCTTGTATGACCAACGAATTTCATTAGGCCTAGTAAGCTTTTCGTATGGTAGATTTGCAGAAATATCTTTCCATACTAGCTTTGAAATTTCCCAGAGACTTTATTTTTTTAATCACATTGATCCTGGATTATACTAGCTGCGTCCCAGTCTTTAAAACTGTTATTGACAATAAATATCTCTGGCTATTGTTTCAATTCTTTTTTAATACAATGTTGACATGTTTCAATCCATGGTCGTCTTGATAAAGTAGCGGCATTTGGATTTTTGCCTTTCCTATGTTCTATTCTAAAGTGTTATTCTTATAGTCATTGAATTATTATTGTTGTCATCTTGCTATTTGTCCATCAGGGTTTTTGAACTGAAACAGCCATTTCAGAAAAGTCTGGTCAGTCGTAAGAATGAATTGTTGACCATATAAATATTTTTGGAAATGTTCAGTAGCTTTTTCTGCTGCCAAAAACTAGCGTATGGTCACACAGCTCCTTTCTGGCTTTGATAGAAGGAAACTGGTTTTACTGAAATAAGTTATCACTTGCTCGCCATCTTCATATTTTTCTGAAAGGGTGGCTCCAACTTCAACATTGCTTGCATCTGTATGAAAAATAGAAGTATATCTATGAATGGGATACATTAAAACATGCACAGTGCTGTCTTTAGCGCTTGAAATGCATTATGTCTTCTGTGAGCTTATGTAGAGGTTTTGCAAGATTAGCATAATGTTTGTACAAATCTCCTGTAATATAGATAATAAAGGCCCTGAAACCTTATTAACTGGTGTTTGTCAGTGGTCAATTTTCGAACACCATTTCCTGATGTTACATAGCCGCCGTATCGCACGTTTCAGGTTGGCCTCTCGGAGCTTAATAAATACCTCTTAATTTTTTAAATGATGAAAGTCACCGATAATCCACACAAAATCTGGTAGATCCATCCTTTTTTGTTACCGCTTTAACTGAATATGTCCAAGGATGGTTCTATAACTCCTTGTGTCCTCATTTCTTGAGTCAAGACTTCACCTTGTTTAACTATAGAAATCTTTCGAGGTGCTTGTTTTATCGGATTATTTCCACCAGTGTTGATTCAATGCTGCGCCAAAATCCGCAAATGCTGCGCCAATTTTCTCGTCTTGTTTCAAGAGTTGATCATATCCTTTCAAGGTTACCATTTGAACCAAAACAGTAAATATGTTCTGAGTGGATAACGTCTTTCTTGGAAGATTCCTTGACCATATACTTTATAGTTTTCCATGGGCTCAATCAAAACATCCGTTTCTCCATCTTTTTCCCCAGTTGTGGCATTAACTTCGACCTATGTCCTGTAGGACACGACAGACATTTTCATTATCTTTACGAAGATGGTGCTTAAGAACAGAGATAATAAAATGCCGTAAACTTTGTTCTTGTGGTCCACAAGGTAGGTCTACAAGGCAGCTCATCGAAAGTTGCCTGACCATTGCATCGAAATTGGTTGAATGATCATTATCCTAACGAGTGAATTGGAAGAAGAGATCCTATTAAATCGCCACCTAGAGCCCCGGACCTAACACCTCTTGACTTCTTTTTGTACGGCCACCTAAAATCTGTGGTTTTTAGAATGCAAACTAAGTCACTAGAGCAACTCCAGCAGAGAATAATTCAGGAATGCCTTGCTAAATCCAGATAAACATTTGTAAATGTACGTTAATAATTTGAAAGTAGGCTTTATTATTGTCTTTAAAATAACGGCCTTAATAATTTTTAGCATTTAATTAAATATTTATAAAAATTTCAAAACAGTGTGCAAAATTTTCCGAAATATGGCCGTCTATGCATTTTTCAAGATCTTCAAAATTATGATCACTCGCACCCTCTTTCTATTTAGAAGTTTAACTCACCCCGTCCAAGAAGGGCGGGATAAAATGTTTGTTTTTGTTCCCTCTTCGTTATATAAAAACTGTTTTCAGCTTTTTTTGTTCAGTTTTTCATTCCTAACATATGGCTATTTCTAGTTTTTACATTGTCACCTGATATAAGTGTGTCTTACTCAATTCCATTTTAGTGTTGTCATTCGCTCGACGATGTTCCCTTACGCTGGCTCTTCGCCGCAGGGACTGGTTTGTAACGTGGTCCTTAGAGCTCTTTCAGACGAGGATACTGTATGCGAGATACGCATATCCGAGATTCAGAGTCACCAAATGGACCTTTTCACACAGCATGGGCGACGCATACAGTATCGCGATACCAAATTTCGGTATCCCAGAACCTTCCGCCGTTGGACGCCGAATGCGTATGCAGGATACAAAATTACCATTACAATATATGGACGTGTTCAGACAGGCATACTTTTGCAAAGAATTATACAGATAGCATAGACGCCGACAAAGTTCAAATTTCCAGTACTATTTTAGCTTATTAGCAGTGCAGGTAGTGTTTGCTCCGTCCTATGATCATGCAGCAACAGGTTTTTGACAACGAAAAATGTATCAGTATGGTGAAGTCAAATCCTTGTTTATGGGACACAGGAGACCCAGATTACTGCGACCGGAATAAAAAACAACAATGTTGGTTAAAAATTTTAAAAGAAATGCGCGATAATTTCGAAGAGATGACGTCAGTGCAGAAAAATGAGTTTAGTAAGAAAATAATAAAATAAAATATGTATATTGTAAATCTCAGCAGTCACGAAATCACTTGAACTTTCCCCGTATTTTGAGTGGAAATCTTAAAAATGTCGAAAAACAATTTGGTATAGATCATGATGAAATGTAAAATATCAAAATCTTATAAACAATATATTTCAATATCAAGAGAGAATTTTATATGAGCTAAAGGGAATTTGTGGGAGAAGCGGCTTCGTAGTTTATTTTCAATTGTTGTGTAATTGGCATTAAGCACATATTCCACCTGTCTTTCGATTGTCACATCCTAAAAGCAGCGGGATTTTTTTTAAAGATTTTCAACTTAACAAAAATGATTTAAACATTTTATAATAAAAATAGTCCAAATACTTCAGAGCAGAATGTATTAAAGTTTTTAAATGTATCATTTAGTTTTTCAATATTTGCTAGATTTTAGTAGCTACAGTAGCAAAAGACAAAACGTACGATCATCTTTTCTCTGATTACAGACCAAATAGTAAGCATATAAAACTTTAAGGTATTTACATAGTAACATCTATTTTGTACACAAGTGTAGCTATTTTGCCAGAATAATACATCAGTATTTACAACATAATTAGCAAAATAATCACGAATAGCATTTGCAGGCCTTCAGCTATACGCTCCTATATTTCTAACATTATCGTCATGAAATCCTTGGAATGATAAGGTATCTTCATGCCCGTATCCATCTCGCCTACGTACAAAATTATGGAA
This sequence comes from Anthonomus grandis grandis, assembly GCF_022605725.1. Taxonomy (NCBI): domain Eukaryota; kingdom Metazoa; phylum Arthropoda; class Insecta; order Coleoptera; family Curculionidae; genus Anthonomus; species Anthonomus grandis. The sequence goes on from NC_065546.1 coordinate 24,151,690, forward strand.
CACAGCAAAGTCCATTGATACATTGAATGGTCTGTGGAATATTCTCTACTTATTGAAAAGAATTCCAAAAGTGCACTCAATATATCTTCACGCCCTAATTAACCTATAATTGTGTATTTTTTTCATTATCGAGATATTTTTTCCACCATATGGTCGCATTCAATGTAAATAATAAGCTTAACTATGATATATGGTATTTTGTAGTGATTTTTTTTCCTAAAAAATCTGGATCAGGTATATCTAACTTCTTTGTTATTAAATTTTTATGAAACTAAGAATTTCTAAATATACATGAATCACTTTTTTAGCTGTAATCTATCTACAAACGTGAAGCAATAGTTTGAGCCACGCAAAGCCAGTAGTTGTATTGAGAAATAATGTTTGTAGTTAAAATAGATTGATCCGCTGTGTTGTGGTTTTATGACACGGATATGCTTTCCATCAATGGCTCCAATACAATGGGGAAAGTTTGCGTTTTTTTAAAAACCTTCAGCAATATCTATTCATTTTTCGCGTGTGGGCTTTGACACACATTGGTCTTTCATAAGTGTCCAAATTAGCTTGCATGTATCCTGAATTATTTTACTTGCTATTGATATTCCTACTCGGTAGTTATAATGTAGTTCAGTGAGGGAAAAACTGGTTGCTAGTCATCAATTAATATTTTCAGGAAAGAACTTCTTTTCGAGCAAAAAAATCTTTTGCTAATTATATAATTATATAACTAACTCTTGCTTCAGGACTACCTTGAATTTTACAGTTGAAAATAAGGAGAAAGCAGAAGCTACAAAAGAAGAATACGAAAGTACCCCCGAAACAAGACCCTCGCACAAGAAAAAGAAAATTACTCCAGCAGACATTGTGATTTCCAAATAGCGCCAATATTTACAAAAAGCATTGAACAGCGAGAGAAAGAGGCGAAATTGTATTATACAGTGACGCTGACCCTCATTTTCTTCTTTCGCTTTTACCGAATTGTCTTATGACAGAAAAATGGATCTAAAAGTGGCAATGATACAATCGATAAAATCCGCTTAACTACCGACTCGGTTCGTATTTTCTTTTAATAACCAGATGCAACCTTTGCCGTCTCATTTTTCTTGTTTAAACTTAGCTACAGAAAATGTTTCCCCACATATTCCTCATCCCAACATGTTTCTGCATTCTTCACCTGCCACTTTCTTCAATTCTTCACAGTTTACATACAGTCAAAAAGTAAACAATATTCACAAACCTACACTTGTACCTCATTCTGTTGATTCATCCGTTATGAGTTATTCTTCAACAAATTTACAAGGTTCTTTCATCTACCCCTTCACTGGCGGCATAAATTCCATCCTGTCAGAGAATAGAGACCATTCATATTGTAACGAAATTCAAAGAACACACTTTTATTGTTAACGTCAAAAACACTAACCTAACTCGCCTTGACTGTCGTTTAATTGCTTTCAAGGTAAAAACTGACTAAACAATTAAAACTGAATGAAATGTCATGAAGTCCTTTTTAAAGCCCGATGAAACAGTTTCTAAATATTTAGAATTATCTCCATTGTTCTTGCCGAAAGAGACCAATAATTTTAGGAGATAACTGACAGTCAAAGCAAATAAAGTAAAAAAAATAATAAATAATAAAGTAATAAAAATAATAAAATAATAAAGCAAGTATACAAATTCTAGAAAACTAAAACAACAGGAATTTACAATAATATAACCTAAATAACCTAAATTGGGGCCAAAATGAGGCTCTCAAACACGATGAACTACTTAATAACTAGACACTATAGATAAAAATAATAAACCAAGCGTAAGTAGCACCCTAAATTAACCGTACGAATCAACTGTAGAATACTAATAAAATAGTACAAAAACTAGGAGAATAATTAACGTATTTACATTTCCATAATACTGCTCCCCTCTCAAGTCTGATCAACACCTTCAGGGTCAAACATGGGACCGCCTGAGTTATGATAGGGCGCTAACCGGACGATGTTTACAATTTTCATCTTCGTTGTCGGATGTCACTGGATACGGTACACCACGTCGTTTTTTCTGGTGACCATATTAAATGGACCTTCCCGCTCCTTCTGGAGCTTTGGTGACTTGCCCTTCGTCCTCTGTGAATTGTATAACCAGACTTTATCACCAGGATTAAAACCGGTAGAATTTGCCTTTATATCATACTCCTCAAGGATTTCAGACTTATAAGGTCTTCCAGTAATAATGTCTAAAGGTAAACGAAGTTCATCACCGAAGACAACTTTTGCCGGACTTTTTCCAGTTGACTTGTGAATTGAAGAACGATATGCCAATAGGAATGGTTGTATACAGGTATCCCAGTCGGTTTGCTTAGAGTTTACCACCATTCTCAAATAGGTTTCAAATGTGTGGTTAAATCTTTCAACCATTCGATCAGACTGAGGGTGTAGAGGGGTTGTACGGGTCTTATGGTTTCCCAGCAACTGGCATACTTGTTGGAATATTTGTGACTCAAAGTTCCTTCCTTGGTCTGAATATATCTGTCTGGGTACACCAAGTCGACAAATCCAGTTCTGGAACAGCACTTGAGCTACTGTCGTTGCTTCTTGGCTTGGAATCGGATAAACCTCGTAAACCAAACTTTTCCTCTCAAACCTTTCCTAATATTAGTAGGAAAGGGTCCTGCTATGTCTATGGCAATTCGTTCAAAGGGTGCACCAACAAGATGTAACAACTACATAATTTTTCCTCTTGTCTGGTTTCTTGGGCCCTTGCTTGACGAACACTGCTCACACTGTCGGCACCAGCGTTCAACATCTTCATGACTGTTCAGCCAGTAAAATCCTTATCTCACTATTGCCAAGGTCTTACTGACTCCAAAATGTCGTCCGACACCGCCATGAACAGCTTCAAGAATTTCCGGAATCCGTTTTCGAGGAAAGACTGTCAAATATGTCTTTTCTTATTCCATCTACGCTCTCGCAGACTCTTTTTAACAATTCATCTTTTATAACCAATGAATTACATTGAGCCAATAAGCTTTTAGTTCTGGAGATTTGTCAGAAGTATCTTTCCATTCTGATTTTGAAATTTCTCGAGATTTCAGTTCGTAAATAAGACCAAATACTGGGTCATCACACTGATCTTGGATTAAACTAGCTACATCCCACTCTTTAGAACTGTGAATAAACTTGTGAACGATTACAAGTAAATATCTCTGGATGCTGTTTTGATTCCTATTTAAAACAATGTTGACATGTTTCAATACAGGGTCTTCTCGATAAAGCATCGGCATTTTGGTGATATTCGCCTTTCCTGTGTTCTATTATAAAGTCATACTCTTGTAATCAATGAAGCCACCTTGCTATTTGTCCTTCGGGGTTTTTAAATGATGGTTTTTTGTGATAGAACGGCCCTAATTCCAACATTACTTGCATCGGTATCCAAAATAAAAGTTTGTCCAGGAATCGGATATGTTAAAATTGGAGATGTGCATAGTGCTCTTTTTAACCGTTGAAATGCTTCTTCACAGTCTGTTGACCAACTAAATACCATTTTGTTCTCCGTGAGCTTAGGTAGAGGCTTTGCAAGATTAGCGAAATTTCTTACAAATCTTCTGTAATAGGTACAATGGCCCAGAAAGCTTCTTAACTGGTGTTTTTCAGTGGCCAATTTTCGATTGCTTCTACTTTATCTGGATCAGTCTTGACACCTTTTTCTGATGGCCAAGGTATCGTACTTCTTTTTGAAATAAGCAACATTTTTTAGGACTTCAGGTTGGCCTCTCGGGGTTTAACAAATACCTTTTGAATATTCTTCAAATGATCTTCAAACATTTTTCCCAGTATGATGACGCCACATAAACTAAACATGATTCCCAAGTCATTCCACGTAAAAATGTTTCCATAAGTCTCTCAAAGGTAGCTGGAGCATTGCAGAGTCCAAAGGGCAGGACTGTAAACTGCCAAAGTCCTGTTCTGGTCGAGAATGCGGTTTTTTCCTTATCTTCTGGGTGCATCTTTACCTGCCAGTATCCACTCTTTAGATCGAGTGTTGAGAACCATTGTGAACCTGATAGCGTGTCCAGGGTGTCGTCAATTCTTGGTAGGGGATATCTGTCTTTCTTGGTAATGTCATTCAGTCGCCGATAGTCTACACAAAATCTAGTGGATCCATCCTTTTTCCAAAAAAGGATGAGATCAGAAATTAGAAAGAGGCCAATAATTTTAGGAGAATAGTGACAGTCAAAGAAAGCAAGTATACAAATTCTAGAAAATTAGTTACAGAGATTTACAATAATATAACCTAAATAACCTAAATTGGGGCCAAAATGGGGCTCTCTGACAAACAAGATGAATTACTTAAAAATAAACACTATAGATAAAAATAAAAAACCAAACGTAAGTAGAACCCTAAAGAAACCCTACGAATCAACTTTAACTACAGAGTACTAATAAAAATAGTACAAAAACTAGGAAAATAATTAACGTATTTACATTTTCATAATAATATTTATTGATAATAATTTCGTCTGTCAAATCAAAGGGATCTAAAGCATTTAAACGTCCGTTTATTATGTCAAAGGGTTTTTGTTTTGTTACGCTGTGTACAGAACAATTGTATCCCATAATGGCATAAAGCATGAGTTGTTTTATTGTCGCATGGGTGTTTTAACTTTAAGACTCGAATGGAATCAATAAGGGTTGAATGTAAACGTTCCACAGGGCTATTACTAATATAGTTGCCTGGTGTGGTATAGCGGATTTTGATATTATGAAGTTTACAAAAATCTATTATAAGGGATGTTTTAAACTCAGTACCATTGTCACAAGTGATTAATTGGGGTATTCCATGATGACTAATAAATATCGATAGATTATCTTAAAGAGTTATTGCATTATTGGCAGGCTCTGGTGGGCATGCTTGTGCATATCGTGAAAATACATCGATTACTGTTAAGAATTTAATATTGGATATTTGAAAAGTGTCTATGTGAATTAATTCTAAAGGTTCTTTTGGAGTTGGGGTTATTGAAAACTTTAATTTTAAGGGATGACGATCGTATTTTGCCTGTTGACAAATGTCACAATTATTAATATATTCAGTTAGGTCATTTTTCATGTTAGGCCAGTAATACATTTTCTTTAGAGATATTAAGCATTCATTAATACCTTTATGACGTGATTTTTAGATATCACTAATTTATAAGAATTGTGTCTGAATGTGTTCGATAAAACAGTAGCTATTTTATTTTCTAGATTATTGATTTCAGTTTGTTTAATAAATAAACAATGTACAACTTTGGGGTTTATATATTCTTTAAAGAAGTAAATTATTTCATTTTCATAATTCTCAGTTAAAGTTAAATGGTATCGATTTATATATCTAAAAATGAGTTTTTTAAAAGCATGATATTTTTTATCGAAGCCATGAGTTATTAAAATTTGTTTTGTATAGGTGTTAAAACAATTTTCTGTAAAAGGTATATTTAGAATTGGGTCTTCTGTTGCAGAGTGTGTGGTTTCTCCACTTGTTAATGGCCCAGAGGGTCTTATTTTAATATTTTGTAACATTTTTATTTTAGTTTCTTTTTTTGGAGGATTACTTTGTTTTAAACATGAATCAAATACTTCAGTTAGTTGGTCTAATACTTCTAATGTAACATTTTCGCTAGAAAGGTATTGATCTATGTTGTTAGAAATATCTCTACGGCGGCCAATTATTAAGTCATTTTCTATCATATGGATTTCTCTTCTAGATAGGGCATCGGCGTTGGTATTTATGGATCCTTTTTTATATTGTATTTCGTAATCATATTCTTCAAGTTTTAATCTCCATCTTACTAATCTGGAATTTGGTTCTTTTTAACTGAATAAGTACTGCAGGGGTTTATGATCAGTGATTATTGGAAATTTTCTTCTAAACAAGTAAGGTCTAAAGTGTTTTGTAGCCCAAACAATGGCTAATAATTTCTTTTCGATGGTTAAATTATTTGTTTCTGCTGGGTTTAAAGTTCTCGAAGCATAGGCGATGGGTAAATCTTGTCCTACTTTACCTTGGCTTAAAACTGCTCCAATAGCTATGTTAGATGCATCGGTTGCTAAGATAAATGGTTTCTCAAAATTTGGATATTGCATAATCGGATTATTACACAGAAGATTTTTACAAGTTTCAAATGCTTCTAGGTATTCAGGTGTTAGTTTAATTGTTACGCCCTTTTTTAAAAATTGTGTAAAAGGTTTCGTCAGCTTTGCATATCCAATAATGAATCTTCGATAATATCCTAATAGTCCGAGAAATGATTTTATTTCTTTAGCTGTTTTAGGAATCGAGAATTTTTGTATGGCCTCGATCTTTTTAGGATTTGGCTTTACTTCTTCTTTGGTAATAACATGTCCTAAGAACTCTACTTCAGTTCTAAGAAATTCCGATTTATCAAGTTGTATTTTTAACATGGCATTTCTTAGCCTTTCAAAAACTGTTCTCAAATTTTTTATATGTTCTTCTAGACTGGCAGAAAATATTATGATATCATCCATATATACTAGGCAGAATTTAAGGCCTCGTAGTATATAATCCATATCCATGTTTTGGATATTTCTTCCTTTATTTCATTGACTATTCTCCATTTCTGTTTTCCACTAGCATCTAGCTTTTTGCTAACAATCCATATTGGACTGCTCCAGGGACTTTGACTTGGTCTGATTATTCCATCATTGAGCATTTTGTTTATCTGTCTTTGGACTTTTTCCTTATGGATAAACGGGTAGCGATAAGATTTGCAGTGTACGGGAATTTCATCGGTTGTCCTTATTTCATGTTTAGTCTTATTTGTAAAAGTTAATTTTTCATTATCCTTATGAAAAATATAAGCGAATTCTCGAATTAATTTAAATAATTATTTTCTTTCTTTGTCATTTAGATGAGCGTATCTTATTTAAGATTTTATTTGTCGAAATTCTTTTTATAAGGATTATTAGAAAAATGGGATTTTTCTTTTTGATTGATAAACTCGTTTATATGTAAAAAGTCATAATTTTCTTTTATAAATTCGGGGAAAAGATAACAATTAAAAGGTTTATCTAAGTCAACGGATATGTTTTCATAACGATATTATAGTAAATGTCTACGCGGGCAAAACCGTTTTCTGCGGCACATATCGTTTCGAGCACGTATAATTTATCAAGAGTACCTTCAGGAATAACAACATCGACAAATTCTTGTGTGTAACAGGAATTTTTGCATGAAGGATTTCGTGTGCATTTACCGTTATCTTGAAACTTGACTCAGGTTCACGATATTTAAAGGGTAATATAAGGTTTCCAGTTAAATTAATGAGTTGCTTGTTAGTCAGGTCGATATTGAGATGAAATCGATTTAATTTTTTTAATCCTTAAATTCCATCATAAAATTCATGAAAATCATACAAAATAAATGAAATTGGTTCATTTGTTTTGAATTCGTTAAATGATGGTAAATCTGCTTTGAAAAGAGTTAATTTTTCTCCTACACCTGTTTTTAATTTTGAGGAAAATTGATAATTCTGTCTGGGAAATATTTTTCAGCAATTGAGGGCCTTAAAATGGAAGGATAACATCCAGTGTCAATTAATAATTTCATAGGGGGATTTTTTATTTCTATATAAGGTAAAGTATTATTGGTTGTTTGAGTGTTTATTTCATAGGTCATTTTTGAGGATCTAAAATCGGGGTTGTATGAAAGTTTTCATTTTTACAATATGTTTGATTTTCTTCTAAATCGCAATTTTCAATTGGGTCGTTATAACCTAGACAAGAAGCGTTTTCATGAGGGTAAGCTGACTGATAATCTGATGGATCGTATTGGGGGTCATCATATTCATGATTTTGGAAGTCATCGTGATTTCAGTTATCTATTTGAAAGATTTCTAGAGACCTAAAGTTTCTGTTAGAAGGATCTCTGGGTATCGTATAACTTGTACGAGTTGACATGGGCTCAGGTTTATTTTTTGGAACTTGGCCTGTTGGTTTAAACACGTTCTTGGGTTTTCCAAATACTTGTTCGTTTGTTGGAAGGGGTTTTTGAGGTATGTATCCTGGTTGAATAGGTACAGGGCCTCTAGGAAATGTTGAAGAAGAATTTTGTTGGAAATTTTTATTATTTTGAGGGTTATTTTGTCTATAATATTGTTGTTGATTATAAGAATGATTTTGTTATTTTTGTGAATTTGTAAACTGATTTGAATGATTATTTTGATTTTGATTAGAATTATTATGGTTTTTATTATGTTTATGTTGTGGTAGCAACATAAACATAAATCTTTTAGCAAACAAACATCTTTTAGCAAATTCAAGTGGATGTTCATTACGTATGGGCGAAGCCACAAAAAGATCTTGTTCTAAGCGTTCTAAATGTCTTTTATCGCTAAAGCAAGTAATTAGTTCATTCTTAATTCCATATCCATTCCATGGATAACCAATCTGTTAATTCCATGCGACTACCTACTAAAATTTGAGCACGGTCTATGAGCTTTATTCTTATTCCTTAATAAATATTGTTTTAAAATAGGATCACTATCATTATTGTAAGTTTCAAAAAGAATATCAGCTGCACTGATAAAGCTGTTTAAAGTGTTAATATCACCATTGTATGGTAGAACGGTGTCTACATACATTTTTAAAAGGTTGTAATTTACAGTGATGTTCGGCATTGTGCTGGAATTATTTATTATTGGTGTCGACTCTTCTTGAATAGTTTCTAAATTTAAAGTTTCAGCCAACTAGCCTCTAATACGTCTATCATTTGTGGTTCACTCATCAATTTTAAAGTTTCGCGCCTATTAAAACTGATTTGTGCTAGTTATTAATTTTGTACTTTTAACTGAATAAAAGTATTGTTATACTTTTAACTGAATAAAAGTATTTTATACCAAAACTAATAAAGGACTAGATATATAAAATCTAATAATATTATTATTTGAAGATTAAATCTTTCAAATTAAAAATCATAAATTGTCATACACTTTGTATTCAAGACAATTAAATAAACAAAATATAAACTTAAAACTACTTTCCACTTGCTTAACCGGAGAAAGGGAAAGGATCTGAGAGGATTGGGCACTTACCCCTCGACGGAGAGACGTCAACCTTTTCCTATTCCATTCAAGGTGAATCTCCGTGTTAGCCAGCTCTTATCTGTGCCTTGATTGCCAAATGGTATCTCGATTGTTCTTCTTCCCGTGGTAGACCACTTCAGGATTGATTCACACATGTTTTTATTTGACAATAAGTACAAGCAGCAAGTATGGTAGAACGAAGATTGAGGCATAAGGCCGTTACATGATATTATATAGACTTAAACTAGCAAATACAGCGAAAGATAATACAAAGCAGCGTTAACATAATAGTAAGCAAATATATATACCGAGTGGTCAATATTGTGGCCATAACTAGTTTCAGGTGGCTGGTTTTCTAATTATAGAAAAGGTTAAAGAAATAATTTCACATACTATACAAGTAATTTATATGGCAATAATAAGTATATAAATATAATTTAATAATATACATATAGCTCATACATGTATACTTAAGTGTATATTTTATACAGGGTGTTCATTTGAAAACTTCCCACCACGGATTTATCGAAAACCACTGTTAAAAAAAAACGCCGAAATACCTCAGAAGGTTTGTCAAGGATAACTTTCTAACCTAAAATTACTTAGGAGGTGAAGTAATTTTCAGATAAATGGATAGGGCGAAGAGGGCCTATAGAATGGCCTGCTAGATCTCCTGATATAACGCCGCTAGACATTTTTCTATGGGGTCATTTGAAATCTATTGTGTTTACTCCCCAACCTGAAAGTTTGGATGAACTTCGTCAACGCATCATCGACAGCTGCCATGATATCCCACAACATGTTTTTGAAAATGTCCGTCAGGAATTTGAACATCGCCTATATCATTGTTTGGCCAAAACCGGGCAACATTTTGAACACTTATAACTGATATTTTCATGTTTTTGTTGTTTATCTGAACAAATTAAGATAAACAAAGGTTTTTCTAATTTTCTTGAAAACGAATCGACCGATTTAAAAAAATCAAACGTCAAAATAAAAGACTTCGAAAGACCTTTTAAACAAGCTAACTCGATACCCCTTACCATTTTAAATCTTTAAGGGGATGACCCTGAGGGGCAGCGGGTAAAAGGGATGAAATAATTTTAGGTTAGAAAGTTGTCCCCCTTGACAAACCTTTTGACGTATTTCGGCGTTTTTATTTTTAAACAGTGGTTTTCGATAAATCCGTGGTGGGAAGTTTTCAAATGAACACCCTGTATATTATGCCTTTGAAGCTTTACCTTCCAAAACTTCATTCCTCTTTAAAATCCTTTGTTTTGAATTAGAAGCTTTCTGCAAATGTCGTGGGAAATTAAAGACAGAAGGAACAACACCTTTTTTCAGAATTTTGCTTCCATGGACATTAAGCTCATAATCCGACTCCAAGAAATGTTTTTCACAAATTGATGCATTTTTGAGGTAATTGTAGAATTTTTGGGGTTGTAGTCTTTTCTTTTTATAACATGTAGCCAAGCTTTACGCAAATTAACATCAGTTATAGGTATCCTGAATCAGATGTTATTTTTAATTAATATTAAAAACAAACAAATCTTATCAAAATTAACAATAAAACACTTAAAACAGTAAAATATAATTTGTACTATTATACTCCTTTTCTCCACCTGTTTGTACAGTTTATAGCAGCACAAGATTGAACCATTTTTTCCTTTTTTTAAGCTTCCTTTGGTACTAGAAGCCAAACACTTCTAACTAAACAATCGAACATAGGAAACACCGTTTAAAATATCGACTCTTGACCTGCTTTTGCCCAAATTAGCTCCTACTCTTTCTAGGACTTTTCTCTCATGTGTTGGAGTCAAAAGATTACACGGCGCGTAATGAGTGGGGGCCCGTCCATTCTGTCAGTGGCTGTCAAACAGCGGCTAATATAACGCGAAGCCACCGTAATCTATCTTTGTGTTCTGTGACCGTAATATAGAAAGCCAGAAACATCATCCCACTCTCCAGCAGCTACGTCACGTCGAACGTCTATTGCCCGAACGACTCGACTACCTCGCCCAGCCCGGCATTAAGGTATGCATCTATACCGGGTATTGGACGAAATCATGTAAAATCGAGCGCTCATTTTCCTGTACAATAATAATAATTAATTAAAGTTTTACTTAGATTTTTGAATAGAATTACCGCAGAGGTGTGAATAAATTATTAAATAATTATTGCTAGTAGGTATAAACTGCTAACTAATTTCTTTTAGATGCCAAATCGTTGCTGTGTTCCTTTATATGTAATAGCAATTATGATAACACGGCTGAGAATGTTTCGACTTTTCAATTTCACAAATAAAAAAGTCAAATGGAATTATGGTTGCGGCGTTTTAATTTATTATAAATATATATTTCGGGAGGTATTAAAAGCTTGTATGGGTTTTTTGCCTTATACCTTGTTAAAGAATGTTATATTTTTGTTCTAATAAAAAAATATGATTTTATGTATCTTGTACTACTACCAGCACACTATCAATTTTAAACAATTATTTAGTATTTTATTAAATTTGTTTTAAACCATCTTACAGTGGCTATATTTATAATTTTTTTAAGACTTTTGTATTTGTTTTAATTAATAGTTATAAATATATATATGTTTCAGTAGTTATTAAAAACTATTGTATCATATATGTATCATTAAAGAATTTGTTGATTTTTATATCATTTAAGTGTTTTTATAAAGATCGTTGTAAAAAATTGTTTTATTAAAAAATATGTTTTTATTATTTGTACTTCTTTCTACTAACACACTATTAATTTTATTAAACAATATTATCATTTAAACGATACACAATGATAATATTATGATTTTAACAGCGGTAGTATTGAATAAATACGGCTATAACATACGAACGACACGGGATACTCAGACGTTCGACGTGACGTCACGACTCGAGGGTTCTGGCTTTCTATATTACGGTGGCTTCGATATAACGTTTACGTCAAAACATATGCATCTTTGAAAACTGTCTGTCTAATATGATGGTATATAACGTACGGCACAGATATAGATTCTTCCTTTTTTAATACGTGCATAATGTAACAGCATCCTTTTTTTAGACGTATTTGTTTCATTTATTATTTGCCAATAGTCATACCAGGCGTTTTTAGTTATTATATATATTATCTATGATACCAGGTTTTTATTAGTATATCAAGAAGCTTTCTTAAACACAACAACTAATAGGTTTAATTCAACCCTATTTTTCACAACCTTCTATTAATAATAGAGGCAGAGGAAATAGAGTTACCATTGAATGGGCAGTTTTAGTACATATATCAAGATTTTATGCCACATATTATTACCAAAGAAGCATTGGACAAGATTTTAAATTTGAAATTAGCGAAACTACTCCAAGTCATTCGATCCATAAAATTACTGAAATTATTGACAATCACCTTGCTGACCGATTTATTAATTTTTCAAATATAAGAGACTAGAGAAATTATTAAATTAACATTTATAGAGAGATCCAATTTCCCTGGTGTTCTAGGTCCTATTGATTGCACACATATTGCCATATTAAAACGTTTAAACATACTAAAAGTGGATGAACACAACATTTTGTGATTTTCCATGAATTTAATTATGATTTTCCAATGGATAGTGGTGGTTTTAAACGGCAATTTTTTATTTTAAACAAATAATATATTTATTTAAATAAAAAAAGGCATATATTTAAATAAAAAAACATGAAGGCGAAAAAAATTAACAAAATAAATGAAAATTCTTAATATTTATCAATAGAAAAGACTTGAATTGACGTTTCCATCGGTCAAATATTAGCGAAAATAACAAATATATACCAAGAAACTTAAATCAAATCGAATAAAACGAGTTTGGCCGACGATTGAAATTTAGAATCACCTTTCTCGTCACGTCTGAGTCGCGGTCGAATTCGAAGTCGTGATCGTATCGAGATCGAGTCGTGATTTTAGAATCCCAGGGCTGGGATTGCTAATTCCAAATTTAAAATCTTGTCAAATGTTTCTTTGGTAACAATCTGTGGCATAAAATCATAACATACTAAAACAAATACGTTTAAAAAAGGATGATGTCACATTATGCACGTATTAAACAAGGAAGAAGCTATAATATTGTCTGGTGTATACGATATACCCAAGCGTGTCGTCGACAAATCGTTAAAAACTAGGCAATCCGCAGTACACTTACGACTAAAAATTTCATTTAGAATCAGTCATATCGAGTAATCGTGTCGAATCGTGATTTTAGAATAGTATATCAAGAAGCTTTCTTAAACACAACTAATAGATTTAATTCGACCCTATTTTTCACAATGGGCAGTTTTAGCACAGCTTAAATAATTACAGTCTTCCTTATGCTGTGGTTTTAGTGTGTGTTAAGATTTTATGCCACAGATTGTTACCAAAGAAGCATTTCGACAAGATTTTAAATTTGAAATTAGGGAAACTACTACAAGTCGTTGGATCCATAAAATTACTGAAATTATTGACAATCACCTTGCTGACCAATTCATTAATTTTTCAAATATAAGAGATGAGAGAAATTAATAAATTAACATTTATAGAGAGATCCAATTTCTCTTGTGTTATAGGTCCTATTATTGCACCCATGTTGCCATATTAAAACCAAAAGTGGATGAACACAACAAGTTTTTGTGATTTTCCATGAACTCAATTATTATTTTCCTATGTGTAGCGGTAATTTTAAACGACATTTTTTTTTATTTTAAAGAAATAATATGGGCATATATTTAAATAAAAACACACGGAGGCGAAAAAAATTAACAAAATATAAATTCTTATTGTTTACCAATAGAAAATTATGGTACATACCTTACGTTTATTTTTTGTGTTTTCTCGAAGAAGAGGAAGAAGTAAGGAAAAAAAAACAGATGACATAACCTCAAATAAAGTCGAAAAAAATATTTATGAATTTAAAGTTTTATAAAGCTTAAAATATGTACAACTCTGTAAGAATATATAAAAGTATACCATTACTATGTTTTCGCAGATACAAACTACAAATTCCAAGATTATTCAGCCAACAGAGTGTAGATGTAAATACCAATGTGATAAAAGATGTAATTTTATACAAGTCAAACAACCAAAGATTCTTCAGACTAGTAAATCTCTGCGGGATAATACAGTTTGGATTCTGGTCTTATTTGTCTATTACTGCATATTCAACTCTTAGAGATATACCTGTAGACCGAACAAAGAAAAATGTTTGGTGGAGAAATATTAACTTTGGAGACTCGAAATGGAGGACTACACTTACAACCATATCATTTTTAGTTGGTAAGATTTCAATTCCTCTTATATCTTTATTTGAAATCCTTTTTTGTAGGCTGGGGAATTCTTACACTAAGCTGGATGTACACTCTTCGCTCTATAAAATACTTAATTTTAAGAAAAGGAGGCAAAGAAGCAACAGTAGTGACCTACACACCTTGGGGACATAATAGAATGTTTACACTTCCAATAAGTGATATGAGTGCAACTCAAGCTAGAGCGACAGCTTCTTCATTTATTCCTATAAAAATTAAAAATCATTGGTTTTATTATATGATTGATATGCGGGGGGAGTTTAGAAATGGACCACTTTTTGATAGCACTGCAGGGTTAAAGAGATTGTTTAAAAGTTAAGGTATTTTTTATCTTTGGTGGAAAATCAATCCTTGGACAAAACCTGGACTGATTTTAGTTTTCTTAAATTAAATAATAATGTTTCTATTATTTAAAATTGATCTAATAATTTAAATTTAACTGACACCAATTCTACACTTTATGGAAGTTGTATACACTATAATTATAAAGGTACCACCTGGTTTTATAAATTTCCTGTAACATATATATTATGAAATTTGAGAAGTTTTAAAATAAAAAGTGTTTTTAAGAAAGATACAGTTTTTAGTGAATAACTTTTCAAACCCACTAAATGTTTCCAATTGATAGAAAAAACTAGTCCTAGATATGACATGAAATGTAAATTTAATTCACACTTAGGTTGTGGAATATTTAGATCATTAGCCATATTGGCTTGAGTTTCATAGATTATTTGATTTTAACTCTTTATTACCATCCACAAAATTGCACACTGCAATTTGTAGTGTGCAATTTTGTGGATGGTAATAAAGTTTATTTAAAATTATAAAACTGTTTTTTAAAAATGTAAACTGTTTATTTAAAATTATTCTTTAGATATAATTCTGAGCTACTTTTAATTGATTTAGGTGAGGTAGTCATACATTTCACCCCACACAATAATGCCATATCTCAGAAGAGGATCCACTAGTACCTTAGAAGTCATAAGAATTAATTTAAAGCTCAAAATGCTGTGTATAATATAGAATTTATGAATGAGGAATCTTATTTTTTAATTGACATAAAGCACATGCTAATCCCACTTCAGATGCCTGTTGATAACAATGCCCAAGTATTTAATATGGTATACCTCTTGCGGAGCTTTATTTATATTTTCAACCTTAATTTGATCAAATATAGGTCTATTTGCCATTGTTATGAAAAATGCTATATATTGAGTTTTTTTTAAGATTTAAGGTTAATTAAAAAGTTCTTAATCATAGTAAAGACGGTCTTTAGTTTTAGACGTGCTATTTCCCGGCTTCTGGCATAAAATATCACTACAGTATCATCAGCATATGCAATGAGTTTTCCATCAAATTTAAGTTTACAGAGATAATTTACATAGACATTGAAAAGGACAGGTCCAAGTGTGGTACCTTGTGGAATGTCATGTTGAACTGTTTTGGCTTCACTTAAGGTATCTGTCACCCTGACATACTGTACCCTAACTTTCAGATAATTGGAGAAGACATTCAATACAGCATAAACCCCTAACCCCATGCCTCATCAAAACTTGTAGCAGCAGAGGATGTAATATATAATAATCTATATCGAATGCCTTCGCCAGGTCCGAAAACAAACCAATACACTTTTCACCTTTATCTAAGTGAGACATTATTTTAGACACTAATTCATAAACTGCATATGATGTACTTAACCCCGACCTAAAACCAAATTGATTGTTCGATAATATCCCATTTTAATCCAAATACTCGACCAACCTAGCGGTCTGTAAATGTATAGGAATTTTTCCAGTTTTGAAGATTAAATTAAATATATGAACCATAGGATTTAAGAGATACGCAGTTCCTTTATTATTTTAGTGCTCAGTTTATCTAGTCCAGGGGAGCAACCATTTTTCCAGCTTTTTATATAATTTATAATTTAATTAGCGTTGGTGGGCTTTAAGAACATTGAATAAGATAGACTGCTATCTGCAAATCGCAAAACATTATCTGGGTCTTTAATTTTTTCTGACATCTGGTGGTGAAAAAATTGTTGGCAAAAAAAGTTGGCTATTTTTTTCTTTTCAAATGTCTTTTTTATTGTTCTTATCTTTTATGCAAGTTATTCCTGTCTGTGATTGTTCTTTATTTGTTGTCGCTTTAACCAAATTATAATTTTTTTATGTTTGTTTGTTTTGATTAAATTTGTTCTTATAATAGTAATTTTTTGTGCATGTTATAATTTTGTTAAAATGGTTCCGATTGTTTTTATATCCATTTAATTTAGTAGGAGAGGCATTTACTTTAAGGGCTTTTTTAAGCTTGTCTCTATGTTTAATGGACTTGATTATTCCATTTGTAATTCAAGGCTTTAGCTTATAATAATTTTTTATATGTTTAAAATATTCAGCTTTTTTTTTATTATTGTATTAAGTTCGCTTAATAAATGATTTAAAGCTTCTTCTGGTTGACTAAAATTAGTTTAAACTATAATATATATTAATGTATGCATCCAATTTATATCAGATGAAAGTTTTTGTAATTTGTTTATATCTATACATTTAAGTTTTGTTTAAGACCTAGATGATGGAGAAGAGAGGAATTCAGAATTGAGTCATCTAATATAATATGGAGCATAAGGGGCAAATGGTCAGTTATATATCATGTTCAATGATATATCACCCAATAAATATCAGTATTACTATCGTTATTTAAATTTGTCTCAAAGTATATATTCAAATCATTTAAAAAATGTCTCTTCTCTTCAAACTCTTCAGTTTGTTTCTTTCTCAAAAAAAAACAAACTCAAGTTTGTGTTTGTAATTTTTGAATGTAAACAGCAAAAGGAATTTTTTTATAATTCTAGTCTTGAAAGAAACACATTGATATAGACTCTAAAATTTTAATTTAAAATGATCAATATTGTGGGAAAGGTTACTTTAATTTAAAGATAATTATATATTTAAAATTATCAACTAGATATTAAAGTTCCTATGTAATAATAATGTGTTATAATTTTTAATGCTCTTCATAAAATTATCTAAGAATTTTGTCTTATATAATGACTATTAAGTTATTTAAATAATGTGTTTTGTTATAGTTAATGATGAATATAATATATAATTACATTATATTAGAAAAAATTGGCAGTATTGATGATTTCATTGAACCAGAAGTCCTAGACACTGCCAGTGGCATAAAAAAGAGAAAAGGTGTGCTATCATCGGAAAATAACAAGAAACAAGACAATTCAAGGAATGTTACTTGACATATAATAATATATATGAAAGAAAACAAGCTGAAGATAGAAGGCACAAACAAAAATTAGAATTAATAAAAAAATTGTTTGCTACTGATAACATAATAAATATCTGAATTTAGTGTGTTTAAATGATATTAAAATGTGTGCATATTAAGTTATAATTAATTGATTTGAATATATATGTAATATATTAAGTTAAAAAAAAATCAGCCAACAGTTAAAAAAAATCATTCAAGTTTTTGAATAGATATGAATACAAAAAATGGTTGTCTGCTTAATTCATTTTATTAAATATAGTGTAAATTATAAACATAACTTCGTTTTACAAAATCCCTCTTTTCTTATTCCTTTTTCTTCAAATGAAGCCATATTAATCTAATCATTTCTCCAATAGAGTATTTACTTCATTCTTGTTATCTTCTTTGTATTTGCTTCATAATTATCTATTTCATCACTGTATAAAATTTGAGATATTATGAAATATGCAAGAAATAATATATTTTTTTAATTTTCACCATACTTTAGGCATTTGAATTTGCAAAAGTTTCAGAAACCTCCTTCTTAGTATTCTAAATGAATATCGAGATACGAATCGTTCACTAAATATTTTTTCGCCATCCTGTGAGATCGCCATGGACTAATGAAATATGCCCCATCCCCTAGAGCGTGATGTTTGGTTCGTTTTGAAGTTTCACATCAGATACGAAAACACGGTATGTAAGCGGCTCCAGTAAAGATATTTCCATTCTGCGCACTACGTCATGTGTGTAGCAAAATTTTAAAGCATGTAAACAATAAACCTTGGCTTTTAGGGTTGAAAATTTAGTGTTTGTATGTGATTTATGTTGCTAATTACTATATAAAACAAAGTTTTGTTGAAAAAACATCAGTACTTATTTTAACTGTAAAAGCCCACAAACATTAAAAACGATTCAATTAATCGAAAGAAACATTAAATTATAATATCATCAAATCTCAGGTCAATTTTACCAATATCTTTATTACAGAATAATAACAACAATGCAAATATTTTTAATAAAAAAAATTCCATCAAATTTCCCCCTTTAGATCTCCACAACAATATATACTCTTGCAACCAGAAAATAGATTTCCAAGTCGACCTATCCCAATTCAGCCCCAACCTGTTCAAAGGCACTACCCTACAAACGCCCAAGTCTTCGGCAAACCCAAAAATGTTTTCGCTCCTCAAAATAAGCCTATAAAATTGGATCCTCCTGTTCCCATGTCATTCATTCAAGTAAGTAATAAAAATTTAAGAATTTTCCTTTTAGAAGAATTAGGCATAAATTATTTAGGAGAATTTTAATCTGACATAATTACTTTGACGGATTAATAGGTACAAAGCATCTTAAAAACTTAAATGCACGTATCGACTGTTAAGTCATATTTTATTTAATCAAGGCATTTTTAATTTTGTTAACTTCGGCAACGCCGCTTTTCTTTGTCATTATTCACGTGCGAAATGCGGCGAGAGAGAGGGGAGTCTTGGGTTGTACGTTAAGACGTTAAGGTGCTGCGTTGTTGCTCTCACGGCAAATGGCTTTAATTCTCCATATCACGTATAAATAAAAATTGAATCCACGAGTGGTGTTTACTTAAGTAAACACCACAATAATAATAATAATAATAATAATCCCTCAAATAAGATGGGAAAACCCCTACATATTGATGGTCCTTCGGTCCTGGATAGTTCCAGCCAAGCGTAGCCACGATATTGATGATCCTTCGGTCCTGTGATAGTTCCAGCCAAACGTAAAGTCATGATCATCCACGTTCCACGTCGAAGTTAAACGTTACACGCAATACCAGAACCTGGATCGCACGTACAAGGTCAGTCCTTTCCATACCTTTATTTACCCCAATGCCTATAATTTGTCGACTTTGCAATTAATATTGCCTCGTAATCGCGTTAAAATTTAAACAATTTATTTGTTTCTCGTACCAAAAGCCATTCTAGTTTTAAGTGAGATTATGCACCACATCTCATAAAACCTCATAATCTCGTAAAACCTCGTAATCTCGAAAAATCTCGTTACCTCGAAAAATCTCGTAAAACCTCGTTATCACGTAAAACCTCGTAAAACTTTTAAAACTCGTATAGGTATCTCGTATCTCGTTTATTAGGCAAAAGATTGAAGGGTCACTTTAACATTTCACGTTAGCTTTGCATTTTATAGTTATTTATATACCTATTTATGTAAGCAATTTATTATTTCATTTACTACACAAAGTATCTACGAAATATTGGAATAAATCACGATTTTTCACGCATTATTTAATAAAATTAACGCTGTGTTTTATTTGGCATTTGTCACTGTAAATATCTGCAAATATACTCGTAAATCTTCATAATCATAAACTTTCCTATTTAAATACATAGTTTGCAGATAAATATAACGATTTTGTTACTCGAAAAATAAAACAACACAACGTCATATCACGGTGATGAACAAATCGCTCAACCAGAGTTCGATCTAAATCGTTTAAAAAATAATAGGGCTCAAATCAAAGCCGAATTCACCTGATTTATTACATTTTTAAAAAAAACAGATCTAGAAAAATCCATCGAATTATTACAAGTACAATAGGAATCTATAAAAAATATTCTTGATAAATTTAAAAGTGTTCAGTCCCAATTCGAAGAATTAATATTGGCTGATTTTCCCGATGATTTCGATGAAACAGCAAATAGTCAAGAACGGGATGACTTCGAAACCCGGTATTTTGAAGCGTTGGCATCAGTGCGTAAGATTTTGGATGGGCAGCGGTTTGAAACTCAAAGCGGCCGCCGTAGTAGCGGGGATGAATTAATAAGACATTCGAATCTATTTATAGACGGCGGTCGTTCCGGGAAGGAAAACACATTCGCGGGCGGCGCTATGTTGCCAAATGCTGGGGCACGATTACCATTGATAAGTTTACCTGAATTTAGCGGTTCATATAGTGATTGGCAGAGATTTCTCGATATGTTTCGGGCTATTGTTCATAATAATAGCGCATTATCAGATGTTCAACGTTTTTATTACTTAGAATCGTCTGTTAAGGGTGAACCAAAAAATTTAATAGCTTCATTAACGCCTACAGATGCAAATTATATTATAGCATGGGAGCTTCTTGAAAAATGATATGAAAATAAAAAAATATTATTAACTTATTATTAATATTATTATAAACTCGCACTTAAAAGAAATAATGGAGTTACCCGCTTTAAGTAAAGAACATCATATCTCGTTGCGACAACTCTCAAACTCATTTTTTAAAAGTTATCGGTGTTTAGAAGCTCTCGGGGAAAACGTTTATGATTGGAACACGATTTTAATATACATTCTCTCTACAAAACTAGACAGTAACACTAAACGTGAGTGGAAAACTTATTGTAGGACAATAAAATTCCTAAAAATCGAAAATTTTAATGAATTTTTGTCTCAAAGGTGTCAAATTTTAGAAGCTCTTGATACAAAAACGGCTTCATATACTAAAACATTACAAGACTCAAAAACATTTCTCACTGCTCAGACAACATTTCGTCCCAAATGTCCTTATTGCAAGGCCGAACATTTTATATACTTCTGCGATAATTTTAAGCAACTATCAGTCTCAGACCGTTGGGACAAGGTGAAAAAATTGAATTTATGCTCCAACTGTCTACGATATGGACACAAAACTTCTGAATGTCGTTTGTCAACTTGTAGAAAATGTCATCAAAGGCACGCGACATTACTTCATCGTTCTCAAGAAATGTCAAATTTTAAATCCCAATCGCATTCACTCTAATAACAATCAATGTGATACTCCAAATCAAACCTATCTCACGGAAATCAAAGAAGATTCAAACATAAAGGTTAATGAAATTAAAGCTGATGAAAACCAATCTAAAGAAAATACGATAGTATCAATTACATGTCAGAATGTTGCTAACTCGTTTATCCTTTTATCCATAGCTCTCGTTAACGTCTATGACGTAGATACAAACGTCATCACTTGTAGGGTATTGCTCGACTCTGCTTCGCAATCAAATTTTATTAGCTCTGCAATGTTAGAAAAATTAAATTTACCATCTCTAAGGGTTGACATTCCAGTTATAGGTATAAATCAAGTGAAAACAAAAATAGAGGATCGAGTCGATGTAACATTTGCATCGCAACATTCTGGCTATAAGGCCAAATTAAATTTTCTTGTTTTGTCTTTCATAAGGCAGTTTTCACCTCAAAATTATTTTGACGCATCAAAATTAAACATTCCTTCTGAATTATCTTTGGCAGATCCTAATTTTAATGTTCCTATGGAAATTGACATGTTGTTAGGCTGTGAAGTATTCTTCAAACTTCTTTGCATGGGGCAAATTAAGTTAGGCAAAAATCTTCCTATTTTGCAAAAAACGTTACTTGGCTGGATAGTAAGTGGTCATGTTCCGTTTGTTCAGAGCAACTCTAGTAAACAAGATGCCATGTTGTCAAACTGTTTTCTTAGCCAGGATTCTTTAGATAAAAATCTAGAAAGGTTTTGGTTGGTTGAGGAAGTTAGCGTAAATCCACGAGCCTTACTGTCTGCTGAGGAAATGGAATGTGAGAAGCATTTTCAACAAACCACGACTCGGGATAAAACGAGTAGATTTATTGTAAGATTACCTTTGAATGATGATTTTACCAAGTTAGGTGATTCCAAGCAAACCGCACTTAATCGATTGTATTCTCTTGAAAGACGGTTAACAAAAAAACCCAGAACTTAAAAAAGCGTATACAGATTTTATGAAAGAATACCGAGATTTGGGACACATGTCGGAAATTCCATGTGATATCGTATCGAAATCTCCAATATATTACGTTCCACACCACAGTGTTGAAAAACCTGATAGTACCACTACTAAAGTAAGTGTGGTATTTGACGCCACTTGTAAATCTTCTACTAATATCTAGTTAAACAATGTCCTTAAGGTAGGTCCCACGATACAGAGTGACCTATTTTCAATATTGATTCGTTTTAGACAACATAATTATGTTTTAATCGGCGATCTGACCAAAATGTATCGTCAAATATTAATTCATGAAGACGAAAGAAACTTCGAATAGTTTGAAAACAGCGAATAGTTTGGCGTGATTCTGTTGAAGAGGAAGTGAAACATTTTCAGTTGAATACCGTTACATATGGAACGGCGTCCGCGTCTTTTCTCGCAACTCGATGTCTTTTCGAAATTTCCTCAATCGTTTCCGAGGAATTTTCACTAGAAAGTGAAGTATTAGCGTCAGATTTTTTTATTGATGATCTTCTAACAGGCGCTGCAAGTGTTGATTCTTTAATAAATTTGAGGCGCAATATTTGTAAGATTTTCTCGAATTTCGGGTTTGAACTAAGAAAGTTCCAATCCAACGATCAAACAGTCCTTGAAGATATTCAGCAGGAGTATCTCTCTCAATAATAAAAAATATTTAATCACGGATGATTCAAGCGTTAAGGCGCTTGGAGTTTCATGAATTCCCAGTAACGATAAATTTGAGTACAACTCTCATAACATTGTAGCAGATCAAGAAAGTATTTCGAAAAGAACGGGTCCGTTAAAGTTAAAGGGATGTCTAAAAAATGTTTTTTTTTTTGAAAATTTTTACATAGAATGTTGAGTTTGAACATTTTATTGATAAAAAAGTGAGGATGAAGTAAAAAAGTGCAAAATTTTAAAAATTATAAAGGATTTTCTACTTACGTATGATTCACAATTACACCCGGCTTAACTACACTCTATTTGCGACTAGGCATCACGTTGACCATTATATATGCTATTAATTTAAATTTAAAGCCTTAAGTAGCAAAATTCTGCAACTTAGAAGGATACATCACTTCTTTAAGTGATAAACACAAATTTCCATTCACACGCAAATCAGGAATATCAAATATGTAAATACGGACTTATTCATAAATAAAAAAAACTGTCAAAATGTCACATATTTATTGGGAGTGGCTACTGTACTAGTACGATTATCGTAATTTTCTGTCCTGTCTCATTATAGGTAAGTATTTGTTTATTTATCTAATCATAAAATATGCACACGGGGCGGTAGCCCCGTGTGCGCATACAAGGTGGGCGCACATGGGGCGGCAGCCCCGTGTGCGCACATGGGACTGTGTGGTTGGCGCACATGTGGAGTTGGGATTGCAAAAAGGGATTGGAACCTTGGGTTGGCGCTAAATAGTGGGTTGGGTAGTCGTTTAAGCCCTACTTAGTGAATGGGATAATAATTAAAAAATGGGAATTATAGGCACAAACACGCCTATAATTCCTATGCCTTATTCCTATTCCTAATGCCTATAATGAATTTAAAGATATTTATTGTTTTGACTATAAGTTAATGTACATTAAACCTCATCGTTATTATTTACCTATAAATAATTAAATATCTTAAATTATGTTTTTTTTTTCAAAAAAATTACATAAAATATCAAATATTTTAAATAAATAATACCTATTTTTTAACACCTGACAAATGTGTTTTGTTCATGTAATGTAAAATCTAACTATATTATGCTATTATTATTTGCTATTTATTATCTAAAATTGAGTCCACAGCCAACCCATCCAAATAAAAAGTGTTCCAGGCAAAACCAAAAAATACTACTGGGGACGTAGTGAAGCCACTGCCATTTTTGTCAATAAGGTTGTTGTTTTATTTTTCTTGTGTGTAAGTTACAAAATATGTAATTAAAAGGGGTCCAAAGCGATAAAAAATTATATAAATTTACAATAATAACCCCCAAAAAGTTGCAAAATTGCCCCAATCTATATATATATATTTTAATATATATATATTTTTTAACTATAGCAAAATCAAGAGCTAAAAAACCTTGTGCAAGTTGGCAATAATTACGTATGTAGAAAAACCTTCATAATTTCCAAAATTTTGTATTTTTTCCAATCATCCTCACTTTTTTATCAATATTTTGACCATACTCAACATTCTATGTAAAAATTTTCGAAAAAAAATCGGTTTTTAGACGTCCCTTTAACTTTACCGGACCCCAAAGCTTATAATTCAAAGACTATGGCAATTGAAAATTGACTGGGATGAAAGCATTCCGCAACAGCTTTGTCCTCTAAAATCTCTTTCTTACCACGCCTAGAGTTTTTAGGAGCTTTATTGTTAGCTAAATTAATTGCAAAATGTCACTCAATTCTGAAACTTGAAATAAGTCAAACATTTTTGTGGAGAGACTCCACAATTGTGCTTTCCTGGATAGCAAATGAGCCTAGAATCTGGAAAACATTCGTTGCAAATCGGGTGGCAGAAATTCATCGATTAACAAATATTGCAGATTGGAATTATATTTCGCCCGAAGAAAACCCGGCTGATATAATTTCTCTCGGCTCAACTGTTAAACATTTAATTGGCTCAAAACTATGGCTTCACGGGCCTAGTTGTTTGACTGAGCTCGAACATTGGCCGCAAGGTTCAAATATTTCTAATTTTACTCTTTCAAGGGATTATGTGCCTGAAATTAAAACACGGTCAGATGTAACTTTTGTTGTACAACATAATTTAAATACACAATTTATTGAAAATTTTTCGAGTTTAAATAAACTTATACGAGTTGTCGCATACCGTTTAAGATTCTTTAATAATTTAAAATTTTCGAAAGACCAGCGATTCAATGGAAGGTTGAGCTCTTTTGAACTAAATCGATCGGAATTAACTTTAATAAAGTTCGTACAATATCAATATTCCTCATCGGAACTTCATGAGCTTAAGCGTAAGGAATGTGTATCAAAAAAAGTAAGCTCAAGGCTTTATCACCATTTATCGATCAAGATGGAATAATTATGGTTGGTGGAAGATTAAAGAATTCAAAATTCAGTTATGACGTAAAACATCCCATAGTTCTTCCCGCCAAGCATACTTTTACACAACTTATTATTGATAGCGAACATAAACGGTCCTTTCATTCCGGTATTCACGGAACTTTATCTCATGTAAGGCAAAAATACTGGCCACTTAACGGCAAGTAAGTGGTAAAATCATTTATTAGAAGGTGCGTTCCATGTTTTAAAGCAAAACCGAATATCATTTTTCCTAAAATGGGTGAGCTTCCTAAAACGCGTGTCACTTCACGTCCGTTTTTGTCTATTGCAGTGGATTATGCGGGGCCATTTGAGTTAAAAGATAGCAAGGGTAGATCGAACAAGGTAGTTAAGGGTTATGTATGCATTTTCATCTGCCTCGCAACAAAAGCTGTTCACATTGAAGTTATTACCGATTTGACTAGTGACGGTTTTTTAAGTATGTTAAAAAGATTTGTTTCCAGGAGAGATTTCTGCTCCTATATTTACAGCGACAATACTACTAATTTTGTAGGTGCAAATAACGATCTACTCTCAATTCAGAAATTGATTGAATCGCAGGTTGTTCAGAATTACGTGAGTTACTCCAATATTGAATGGCATTTTATGCCGGCGAAATCGCCACATTTCGGTGGTCTACATGAAGCAGCAGTAAAGTCCTGCAAACATCATTTAAAACGTATTATGAATGGCACGCGGTTACATTACGAGGAGTTTTATACTTTAACCACCCAAATCGAGGCGATTTTAAATTCAAGGCCGCTTGTTCCTTTATCGTCCGATCCCAATGACTTGCAAGCGATCACACCGGCCCATTTTTTAATTGGTCACGAGCTCACAGCATTGCCTGAGCGAAATTTGTTGGATGATAAGATCAACTTTGTCAAGAGGTACCGCCATCTTCAGCTTATGGGACAGCATTACTGGTCGCGCTGGAGGAAGGAATATGTTCACCACTTACAGCAAAGGATAAAATGGCAGTTCAATAATGGTGCTGACTTCCATATTGGTAGTTTGGTACTCGTTAAAGAAGACCATGTTTTCCCAATGTGCTGGCCTTTGGCAAGAATTGTACAGTTACACCCTGGAAAGGACAATGTCACTCGTGTGGTGACCATAAAAATGAAAGGTAGTGTATTCAAGAGGAGTATCACCAGACTAGCGTTGTTGCCAACAGAATGAACTCAATAGACTTAAATAGACTGTTAGAATGTTAATTCATTTCTTTGTTAGTATTAGTTTACTTAATTAGTCTATTTAGTTTAAATCGTTTGTTTTCTTTAATTGAAAGTCCAGCCTTTCAAGGGGGGCGATTATGTTAAGTCATATTCTATTTAATCAAAGCATTTTTAATTTTGTTAACTTCGGCAACGCCGCTTTTCTTTGTCGTTATTCACGTGCGAAATGCGGCGAGAGAGAGAGGGAGTCTTGGGTTGTACGTTAAGACGTTAAGGTGCTGCGTTGTTGCTCTCACGGCAAATGGCTGTAATTCTCCATATCACGTATAAATAAAAATTGAATCCACGAGTGGTGTTTACTTCCCTCAAATAAGATGGGAAAACTCCTACATCGACTATGAAAACAAAACAATAACGTTACAGAATATTAATATATCATTTTCTTTTGCATACAATAAGCCACCTAAAAAACCTATTCAAAACTATAATAGTAATTCACTGACTATACCTGTTAACTATGAAAATGGCTTAACTATTTTACCTTCTTTTATGAATAATGAACATATTATTCCT
This sequence comes from Anthonomus grandis grandis, assembly GCF_022605725.1. Taxonomy (NCBI): domain Eukaryota; kingdom Metazoa; phylum Arthropoda; class Insecta; order Coleoptera; family Curculionidae; genus Anthonomus; species Anthonomus grandis. The sequence continues at coordinate 24,178,921 of NC_065546.1, forward strand.
AATCCTACCCCTCATGTGAATATCAACTTTCATCAAAGAATAAAGGTAATCCCAGAGAACCAGTTTGAAATGTTAGATCCATCTCCCTCTAGCCCAATAAATTTTGACCTAGAATCATAATTGAGGTTAACACATCTAACCCCTTTAGAAAAATCAAAAATATTCCCATTTTGCCATGATTTTAAAGACATTCACAGACAAACTGTGACAGCTGTGAACTGTGAACAAATGATTGTCCTATTTACGTCAAGTCCTACAGGTAACCTCCTGCAATCAATCAAGAAATCCAAGCTCAAATTCAAAATCTGTTAGACAACAAAATCATTCGCCCTTCTATCTCTCTCTATTCCGCCCCTGTATGGATAGTCCTCAAAAAAGACGATGCTTCTGGCAAAAAGAAATTTCTTATGATTATAGACATTCGCCGTTTAAACGAGCAGACAATAGAAGAAAAGTATCCTTTCCCCAGATATAAAGAGATTCTGGCCAATTTAGGTAAAAGTACCTATTTTACAAATCTTGCTCAGGGCTTCCATCAAATTGAAATGGATTGATAGAGAAAACGGCATTTACTGTGAATAATAGTCACTTTAAGTATCTCCGCATGCCTTTCAGCCTTAAAAACGCCCCTACTACATTTTAGCGCATGATGAACGACGTACTCCGAGATTATCTATATAAATTCTGTTTCGTATACATGGATGACGCTGTCATCTTTTCAAAATCCTTATCTAAACATATTGACCACATTTGAATCATTTTCAGAAAACTGAAAAGAAGTAAATCTTAAAATACAGCCTGACAAGTCCGAGTTTCTATGTAAAGAAGTAGCATTCTTAGGACATATAATCACCCCGGAAGGCATTAAATCAAATCTTTCAGAGATTAAGGCTATTCAACGCTACCCTCTCCCCAAAACTCAAAAAGACCTTTTCTAGACTTGGAAGTCTACTACCACAGGTTTATTCAAAATTTCTCCAAAATTACCTTCTCTTTAACAAAATGTCTTCGAAAAAAAAGCAAAATTAATCCCGAAAATTTAGATTATAAAAACGCGTTCATAAAATTTAAAGAGCTAATTTCAAATTCGCCCATTCTGAAATACCCAGACCTTACCAAACCATTTAAACTAACAACAGACGCATCAAACGTCGCCATAGGATCTGTCCTTTTACCAGATGACTGCCCCATAGCTTTCTACTCTCGCACTCTTAACACTGCAGAGAAAAATTATTACACCATTGAGAAAGAACTTTTAGCCATCGTTGATTGCACCAAACATTTCCGTCCTTATCTTTATGGCCAAAAATTTCTTATAGAGACTGATCATAACCTAACTAATTTGGTTGTAAAAAATTAAAGAACTCGCCTAACACGTTGGAGATTGAAACTTTTAGTTTCAATCAATAGATCAATAGATTGAAACCGAAGAATTTAATTTCGATATAAAATAGAAAAAAGGCAAGAAAAATTTGGTTGCCGATGCTCTTTCAAAAATAGATCAACAGATCTGAAATTAACAATACACAATCTAACGCCACGAATGTTGATGAAACTGTCGTAAATCTTGCTGATTTCTACATTGCAAATTTCATCTTATCTCATCTTAAATGAAAATTACCTTAACCCTATTCCAGGTCCACCATCTTCTAAATTAGTGCCCGCCAGCCCCGAAGCTAATAGTAATAGCTCCGACGCCACTGTCGAATAACGACATGGAGGAAAATTATTATCCATATCAGAACTGCCTGTAAATTATGCAATATACTAATAATTGATTTTGGTGACCAATATAAACATACATTCACAAAACCTCCTAAGAACCACCACTTTATTAAAATTTCAAAAATAGAACAAAGAGACGAAACATTAAAAATTTTATAAGAAACTATCAAACCGGACACTTACATTATACATAACAAATCCAGAACTTAAATTAGAATCAAAGAGTAATAAATGAAAATCTAAATTCTTCAGAATAAATACAAACGCCATCCCTATAAGATAGCATATGAGGCCCATGGCTGAAAAATCCTTCACAACTCTTCATTGAGATATTTTCCAATGTCTTAATTACCAATTTCTAACTATCATAGATTCGTTCTCCTAGTATGCTCAATCATATTTTATTCCAGATAAAAATGCAATAACGATTTTAGGAAAATTAAGGCATTATTTTTCGCACAACAAAACTCCCCAGAAAATTATTTCAGAACAAGGGAAAGAATTCAACAACAACCTCCTTAAAGAATTTTGCCAAATATTTTGTATATAACTTCATCGCACAACCCCTTCCTCCAGTAGCTCCAATAGTCCAGTCGAAAGACTCCATTTCACTATATTTGAAAAGTTAAGGACAGTAAAAATGAGGAATCTAGAAGAAACTCCACAATATCTCATGACATCTTCCATTCTTATCTATAATCAAAGCATACAATCAACGACAGGTTTTTCTCCCATTTCCATTTTGTATAGCCTTTGTATATTACTTAAATGAACCAAATATAAATATCGATCTGAATCTGTTTGAACAATATAATGAAAGGCGAAAAAAACGAGCTACTACCCTTTCATGACGCTATTTACAAAAACAATCCCAAAATACCCAAAAACAAAACAATACCGTGTAATAACGGGAGGTTTAATTATATTTTATTAAAACAACCTGTTTCTCTCATGTCTAAAATAAGACTATATTTTAATTTAATAATTTAGTACAAAGAATCCATTTGTATATATTACATAATTGCTTAGTTAAACTATTATTATAAAACAGAACTATTAGACATAAAACAATTATTAATAAACATATTTCTACATTATTTAACATACTTCTGCAAATGAACTGGCATGAATCCTGACTAAGTTATTGACTATATATAATTAATTATAGTAACATAAAATATTACATACGTAATATATACGCTAAAATATAAAATAATCTGATAAACTTAATTCTAAATAATATTATATAACTTAAAGCCTCTAGTATTATACTACAACCGGAAAACCCCCTGAACTCGAATCTGACCAAACCGTATATAGAAAAAACGCATCGCGTAATAAAATGAATCCCCAGTACATACCAACAAAATTTACGACGGTTAATAAAAAATAAAGTAGTAGGCATGTTTAAGAAACACCTTGTAACTACGCAGTTTAGAAAACTAAAGCGAATTAGAAGAGATCCTCTTTGTTTCGAGCCTCCTGACCCTAAGCCTCCAGAGCCCTTGCCTAGCTCTTCAGGTACACAAGATCCAGAATAATGGTTATTTTAAACAAGATATTTCGCCATCTTTAGTAATTAGTCATTACCATGCAACATATATCCCTTGTAATTTTACAAAAATCAATTTTACATTATCTCAACTTCTTAGTAATTTAGCAGTTTTACAATATAAGGTAGTTAACCGGAATAGTAACTCAACGGAGACACATTTTAATTTTGTTTTTAAGGTATTGAACGACACTTATGATATTACATTTGCAAAATTAAATATCTACGAAATAAGTAGTTCTCATCGCAACAAGCGTGACTTTTTAGGAAGTGGTATCAAAATTGTTACAGAGAATCTTGATAACAATGATCTAGAGATCATTGATCATAACATACAAATAATTAAACACAATCAGTTGAATTCCATGCAAGATTTCTTGTGTCGGTGGAAGCAAAAATGCAATCGAGCGGCGATGCGATGTTGTGGCCTTTTTCTCTAATATAGGGACGTTATTTACATTTATTTAACTTTGAATGTTGACTGAATTATCATTTTTGATGAAAAAAATGCTTCATATTTTATCCAAGAGGCTTAGTATTATTTTGTGCCTGTCAAAATACGTGATTAATTTTTATGATATTATAAAGTATGTTTTTTGCTATTCCTACACAAGCATTTGGCATCATTGCATCAGAGATGTTGCAAGCAAACAAACGCCCATAGTTCCACAGCAATGCTAATTCTAGCCTTTCAATACTCTCTTTTATCTCCATAGATGAATTATAATTTATTAAGCTTAATTGATGTTCATATAAATCATCCCCGATTTCTTCTTCTATATCTTCATCTATGAGGTTTCCCACATTTTTTCTGGACACTCAATCTATTGACTCGTCTATTAAAAAAATATGTTACCGAATTTAATTTACAAAATTATTGAACTGCAGACTATATAAAAGCTATAAAAATGAGGCAAATGAAAATTATTTTAAAACAGCTTTATATTGAGTTACTTTTGTATAAAAATAAATAGTGATTGAGGCACCATTATTTCACGACGCAATACAAATATGCCATCTCATGGCGACCTAATTAATGCAACCTTCCTACTAAGAGAATCCGTTTACTGTGATATATTGTTACATATTTAAAGGCAAGAGATAGTTTTGTTTTTTGGCGTGAGTAACCATTAATAAAAAGCTACTTACAAAACACAACTATATTTTTGTAAGACAATATGTCACTGACAAGAAATTTGTTTCAGGTTTGGAGGTTTGTTGAGGGATGTTTTCATGGCCATTCTTGAAGAAGCTTATGATTCCAAAGTGCTAACTGCTACGAATAACCTCAATATGCAGTGAATTACAAGATATCTGATGTGAAACTTCAAAGCAAACCAAACATCACGCTCTAGGGGATGGGGCATATTTCATTAGATCATGGCCATTAACTTCATATAAAGACAACGGTCATTTAACAGGATGGCAAAAAAATATTTAATGAACAATTCGTATATTAATATTCATTTGGAATACTAAAAAGAAGATTTCTGAAACGTTTGCAAATTCAAATTCATAAAATATAGAGATTTTTTTTAAATTATCATTTTTTGTATTTTTCATAATGTCTGCATTTTATACTAGTCTAATTTATTTTAAATATAGCCTATAAATATATAAGAATCTATAAGAATAATTTAAAAAAATGTTTTATCTATTCAAGATGAAACTTTTCACCCTTTACTAATTGGAGTTTACTGAGAGTTTAACGATAATTCGTTTACTGTAGAATATACAGGGTCGCAATTTGGAAACTAGAAATCGACATATATTAAGAACAAGAAACACCGAAAACTATTTTTATAAAACGAATGAGGAGCAAAAACAAGCATATTATCTCGCCCTTATCAACCCTTATATAGCAACCCCTTGGACACCCCTGAGATACACCCCTAAAATCTTAAATAGAAACGGGAGTCGAGTGATACATCATCTTGAAGCTCTTGAAAAATGCTTTCCAAACATACTATAGAAAGCTTCATTTCAGAGAATTCTTCTTTGTTTATCAAGAAAAACAATAAATAAAAACAGTATTTTGAAATATAATGATTTTCGTTATTTTCAAAAAAAGGCTTTATTATTTTCTTTAAATAATAAAGCCTTTTTCTACTTCACATACATTTACAAATGTTTCTCTAAAGGTTTCGTTTTAAAAACCACAAATTTTAGGTAATCCCACAAAAAAATCAAGGTGTTAGGTCTGAGAATGTAGATTGCCATTCACCAGGATCTCTTCTTCCAATAGTTAGGATAATGATCATTAGACAATTGCCTAATGGGAACTACATAAAGTTCCATCCTTTTGGAACTAGAAGAAAATTAATTTAATTTATTTATAATTTTTTTAAATTTATTTCCCGCACTGTTTATGGTTCGATAGACCTCTGCAGCATTTCACCATACATATCGCCATTTAAGCTTTCAGGTATAAACATGGGCCAATAATGCCATCTCTCACTATACCAGCCCAAACATTAATTTTCTGGGCGGTACTGGGTATGCCCTTGTTATTCCAGTAACGATAATTTTGCTTATTAACATGCCCATTTAAATAAAAGGTATACTCATCATTTAAGTAAACATCTTTAATTACTAACTACTATTAGTTACTTGTGGAGATCCTGCAGTAATTGGGTAAGTGTCCGGGTCGTCACGTCGCCACCAAGTTCTTGCAGTATTTGCAGTTTATAGGGATAAAACTTCTGAAATATAAGTACCGTTTTTATTTATTTAGGAGATAATCCAATTGCTACAGCTGCTAGACGATTTAATAAAGTTTAAATCATTGCACACTGACTCAGAATTTCAATTTGCGCTGTTTCTTCGACTAATCCCGGTTGATTTCTTTTTTTACTCGTGACAGAACCAGTTTCTTTAAATTTGGCTACTAGTTGCCCGAATATACTCTGGGCTTACATTTTGGCCTAGATGCCTGGAAACATAAACGAAAATAATGTCGTCACGTTCAGCTATGTTATACACCATTGTTAAAGATCATTGATTAAGAAAGAAGTGAGTTTTTCATTTAAATTGAACGGATAAAGATCAGCTGTTCTTAAAATAATAATACTCGTATTATACATTATATATTTAGTATTATAGAGTATTTAGTTTAGGTGAAGTTACTTGGTCAAGCTCCAAAATTGAGGTACACTCAACAAGCTAAAATACGCATTAAAATAAACTGCAAAATATATTACGATATTTAGTGATCGATCCCCGTATATATTTATTGTCGGTTCAAGTCTTTCCATGGAATCCCGGCCTGCTTAACGATCAATATTTGTCAGATTCTAGAAAATGCAGTTATTCTAGAGGTTATTTATTACTGTTATTTTACATTTATCTTCAAATAAATGAATATAAGTAAAATATATACTTATATTGCGTTCTATTATTGACAAAAGTCTATGCGGTCTGCTTGCATGCTGCCATGCTTTTTACTATGCGGCCTGTTACAAATTTCTAGCTCACTATTGGGATCTCGGTCAATATAAGATGCTTAAATTTAGGGCAAAGTTGCTCATTTTTGAGCCTAAAAATGTGTCATTTAAAAATTTGTATAATAAGTATTTAAATTTATATTTCTTGTTGGGGCGATATTGGACCACTCCTGTACGTGGAAATAATATTTCGAAGAATCAACCATTACTTAACGCGTGCCATAATATATATGTCTGTATATGGAAACAAACATAACAATTTTGAATTTTGTCAGTGTCTGTTATAATTAACATGGTGCAGACTTGGCTTACCCTGAAATTGGTTTTGCGTTTATATTATACTATAGTTCTTGTTGCTATTATGTTTGTTATATACTGTTGCCTCTGAACTTATTTGAACAAAAATATCTTTTTGGCGGCCTTTTGATAGTAGTGATAATGAATCAAATAGCTAGGTAAATATTTTTAGGCAATTTATGATGTGTTAGTTTATGACCATTTTACCGATCAAATTTTATGATAGTATCAATTTATTAACACATGTCATTTTCGACCTGAATATATTTTAAACCTGAATTATAAGTTTTAAATACAATATACCTTGCAATATATCGATAATATTTGCTTAATAAGAAAAATACAGTACTTTTTTTAAGATAAAAGTTCAAGTTTAAAAGGTATTGACATCAAAATTGAAAACTAAATTTTTCTTAAAATTTCCTGGAAAAGTTCCATTAAACTCAAATTTTGTTAGTAATCATTTAGGATCCTACTAAGTCGTTCAATAACGCAATCCGTACATTAAAATTGCCTTTTCGCATTTTTTGCGTAGTAAGTCTAAAAAAAGTGGAGTACCAGCCGAACTTAAAAATGATAAAAAATTGTATTTAAATCCAAAAGACATTGCAAACGCATTTGCATGACATTTTCAGTCTGTATATGAAGTAGTTACGAAAATAAAAAATAAGTCCAGATTTTAGCAGCTCCTTTACATTTTCGTTAAATTACTGAAACAAATGTCATCAATAGCATAAACAAACTTAAACTAAAAAAGACAACTGGTCATGACAATGTACCATCCTACATTTATAAAGATGTGGCTGAGTTTTTTGCTGCTTTACAGTATATTTTTTATCAGAAAAAATAACAAATTTCCAGAAGCACTAAAAGCTGCAGAAATAACATCGTTTTTAAGAGTGGCAGTAAAAATGCCGACTAAAAATTATAGACCAATTAGTTTGATTAATGTTTCAGCTAAAATTTCTAAAAGACAAATCAGCTGTCATGAATCTGTCAATAATAACAGAAGCTGAAGCTAAAGCTATTCTGAATAAAAGCCAGTTAGGTGTTGTTTGAACGGGCTGCGAGAAAGCGTTTCATAAAGTAAATTATGAGCTATTGCTTTATAAGCTTGTAGAATTAGGTGTATGTAACAGGGGAGATCTTCCACTTTTTTTAATCATATTTATCTAACAGAATACAGTGTGTTAGAAATGGTACCTGCGAATCAGATTCCTTTATTGCAATCTCAGGCGTGCCACAGGGTAGAGCTATAATCTAGGCCCTTTTCTTTTTTTGTGTTTTATGAATTATCAGAGAATCTGTCAAACTCTAGAGAATTACTTTTTGCAGAAGATTTCAAACTTTACAGAGCCATAAAATCAAAACAGATTGTGATTTGCTACAGCTCGATATCAATAAAATAGCTAAATGCTTCTCAGATAATAAAATGTTTCTTGACAAAAAAAATCAGTCATAACGTTTACCAGGAAAACAAATCCTATTTCACATAACTGTAAAGTTTTTGATGTCATAATAAAGCGTGAAAGTGAGGTAAAGGACTTTAAAGTTTTCTTCCAGTCAAACTTGGAGTTTACCATTCATTTCTGTCATATAATAAATAAATCTATAAACGCTTCTTGATTAAAAACACAAAAAAGATTAAAATTTCTACAAAAGCTAGGTTGTATGGTGCTTTAGTTAGGCCGCAATGGAATATTGTATTGAAAGGGTTCGGAAAACATTTTTGTGTTACCTATAAGTATAAAAAAACGACACAAGAGATATGTGTTTCGAAAGTTTCATATAAATATATGTTGGATATTTTTAATTTTAAGTCATTTTTACAAAGAAGATAACAACAAACTGTGATATACCTTTATTACATCCTAAATAACATAAAGTACCAAGAATGTGAATTAATTAATTATATAAATTTTATTGTACCAAAGAATTATTTAAGAATCCTAAATAATAAAAAATTATTTCGTCTAGATCCAAATAGTATATCTCCCTTTAATAGAATGATGGTAGTAAGTAATAAAACTCTCTATGAGGGTCAAACAGAACTGTTTGACATTAATCTCAAAAATTTAAAGACTTTGCTGTAAATTCTCCATTGTGTTAGATTTCTTTATTTTTTCTGTAGTTTTGGATTTTTGTTTTGCCTTTTATTTTCTTCTTTTTTTTGTCAACCAGTCTATAGTAACTTTGCATGTAATTACTGTCATATGGTGTTTGTAAAGTATTTAATAAATAAATAAAAATGCTTCCTGTTTAAAAAAAAGCAATAATGAAATATACATATAAACAAATATATATATATATATATATATATATTTATATTTATATTATATATATATATATATATATATATATATATATATATATATATATCCAATTCTCATCTCTCTCTAGTCTTTCTTACTAGGACTACATGATGCCAAATCTTTTTTTTTACAATTTTGTTCCTAAAAATAAATTTTTCTTCTAGACATAGTGCAACCTGAGTAGGCGCATCAAGACTTTCATGTTCAAACTTAGAGGATAATCCAAAATTTTTACTCTAGTTTAAAAAGTGAAAGTGTTTGTGAATTGACTAAGCTTAGTCGCAGAACTGTTGTTAAGAGTGGTTAAAGGCAGTAATGTAATAGATGCTCATTAAAATGCAAACGAGTTGTTGAATTAAGAAAATTAAGAACAGCACAAAAGAATATATTCGTCGTATCATTATGATTTTTAAAAGGAAAATAAGGTTCCAACAATGGAAATGAGTCATGAAAAATTAAAAAACTATACAGGCTATACATACAAATCACTTCACACGTTACGATAAATTTCACTAGATTGTGGTTTTAAAAACAAAAAATTGGATTAAAGGATGGTTGTCAGGAAATCTGCTTGCCTTGCATCATTGAGGCACGAATATTTACGGAAAATAATGGAATATCGAAGCAATAACAGACCTATAGGGTATTTAGGTGAAACGTGGCTTGACACTCACGATGTTGTCAATTACGGGTGAGTGTATGACAGCATAAAATGGTGTTTAAATGCTCCTTATTCTAGAGGCCAAAGAATTATAATTTTGCATGTCGGAACTGATAATGGTTTTATAGTAAATGCTTTATTGCTATCCGCAAAAAATATAAAACTATCATAAGACATGACAGCCAACCTTTTCGATAAATGGCAGGAAGAACAGCTTTTACCGAACCTTAAGTCCAATACTGGCATAGTAATGAATAATGCTTTATACCATTCCCGCATAAAGCCGGACATTAAAGACCCAAATACGTAGTAGTGAAGAGCCTGATATAGTTAAATTTATGGCAAGTAAAAACCTGCAACTCCCTTTAAAGGCCACAAAAAAATATTAGTGGCAATTATAAAGGAGCAATTGCGTCCATACTATTGTATCTTCAATTCTATTGAGATGGTCTGGGGGAACAATTAAAAAACAGTTAACAATATTCAAATTTAAAATAATTTATTTGCCATAATCAGAATTACAATTTTACATAAGCTAATCTCCAAAATTTAAGTTAGGATAGGCAAAAGGATTGAGTCGCGATTCTTAAACCGATATAATAATATATATATAATAATATGTATATATTTTATATTAATTTATACTATGAATTAGCCAATTAGCCGACTGTGATACGACCCTATAAAGCTATATAATAACTTAAACTAATTATATCTGAAACCTATACTAATAGAAACTAAATACTATAATTTATAATCTAAGCAAGAAAAACTAAAGTAAATAGAAATAAAATATTTTTTATTAGGAGGTTCCAGGTAGCATAAATATTATATAAGTGGCAGGATGCGACGGTGGCAGAATTACGGGCTTACGGCATCTATTGGCAAATAGTGGTGTTAAATAAGAAAAGAAATAATAATAATTATTATTTATAATTAATAACAATTTAATAATTAATAATACTTTAATTTATAATTAATTACTTTAATACTTTATCTTATTTACCTGGATTAAACGAAATTTGAATGGACAGATGGGTAATAACAGGAAGGAAAAAGGAGAGTAAAGGTATGGGAAGTGAGGGTTAGAAAAGGGGTACAAGGGAACCAATGGAAGGAGGGAGACTTACTATAGACTATAGAGACAGCTCAGGGGATCTTCTCAAAGGGAAGCCGACTAGCATTAACCACTTTGGTAGAGTGGCGTTGATTCCACAAGAGTTCAATAAAATATAAGCGCCACCTTTTTTATCCCAGATAGATAAGGAAATCCCGATGACCAAGAAAACAGGAAATTACTAAAAGCACTATACCTATAAACCTGAAAGAAAATCTCACAAGGAAGAACAGACAGGAAGATTTATAAATACAATTAATTATATTGACCCTTAATATTATGTACAAGTGTTATGGTGTAATTAGTAAATTAACAATAAAATAAATATTAACCCTTTACTTTGCCTATTAAATTATATGCTATTAAATAAATTACAGCTTTAATGTGAGAGCACCTTAAAACTCATGGTCACACACCAAAAGTTGCACTTTTTTGGTCACACATCAAAAATCAAAATAAACATAATAGAAAAGCTTTAGTTCTGAGATACATTCAAGTGAATCTATATTAAAAGAAAAGTTAATAATCAAACGTATTATTTTAAAACAAGTTATGTTGCCCTTTCTGAATATAGTGTCTATATCAAGGGTAAAATCTCATATTATGTTGTTTGGGGCTAAAAGTTCGCGTGAGTACTTTCGAAATAGGCCTATTTATCTAGTTTACAAGGAGATCTATACGGTCTATTTCAATAAAATTACTAATATGCACCTAGTTATTATGAAACTATTCAAAACAACAGTGTAGTAGTGAAATCTAAAATGAGAGTGATAACAATGTAATTTTGAGGTTAGTATTTAGTATAATATACTACAGTAAAGCTAATAAATGTTGATAGGACTTAGGTTTACTAGTTAGGTGGTTTACTGACTGCATGGTTCATCATATACATCACAAACATTGATCAAACTTGGCTCCAAAAGGGCTGCATGATTGAGATGGAGGACCTGGGTGGATCGGTTTAACAGTGAATGTCAATGTAGATGTTGTGGACGTTATTGGAGTAGATGAGTGGAGATTTCTACCTCTTATAATAGTGGATAAAGACCATACCGGGGAGAAAAAAAAAGCCAATACAATTGGCCTTTTCTCGGGAACACAAAACTGGACACTTAAACAAAGAACCTTGAAAAAGTTGGGATTTAACTACACCACTTATAATCCTGCACTATTGCAGTATGGCATTTAGTATCCACAAACTAAAATAACCAAAAGGTGAGTTTTTAACTTTTCATTGGAGTAAAATCGGCAAAAATACCAAGAAACAACCCTCTTCAAAGGCTTGTTCTTCAAGACTCCTAGAGGTCAAAGATTTTCGCGCCAGAAATGGTTTTAGTAAGGATATAGGAGAATGAGCTGGGATCTTATTGGCTAGGATATGACTTCCGACAGTAAAATCAAAACAATTAAAAAAAATTAATCTTATGATTAATAATTTGAGTTTCATCATAAGGGTTGAAAATTATTGATATCAAAAATAGAATTAATACTGAAATGATAACTGTTTATTTTATTAACTTTAGCACTAGAATAACTTAGAAATTGCCTCTTAAAGTTCTATAATCCAGCTATGCTTTCGCTAACATTCTGGATTTATTTTATTTTCTTATCCTTTATGTATCTGCAGAAAATAAACTGTAACACTCAAAAAAAAAATAATTTTTCAGTAAAAAATTTTGACCAAGGAGGCAAAACAAATGTGCTACATATTGTAATTACTACAAAAAAGAAACACGAAAATTTGGCCTAACTAAGTTAATTTACCTAAACCTTTTAATTAATTTACTCTAATATTTCTAACCTAATAAACCTATTAACTTATTCTAATCCTAATCTAAGTCAAATCAAGATATACAAATACACACTGTTCGAGATCAACGCCGACTACACGATCGATCAATCTTTGCCATACGGCGGGGGCATTTGTCAATCCGAAAGGCATACGTTTAAATTGAAAGAGACCTCGAGATGGAACAGTAAATGCAGTTAAAGGACGTGATTCTTTTGATATAGGGATCTGCCAGTACGCAGACTTAATGTCTAACGTTGTTAAGTATTGGGCATCTCGAAGCTTATCTAAGATTGAACTAACAAAGGGAAGAGGGTAAGAATCAGGGGTAGTAACCTTGTTAAGGACACGGTAATCGACACAAAATCTCCAACCTCCAGACTTCTTCCGTATCATAACTATTGGAGACGACCATGGAGAGTCGGATGGTTCTATTATGTCTTCAGACAACATTTTTTCTAACTCCATATTAACTTCCATCTGAAGAGCTGGGGACAAAGGATAATACCTCTGCTTGATAGGGGGTGAATCTGTCTTGATGACAAGTTCGATGAGATTTGTACACCCAATTCTACTTCCAATAGCCGAGCGAGTGTCCTCAATAAATTTGTCTAGGATTTGTCGTTGCTCGGAGGTGAGCGTGGCGATTGACTGAATGGCCGACAAATGACTAGTTTCCTGCAGGTCGGAGCGAAAACTCCATTCTGAAGAAAAAAGATCAGGGATAATCTTCATATTCCTCCAAAACTCTATACCTAGGATGACGTTATGGGATAGAGACGGGACAATAAGAACTTCTAGTAGGATCACTCGATCGCGAAGCTGGATAGGCACTTGTGCAGTTCCTAATCCTTTAACACTTTCGCCATTTGCTACAATACAACTGGAATCATTACTAGGATTTATGCAACAGAGTGGTTCTAAAATCTTCCATCCTTTAGAACCGATAATAGTTCGAGTAGAGCCGCTATCTAATAAGGCAAGAAAGGATTTTTCATAAATTTTTATTTCTAGATGGGGTCGCAAATTCCCTTTGGCGTGTGATAAGATAAAGTCAAGGAGTTCACTTTGGTTGGCCGATATATTAGAATTAACTGAGGAAGACGGAGGGCCTACTGACGTCTTCCGATCTCGGAGTTTTTTGTACACTTGCTACAATTTTTGGAAATAACGTCCGGAGAGCCACATCTGAAGCAAAATTTCTGGCGAGGCTTCTGGCACTGCCTGAAATTATGACCAACTTCTTGACAATTCCAGCACTTTTCTCTTGAAGAAACCGGGCAAAGATCGTGTCTTCCTCAAAATGAAGAAGATCTTCTGACATAGCTGGTTTAATTGAAGCTAACTGTGAAGGTTGCCAAGAGGGTTTATGATAAGCTAACGATGGTTCCAACAAATTCCGGTAATTTGTAGGAGGAGAAGCAAATCTTTGAACTCGTGCTTCAGTTTCCTCAATTGATCTACTTAGATACAATAGTTCATCAAGAGTGTTGATACGTTCTGTAGCAAGTCTTCGCTGAATGTGAGGCAACAGATTTCTTCTGATAATCTGTAACCGGGTGGTTTCTGATGGCAAATTTGGGAGTTTTCTAAATAATGCTTCTATAGCTACAACAAAACTAACCACACGTTCGTGGGAACCTTGAGTTCGGTGATGAATCTCATCCCAAAGCCCAAACTCATAATCAAAAGGCTGGAATACAACTCGTAATTGAGCTTGTAGATCATCTCATTGGGAAAAGCGTTTTGTCCGAAACCAAAGGAGAGCATCTTTTGTAAAGAGTTCTGGGGCAGACTTTAAAAGATGTTCTTTGGAGACTCCTCTAGACACACGAATCTCTTCAAGGTGTTCGAGAAAGTCTGTCACACTAGACTGACCATTATATTTTAAGTTCCTCGACGACACATCGTGATACTTGTAAGGCGAAGAATTTATATAATATCGACTTGGTTGTCCTCGTAATGAAGAAAACTCACAATTGTCAAGTCGATTGGCAAGATCCACAACTGGATTAGGGTGACTTAAAGTTTCATCTATGATATGAGATGCATCAGTATGCACTTGTCGTGAGGCATCTACTTCCAAATCCATAAACCTTATTCGAGAACGTCTTTCATTAGGTCCACCATGTTGGAAATAACCTGGATCATACTGATCATAAGATGTGGTTATTTAGAATGGAATCTGAGGTTATTTAGAATGGAGAGAATGTAACTGATTATTTACACGCCCGTTAGAAGATGAGTGAGGAACTTGAGAGGAATGTCCTAAAAACTGACGGTAATTGTCTGATACTCCATTTGTCGGATGCAAAGTTGCTGAGGGTGGAATTTGTTCTGGAATTCCTTCTGCGATCATTGAGTCACGACGTCTCTGGGATATAGGTAGCAAAGTATCTACACCTTGGGGAAAAGACAAGTCTGAAGAAGGAGGTTAAATATCAACAGGCCTAAAAGAGAAATGTGGAATATTTTTGTGACTATTAGGGTCAGATGACTCTAGATAGTCTTCTCTTACTAAGTGAGATGGTGGATGGATCACTCGACGGTAATCAGTTACTGGCTCTAATATATCGTGGGCTACAGTTAGAACAGACTGAATAGATGTCTGTCTCTGATTTTCATGTAAACTAATCAGATCATGAACGATGGCTGGGTCTTCGTGGGTAGTTGTATGAGGAACTAATAATGGTTGAGAATCATTGGGGTTATTTGTGTCCAAGATACTGTGATTAGTGGATTCATGTCGATGATGGTTGGGTGCAGAATGGTGAGTGTGTACAGGAATATAGTTTCCTTCTTTTACAAGCACCAAGCGATCGAAAAGTTCATGGCAATTCTTCTCAATCTTTATTTTCGCATCTCGTTCAGATCTTTCGATGCATAAAATCCGGTTTAAGCGAGATCTAGTATGCGTAAGTAAGGTAAAAATGCGACAGACTTCGTTTGCTCTGTTATTAAAATCAAAATTTGTTATATTGCGAGAAAGGGTGATTAATTTTGCTTCACAAATTGACAACTCGCTGTGAGAAACGTAACAGGAAGTAGTCGGTGATGGCATCCGTCACCGTCCGACCTCGCGCAAAGTAGTACGTTTTTGAGCAAAAGTACCCGATAATGGAAGACCAGGTATCGCTAGTTCATATTTGATTTCTTCCGTGCCAAGCAAATTAATATCCATTTTATCTAAGCCGTGTAGTAAAGACAAATTATAAAAGAAAACCCAAACTATTCGTAACCAGTATCTATCATAAAAAATCACTAGGGAAAAGTAGGCTAAAATTAAATTTAAAAAGAATGAGCAAAGAAAACAAAAATATTAAGTCCCTAAAGCAAAAAAAATATTATTATTTTCTTTTATTAACATAACTTCAAAAAAAACAACGTTATGAGTTGTGAATAAATTCACAAACTCGCCCAACAGTTAAAAAAAAAACAAAAAAAAGACCAAAAAGGTGTAGCAACACCAAATATAAGGCTGAGTATTATTCGAAGAAGTAAGAATGCGTTAACCTATAAATTTAACTGTCACAATATATTAAAAGTATTTCAAAAGATACTAAAACATTTTGGCTTGCGATCGCGAGACAGGCTACATTAAATTTTTGGAGGCTGTGTTTCGATCTTGTCCTACTAATTTATTTTCTGTTTGTGCGCGTGTAAAAGGTAAGTTGACCTTATTCTAAGTGGTTAAAGCTTTCTACATACTAGCTTGCTTTTACTTGCTTTTTGACTAAAAAATTTCCATTTTGTGCATGCTTATTTCCAATTACATTGCTTAAAGTTAAAGTATTATGAGTGAAGCGGGGGGGGCGGCCCCTCCACAGCCCATGGCAACAATGCCAAAAGAATGTGACGGTACAGATAATGGCAATGTTGATGTTTGTAGTATTTCAAATATTCAATTATAGAGGCTTCAAACATTAAAAAAAAACAATCTTGAAAAAGAACCAGTTTTTTATTCTAAAAATAATACTGGCCCATTTCTTGTCTATTTAGAATCCACTGAAAAAGTGGGTTTTAATGTAGGCAAATTTAATAATATTAAAATTGCTAGAGACATTTTTAACTTAAATCTGACAGACGTTAAAAAAATTAAAAATAAAGGCTTAAACAGAATCTCTGTAGAATTCATTAATTTCCTGTTTGCAAATAATTTTGTTCAAAATAAAACCCTGTTAAATAAGGGCTATAATATCTATATTCCATTTAACTTTGTGACTTGTAAAGGGTTAGTCAGGCAAATTGACATAGAAATAGGCGAAAAAGAAATATTAGAATTTTCTAAAACTGATACCGGCATAGAAATTCTAGAGGTTAAACCGAAAAATAATTAAAGACAAAGAAATAACATATGAACCCACTGGCTCAGTTCTTATTACATTTAAAGGTGTTTGTCTTCCCAAATCCCTAAATATCTATATACTGGAAAGACCTATTTCTATATACATCTCCCCTGTAACGCAGTGCTTTATATGTTTACGGTATGGTCAAATTCGCACTAACTGTAAAGGCAAAGAAAGGTGCTTCATATGTGGTGAGGGAAAAATTCTGATTTAGAGGAGCACCCCTCTTGCTAAACTAGATGTTTCTATTGTAAAGGTCCCCATAAATCTACAGACAAAAGCTGCCCCGAATATACTAGGCAAAAAAACATAAAAGAGTTAATGGCATTCGAAAATATTCCCTTTTTTGATGCAAGCGAAATTGTTAAAAAGACCTATTTGATACGTAATGAATTTGTATATCATCCTTCTGACTTCCCTAATATTAAAAACCTAAATAGTCCTGAAAAGAACAATCTAAAAGAGAATGTAATCCAACCATCACAAAGACGAACCCAACATGCAAAAACTGACCCTATTAAAAGATCATACCAACAAGTAGTCTCTGAAAATAATATAAAGAAAAGAATAATTCATAAAGACCACATACAATATATTATAATTGAGATAGGTAAATTGCAAGTGGTTAACTTTTATTGTAACTCACATAATCACATTAATGAGGACATCTTTAATGATCTGATATCTTTTAATCCTAAAAATATTGTTATAATGGGAGATTTTAATTCTCATTCTCCCGTGTGGGATAAATCTACACCCAATAAAGGAGGCAGAATAATAAATGATTCTATTTCAAACAATGGACTTGTAATCATGAATGATAGTTCACCAACACTTTTTCAACTGTCCCTGTCATTGCTAAGTGCTGTAGACTTAACTATGGTTAACTATGGTAACTATAAGCGGAAATTTAGCTTTACAAACAACTTGGAACACCATCAGGGATTGTCGAAACAGTTACCATTTTCCCATACGTTTTATACTTAACAACCATGACAATAATGATTTCCACAACATCATTAGGCCCTATAATATTAGAAACTTCAAAAAAGTAGATTGGGAAAGTTTTCATGATAAAGTGTTAATAGCCCTTTCAGATTTGAATTATAACCTGTCTTATAATGAATTAATTGGTCATATAAACATAGTAGCCGATCAGGTAATCCCAATTAAAACAGTTGGCACGTTTAAAAAAAGGGGTAATCCGTGGTGGGATGTTGATTGTAGATCCTAGATCAGGGAAAGAAAAACGGTCATAGCAACTTTTAATAATAACCCATCAATAGAAAATTAAATTGCAGCCAAAAACGCCATAGTCATTACTAGAAAAAAATTAAATGATAAAAAAAGGAAAAGTTTAGACTATTTTGTGAAACTTTAAATAGAAATTCTAGCATTAAATATGTTCAAAAAAATTAACAACAACTCTAAAGTAAACCGATTTAATGTTACAATTTCAGACAACTTTAAACAATTGATTCTTAATAATATGACAGTTGTAAACGTAGACCCCAACTTAAACTTTGTTCGGGACAATGATACTGAGAACATAAAGCTTTTTTCATTAAATGAGTTAAATCTAGCCTTAAAAAATATTATCTGCACCAGGTATCGATGACATGTCATATCAAATGTTCAAATTTTTACCATTTAAAGCAAAGCAAATTCTCCTGAATATTTACAATAACACTTCGATGGGGGGGGGGGGGGGGGGTGAAATACCTATATCTTGGAAAAACTTCAATGTCATTAGTTTCTTAAAGCCAGAGAGGGATCCTTCAAATCCCGAAAATTATAGACCAATTGTTTTATCTTCATGCGGAGCCAAAATCTTAAAAATTCTGGTTAAAAATCGTCTAGACTGGCAATTGGAACAAAACTTAGAATTTTCACATAAACAGACAGGTTTTTGCAAGGGAAAGGGTATATACAATAATATTGCATATATCACTTCATACATTAACCTTGCTTTTCAATCCTCCGAATCAGTTATTGCCGTTTTTTTAGATATCAAGGCAGCATACGATAACGTAGATATATACAAACTTTACGACAAAATTAAAAATCTCCAAGTGCCTGGTTTTTTATGTAATTTAATTTATCTCTTGACGGAACGGTCTTTATTTTATAGGGGTAATGATGGGTCTTTTTTAGGACCAGTTCGATCAACTACGGGGGTACCACAGGGCTCCCCCCTAAGTACGATTTTATTCAACATATATATAAGGGACATTTTTAATTTAAATCTGGGAGAAGCATCTATAATTGGGTATGGTGATGATCTGGCAGTAATCATTAAGGGTAAAAATGTCACTTCCATGGTGAATAAAATAAATAATGCCCTAGAGCGCATACACTTATTTCTCAGTGAACATAACCTATCTGTTTCTTATAACAAAAGCGAGGCAATTTGGTTTACTAGAGGGAGGAGAAGCAATGCCCCACCATCTATACAATTCAACAATTCAATTATTTCTTATAAACAACAGGTAAAATATCTGGGTGTAATTCTACATGAAAACCTAAAATGGACACCTCATATTATTAATATTACTAATAAGGCCAAAAAATCATTAAATGTCCTAAGAGCACTTTGTGGGGTATGGTGGGGTGCTGACCCAAAAACCCTTACAATCTCGTACCTAGTACAATCCCATCTGGATTTTGGATCAATTTTTTTCAAGCCTTGTTCAAACACTGCACTGCAATAGATTAGATGTGTTTTTTTATGAAGGCTTACGTATATGTCTGGGATGTATGCGTTCTACCCCTAAGGTTGCACTTTTGGCAGAAGCATCTGTCATGGATCTAGAACACAGAAGAAAGATAACTGCCCTTAAATTCATTTCTAAAATCCTATCTATAACAAATCACCCGACTACACAAATAATAAATAATATCCGAATGAAAGTAATCCATAGACCAGAATTCTAGAATGGGAACAAAATGCCATATTTAGTGGAAGCATTACAATCTTATAGGCCACATCTAAAATCAATTTATAGAGGTCCAACTTTTCCCTGTTATGAGATTGACTTTCCTATTCTTTGCGAACCTTTAAAACCCATAAATCTTAACTGTAAAAAAGGGGATGGTATATCTAAAAACATATTTGCGGCAGAATCCAACAAATTAAAAGCCATTATTATTATATTACAAAAATATACATTTATTTTTTCTGATGCATCAAAAAAAATGTGAAAGGGTGGGGTTTGGCATATCCATCCCTTCTTTGAATTATAAATTCTCACAACGACTCCCCAACAATTTAACCAAAAAAATAAAAATGCGACAGTCTTTTCAGATTCAAAGGAAGCCATAACTAAACTCTGCAACCCTTCGTTTGCAGCTAACTCCGAACATTGGGTTTTGACTACAAAAAGGCTGATTGTCACAACTAACAAAAATGATTATAACATTAAATTATCCTAGATTCCAGGACACTCTGGTATAACCGGCAATACGGAGGCAGATACTCTGGCCAAGATTGGGACAGACTCAAATATTCCTAGAAAAATGTTATATGACATAAAAGATATTTTTAATCCTCTTAAGCAAGAAATTTCAAACGTCTTCAAAAATAAACGGAAAGCTTTGGTTACAACGAAACATCACGGCTATGCCGGGGTTCAACCTACTTTTAACAGTAAAAAATGGTACGCCTATTTGACCTGTAGGGATAGAAAACACGTTACAATAATAATTAGAATGCGCACAGGTCATTGCCTGACTAACGCCCATCTATATAAGTTTAAAATGAAAGATAGCCCTTATTGCGACTGCGGTATGTTTGATGACCTAAACCACATATTTTTTGAATGCCCTATTAATAATATACCCGATCTAGACTTGTATAAAATCTTTGTATTGAAAAAGAAAATATCACCATTATCCATAACTCAAATTCTGTCTGCCCCCGATGACGAATCAATAGAAATAATCATGCGATTTATAAACATCAATAAGATTAAACTTTGAAGCTCAACTATCCAATGCCCCTCTTGTATCCTACAATCCCGCTTGTTTTAGTGCTTGGTGTGGTCCCTCATTCCTTTTGTTGTAACACTAACGTTTTTCTCCCGTATTATAGCCACAAACCATAAAGCCGACGGCCGATACAAGACACAGCTATAGTCACAAGCTAAACAGAACGAGCAAAGTTGTAATATAAGAAGATATTTCGGAGATTCCTGCATGGTCCAGAGCCAGACACAGAAGGAGTATTCCCCAAATCGGGCTGGCTATTGCCTTTCAGCAAAGCCATCAACAAAACAAGACAAGACAAGATACTAAAAAAAATGTGGCAAGAAAAAATAAAACAATACCCGTTGTCAGGCACCAATTTGTTAAATAAGAATAAAAAAATAATAATAAGAAGTATAATTAATAAGAATTTAATAATTAATAATACTTTAATACTTTATCTTATTTACCTGGATTAAACGAAATTTGAATGGACGGATGGGTAATAACAGGAAGGAAAAAGGAGAGTAAAGGTATAGGAAGTGAGGGTTAGAAAATGGATACAAGGGAACCAATACAAGGGAAGGAGGGAGACTTACTATAGACTATAGAGATAGCTCAGGGGATCTTCTCAAAGGAAAGCCGACTAGCACTAACCACTTTGGTAGAGTGGCGTGGATTCCACAAGAGTTCAATAAAATATAAGCGCCACCTGTTTTATCCCAGATGGATAAGAAAATCCCGATGACCAAAAAAACAGGAAATTATACTAAAAGCACTATACCTATGAACCTGAAAGAAAATCTCACAAGGAAAAACAGACAGGGAGATTTATAAATACAATTAATTATATTGACCCTTAATATTATGTACAAGTGTTATGGTGTAATTAGTAAATTAACAATAAAATAAATATTAACCCTTTACTTTGCCTATTAAATTATATGCTATTAAATTACAGCTTTAATGTGAGAGCACCTTAAAACTCATGGTCTCACACCAAAAGTCGCTTGTCTAACTTAGAAAGTTAGACAAGCCAATCTTTCAAAAATCAAAATAAACATAAAAGAAAATCTTTAGTTCTGAAATACATTCAAGTGAATCTATATTAAAAGAAAAGTTAATAATCAAACGTATTATTTTAAAACAAGTTATGTTGCCCTTCCTGAATATAGTGTCTATATCAAGGGTAAAATCTCATATTATGTTGTTTGGGGCTAAAAGTCATATACCTATTATTCCATAAATAATAATAGGAATAATAGGTATATTCTAAAAGTTCGCGTGAGTACTTTCGGAATAGGCCTATTTATCCAGTTTACAAGGAGATCTATACGGTCTATTTCAATAAAATTACTAATATGCACCTAGTTATTATGAAACTATTCAAAACAACAGTGTAGTAGTGAAATCTAAAATGAGAGTGATATAGTCGCATTCGCTCTTATCGTGCGGGTTCAAAGGTCACCACGTAATATGAATCAAATTGAAAAATCAGTGGCTGCCAAAATGTTATTTTCTTGAGAGTTTGACAATACATTGAACGCCGTCATGTGACATATTAAAGCCGCGTATACACCTTAGATCATAATTATTAACTGACGTGATGCCTTTAACGCCGTAAAAATGTCTGCGGAATACTACGTATCCGAGATTCGACATGTAAAACATACGTTGGTTATTTCCTTTCATGACGTGAAAAAGCCCATAAGTATAAACCCCGTTGGGTATACGCCTCATCGGTATATGCCTAGAATCCCCGATATTCTGCTAAATTGCCAGACATAATATTTACTTTTCTTTTTTGAAAAATTGTCCGAAATAGACGGAATTCTCAATAACAATTTTTCTTTACGCAATAATATCTAAATCTAAGCATTTTATATTTTTTTATGAGACCAAAAATGCCTCCCTAGCCTTTCATTAAAATTGTACATATTTCATTTAAAAATGGTTGTTACCTAAATTTTTGAGAAATTAGTATACGATTTAGCATGACCCTGTGTATGTGCATAAAATACTAACTTGTCGATTTCAGGGCACAGCGTCTAATTTTTAACGATTATTTGATCTTGTCTTCTTCTTTTTTTATGTGTGATTGTGTTTTTTTGTAATAATTATTGGGAAACTATACATTTTGGTATAATGACAAACAATTAATTTGTATTGTGTGTGATGCAGTGCAGTCAAAGACCAGAAAACTACTTTCTTTGTTTAAAGGCAAGTTCATGTTACAATCTTACTTTTAAAATGACATTTTAATTTTATGATTTATTATTTGTCGTTCGACCCAATCTATACGTTGATGCACAGGAAATTAAAAAAGCTGTGTTAGCTTTTCTTTTATATCAGTTAAAAGTCAAAAAAAGATAAAAAATAACTAAAAACAAAAAACTGGTGAATGCGGCGGGCATTTCTATCTCCCAGCGCATTCACCAATTCATTTATTTAACTTTGTTTAAAAAGATAAATACGAGACGAGCTACGACAGTTCTTTAAAATGTCGTTTTCTTAAGACAATTTTTTTTAAACATTTAAAAAAAACTGGTGAATGCGGCGGGCATTTCTATCTCCCAGGGCATTCACCAATTTATTTACTTAGCTTTTTTAAAAAGATAAATACGAGGGGAGCTACGACAGTTCTTAAAAATGCAGTTTTCTTATGAATATTTATTTATTTACACATTACAAGGCAAAAAAAGATTGAAACTAACTATTAAAAAAATGGAGAATGCGCCGGGTATATCTATATCCCAGCGCATTCACCAATTTATTTACTTAGCTTTGTTTAAAAAAAATAAATTGTACTTTTTAATTATACCTAAACCATAAACGAAATGCAAAAAGAAAACTAATTATTTTAATAACGAAAAAGAAAATAAGGGATTGCTTAGAATGTACAAGAAGAAGTAGCTAAAGCGCTTGGAATTAGTTTAAGAATGGTGAAAAAGGTTGTATATGAAAACAAGAACAATCTTATTTCCAAGCAGGAAACAAAGTGTAAAAGGAAGAAGCCGAAGACTGAAGATTTAAGTGAATGTGTAAAAATGAAGTAACAAATTTGACTAAAAACTAGAGAAACTAACAGAGTCGGAAAACTCTTCGTCATTTTCCGAATCTTCTTCAAATGGAGCAATGATCAATGGTTCAACTTGGATATCGAGTACTTTTTCTCTCTTCCATCAGGTTCTAATAATGTTTTCTGTGTGATCCACTGATTTCCGCCAATACTCCTTTGTGATGTGATTCAATGCCTCATTCCAAACAGCTTCAACCTGGTCAGATCTAAGCCCAGCACCCACATGTTCCTCATAATAAGATTTTGACCCTGCCCATATAAGCTCAATGGCATTAAACTGACAATGGTATGGTGGCAATCTTAAAACTTCATGGCCATATTCACGTACTATTTCGTCAACAGCATATATTTTTGGTCTTTTCAGCGATTTTGCAATTGAAAGAAGTTCGGATTTTAGCATATATGGCAAGGGATTCTGATTTTCTTTTACTAACCATTCATAAATTTCGCTTTTTCTCCAACTTCCATTTGGTTGTTTATTCAAAATTCTTGAATGATACGACGCATTGTCTAATACTATTAAGGAAGGTTCTTGCAAGTTCGGTATTAACTGTTCCTTTAACCATTTTTCAAACATTTCGCAATTCATATTGTCATGATAATCCATACTTTTCGACCCGGCATATAAAATAATAAATCGTTTTCCCTGACCACATCCTTTTTTTCTTTTCACGCTTTTCACAGATTCATCTTGCCAAGATTTTATTCCACTCCCGTTTGAAAATATCCAAGTTTCATCTAAAGGTTTGTTCTCACTACAAATTTCTTACAAGTTTGAAACTGTTTCCAAACCATACTTGATGCGCATGCGTAAAATAGTACAACTTCTGATTGATTTGAAACCATATGTGCGAACATCAAATACGGGTTGAGTGCAGAAGAAAAATAACCTCACTTTTTTATGCCAGTGGAAAATGGGAAAATAAATGAAACATAAACAAAACAAAATTTACACTACAACCTTAAAATAGCTGTATAATATTAATCGAGTGTAAGATTGTATGATTATTTGCTACTTCAGGGCTTCTAAAATGGTCGAGAAATTCTATTCTATTAAATTGAGACACAGTTTCATCAAAATAGTTTTTATTTTTGGGCCTTATCCTCTTATCTTCTTTAAAAGTCTGTGTCGGAATCAACAAAATTCTGATCAGATTTTTCCGACGATTCAAAATCACTCATTTCCTTAAAGTGTATTATTAGACTAATCCAACAATTTAAAATACAATTTTTCAAAACGAATATCAGGGACAAAACAACAAAATACAAACAACAATTTAGAGGTTATGTTCATATTCCGATCCGAAGATCGGCGTTGACTGCCTACACGAATTCTCTGACATTTTGCTTGAATTAAATCCGAAAACAAGTCTGACTATCAGATGACAATCAGAAATTTGTGTAAGAACATCAAACTTTTGATTTGAACCGATCATGTTTATTTGTCGAAAACTTGTTTCTTACTGCTGTGAGAACAAACCTTAAGAATACCACTTCCAATAAAAAAAAAAAAAAAGAAAGTCCAATTTCCAAAGTGCTGCGTTGCTTTAAAACATCCCTCAGAAATGGCAGCGTTATATTTGTTTTTAGCCTATATAGTTCATAAATCCTATCCCTTACTTCCATTTTTACACATTCACTTAAATCTTCAGGGTTCTACTAGTCGACTTTAGGTATCTCCGAATTTTAACATTTTTGAATATGAAATAGTAAGCTAATCTTCTTTGGACTATTTTAAGCACAAAAAATTGGAGGATGAATAACATTTTCTTTAATAAAATAATAAAAACAAAAAAAAATATGACAATGTGTACCTACGTACGATATAAACTCGTTTTCGAACATTCGCCGCAAGCGCTTCATGGTTTAGTCACAGCATAAAGAAACCAGCAGTCGCACTTTAATAAAAATACATTGGCTTGAATAAGCGAGTTCGGTGCATGTGTACTAACGCAGGCGAGGCATTTTTGCTTATAGTAGGGATGCCGCTGACACTCGCTACGGTCCACGCGGCTTTTGCCTTGGCTATAGCCGGACTTAAACATTTTTTTAGATGTTATTATCTTGTAAAATAAAAATACCTACATAGTACAAATATTGATTTTTTAATATAAATAAAGTTCATACATTAACAAAATATTTAAACAAAAATAAACATCGCATTTCTACATCTAACAACGACGATATAGAAGAATACGTGCAGGAAGTTAATTAGGTATGTACCATAACTTTAAGAGACCATTCTTTGAGTAATTTTAAAACAAAAAGTTCATATAAACATATGTCCAGAAATTCTTCGTTCTCAATATACAGGGTGTTAAAATTAAATTGTTAAACAACTAAAATATACGCCACTGACTTTTGTGCAATTTTTATTATGTTCTGTGGATTATACAAATAAAACTTTTCTGTCTCTTGAATTTTTTTCGTATCTTGCTTAGTTAATAATGAATTCCAAATGAAACTTTTCCCCAAATTCCTTGTGTGATCCAGGGATATGCAATTAAGTGGACTTTTTTTTTCTCGAAAAATAAGCGAGATACGAAAAAGTTGTATTTGTATTTGAGTAAATCAAATAACATATTAAAAATGGCACAAAATTCAGGTGCTCCAATTTTTTTGCCACAAATATTTCTTCAGGTACCGTTCGAGATTACACTGAACCTAATAAATTTAATCATGTTAGGGGTAAATTAGCTCCTTAATGTTATAAATAACACCGCCAGAGAACTTGCGGACCTATGTTCATATGAACTTTTTGTCTTAAAATTACTCAAACAATCGCCTGTTAAATAATTTATGGTACATACTTAATTAACACCCTGTATAGTAACGCTTTTAGATTAACATCTGACTACATAGTAGTTTAAGAATAACTAATTATACAAATAAAGTAATATTTCAAAACAAATAGAAACTCTTAGGCCAATAAATAAAGACAAATAGTTGGCAACAATTCAAAACAATTCTAACATCTGCGAATTTTTGTTATATTATTAAGTACCAACTAAAGTAAAAGTATACAATTTTGCAACTCTTTTAAATATGGCAACACTGTTAAAATGGCAGAAATATAAATAATGTCCTTAAAAATCCAAAAAAAAAAAATATTACATTGCTGCAACTTTAATTGATGCTTAATTATGTTATTTAAGCCATACAGCCAAATTTGCAGCTATTAAAAACTTTGGCAAAGTCAATTATTTTGCTTCATTAATAATTTTTGACATACCCCTCTTTTAATACGAAAGTTTTTATAAGAAACGCTACGCTTTGTAAAAATGCTATTAAAACAGTCACTAAGTACGGCGCTGAACTAGGCGATACACCTATGAACACAGTTCGATAAACAGTGAGCTCGGCATCCGGAGAACATGGCTGCGGCATGGCTAAGGATGCTATTAGTTCGCTTACATTTTCGAGCGGAGTGAGACTGCTGGTTTCTTTATGCTGTGGTTTAGTGGTAATGAGAGTGAACTATGAGCCGGTCGGCCTGGGTTCAGATTTCAACTGTGCCAGTATTACTTTTTTTATTTTTTTGCCACTAAGAATTTTGTAGTTTTGGAAAAAGTATTTAATTTAAATGAAATTATACATAAAATATGACCAAAAAGACGAAATTGTTTATATAACATAAAAAAAATGATTTTACCTTTTCTTGTAATTAAGTCCCTTTATTTTCGTGTAAAAAAACATACCAAAGACACCCATAATGTATTATTTATTGTTTTGGTACTTTTTAGATTTTGATCCTAATTAAAAATATGTAATATGAAATATAGGCATATTCTGTTTAAAATTAAGTCTAAAGAGTATTAATTATTTTTCATATAAATAACAAAAACAAAATTCCCTTCCACCTTCCTTCATTATTCTTTTTTATTGACGTTTAACATAACGCCGCGAGGTGACAGCGTTGCCATACATGTTCTTTGATTTAAGAATTTTTTATTTCTTCTATATGAATGTTTTTAGTGTTTTGAGCTCGGTTGAATTGCATTGGGTTGATTTTGGGGTGCGTTAGCACACGGGGGGCGTTAGCCCCCGGTGTGCCTGTGTGTTGAGATGAGATGAGATGAGATGAGATGAGATGAGATGAGATGAGATGAGATGAGATGAGATGAGATGAGATGAGATGAGATGGGTTGGGTTGGGTTGGGTTGGGTTGGGTTGGGTTGGGTTGGGTTGGGTTGGGTTGGGTTGGATTGGGTTGGGTTACTCTGAGGAATATTTCCTAGGAAACAGTGCCGGAGCGAGGAGGTGCCGAACGGGGTGATGTTTAGTGGGTAGTGGAGATCTTAAACCATCAAAGACTCTGAGTCCCACAGTACTTGATAACAAGACAAGTCTACGTAAACGTATTTTACACCCCATAAAAAAAAAAAAAAAAAAAAAAAAAAAGGGTTGGGTTGGGTTGGGTTGTGTTTTTAATTTAACCACTGACATTTATCTTTTTATCTTCTTTTGATACATTAACGCTGCATATATCTGTTTCGTTTATCTGACGCGTTGTAGTTAAAAAACGTTGTTGCGCAAATTGAAATAAAACGTAACTACAAAAGTTTGTCGTTGATAATCCGATACACCCGCACGATACGAGCGATTTTGACTATAACAATGTAATTTTGAGGTTAGTATTTAGTATAATATACAACAGTAAAGCTAATAAATGTTGATAGGACTTAGGTTTACTAGTTAAGTGGTTTACTGACTGTATGGTTCACTATACATCACAAACATTGATCAAACCTGACTCCAAAAGGGCTGCATGGTTGAGATGGAGGACCTGGGTGGATCGGTTTAACAGTGAATGTCAATGTAGATGTTGTGGACGTTATTGGAGTAGATGAGTGGAGATTTCTACCTCTTATAATAGTGGATAAAGACCATACCGGGGAGAAAAAAAAAGCCAATGGAATTGGTCTTTTCTCGGGAACCCAAAACTGGACACTTAAACAAAGAACCTTGAAAAAGTTGGGATTTAACTACAACACTTATAATCCTGCACTATTGCAGTATGGCATTTAGTATCCACAAACTAAAATAACCAAAAGGTGAGTTTTCAACTTTTCATTGGAGTAAAACCGGCAAAAATACCAAGAAACAACATTCTTCAAAGGCTTGTTCTTCAAGACTTCTAGAGGTCAAAGATTTTCGCGCCAGAAATGGTTTTAGTAGGGATATAGGAGAATGAGCTGAGATCTTATCGGCTAGGATATGACTTCTGACATTAGTAAAATCAAAACAATTTAAAAAAATTAATCTTATGATTAAGAATTTGAGTTTCATCATAAGGGTTAAAAATTATTGATATCAAAAATAGAATTAATACTGAAATAATAACTGTTTATTTTATTAACTTTAGCACTAGAATAACTTAGAAATTGCCTCTTAAAGTTCTATAATCCAGCTATGCTTTCGCTAACATTCTGGATTCATTTTATTTTCTTATCCCTTATGTATCTGCAGAAAATAAACTGTAACAGTGGAGTACTCATTCAGAACACAAGCAAGGGCCCTCTTAAGGGTAGATAGAAGATATATAAAAAAATGGTATGTGGCCAATTTAAAAATTAAATTATATTCGTATATTATTATTAAGTTTTGAGTTTTTAATTTTTATTGAAATCCAATAATAAGAAATCTTTTAAAGATACTGTGAGTTTGTTTTTTTGACAAGCTTTTAGCATACACTAAAAGACTATTCCACAAGATTTGGAAATTCATTATTCAAAAACTTAACTGCAGTTGATGCAATTATTCATATAATTACAATCGAACTTCATTACAGGTAAGTTCGTTTGATTTAGTAAATATATTTCGTCTTCGTTCCGTAAATAAGATAACGTAGATGTTTAAAGATTCAATTCGGATCCAACACAAAATTGTTTGTGTTAAAAATTATTACCTAGATTCCTCTGAGCAAAGGCAAAACCTAATAACATGCGGATTTATAAGAAATCTACTCTATATACTAATATACTGATGCCATAACCAATGTTTGCGAATAATTCAACCTGATCACATGATCCCCCCCACCCCTCAAGAATTCTTAATTCTTCAATCTAATTAATAAATAATAATTTAATTTTCGCATAAGAGTCGTAACAACTAAAGTTTTAGCAATTTTAAAAAATTCCTTTCATTCTAAAGTATGTTGCTAATGAAGACTTATAAGTCTGAGCTATAATCGACCGATAGAAATTAAGGAAATCATATGATGCTTCGTTATTCTATTCTTGGGAATAAGAAAATATTTCTTAATCTCTTTGATCTCTTTTTGAAGATCTCCCAGTCAAATTATCAAACTCTTAAAGAGGACGGACTTGATTGGGGAACCGTAAACACCTAGGAGTGAGACACAATAGACCTAGGATCGCAGTGGAGGGACAGAATTAAGGTGCCCCACCCACAACAAACCTAATAACCTATTTTATTCTTGGTGCAGAAAATCTAAATTGGTTGAAGATGATGCAGAAAAGCAGTCTTCCTGCACTGAACAGCGAAACTGATTTCACAGCTTTAAACCAGAATTATACCGATTGATAGTAAATGTTGTAACCCCTTAATTCCCGGGGCACCTTTTTTTACTCAAGGCCACCCTAATTAAATTTCTTTTACCAATAACATTATGACTGAGTAAATGTTTTAATTATTATAAAAAGAAATTATACACATTATTATTTTTACTTCACTCGATATTTCAAGCAAATCAAGCTATATTTTATGTGTGACTGGCATCAGAGATTACTATATAAAAGGGAATTTGCGTTGGATTGTTTCAAAGGTACAAGTGTTTTTCGTGTAACTAGACAAATACCCAAAAAGCTGGGCATACATAAACTAATTATGTATTTTACAATGTTTAATCCTTAAAAGGAATCGCACAGAATTTAGAATTTCAGTTGTTTTTTTTTTATTAATAAATGAAGAATTTCTTGTGTTCCTTTCTATATTGGCAAAAAAGTGTGCAGATGAGTAGTAGTAGTAGTAGTAAGGGTGGGGGAGCTAGAGCTCGGCAAGTAGGCCTAAACAGTCACTTTTCGCCAATCCCAGAATCACCCACCCCTACGCCTCCACTTCGCGCTCCAGTGCGCGGTCTTAACTGAGTTGGCCCGTTCTTTTAATAAAGGCTTGCATGTTGAACACGTTGCACGTTGGCTGCACGTTGACACATCTGGGACTTGATTGGGATTGACTGGGAAGATCTTTAGGATGTTCCCGTTGGAGTGTCGTTACTCCGAAAGTTTTCCTTCTCAGACGACTCCACCTATCACAGATACCTAGTATGTGTTATGAAGTTTCCTCCCATGTACCGCAATTCGGACACAGTAGCCTTTCTCTTATACCAAGAAGGTGTAGATGTCTGTTTAGACTGTTATGCCCAGTCAGGATTCCCACCAAGTCTTTGATACTTTGTCGGGTCTTTGTTAGCAGTCGCCTTGCTTTAGAGCCGTCATGGTCTGGTATCATTTCCTTGGCTTGTCTACATCCTTCTGTCCTTCTCCAATTTTTCCTTGTTTTTTCCCCGGCCCAATTATTAAGTGCCTGGGAGAAGACCGAGATAAGGGTTGGATCAGGATCCAACCCTCGGTCTTTAGGTCGTTAGGCCCTGGCCTAACCCTTGAATCATCCGTGATTAAATATTTTTTATTATTGAGATACTCCTGCTGAATATCTTCAAGGACTGTTTGATTATTAGATTGGAACTTTCTTAGTTCAAACCCGAAATTTGAGAAAATCTTACAAATATTGCGCCTCAAATTTATTACAGAATCAACACTTGTACAGCCTGTTAGAAGATCATCAATAAAAAAATCTGATGCTAATACTTCACTTTCTAGTGGAAATTCCTCGGAAACAATTGAGAAAATTTCGAAAAGACATCGAGTTGCGAGAAAAGACACGGACGCCGTTTTAACACCAAACTATTCACCTGTAAGTTTCTTTCGACTTCATGAATTAATATTTGACGATAAATTTTGGTCAGATCGCCGATTAAAACATAGTTATGTTGTCTAAAGCTAAGCAATATTGAAAATAGGTCACTCTGTATAGTAGGACCTACCTTAAGGACATTGTTTAACGAGATATTAATAGAAGATTTACAAGCGGCGTCAAATAATACCGTTACTTTAGTAGTGGTACTATCAGGTATAACTATCAGGTTTTTCAACACTGTGGTGTGGAATGTAATATATTCGAGATTTCGATATGATATCACATGGAATTACCAACATGTGACCCAAACCTCGGTATTCTTTCATAAAATCTGTAAACGCTTTTTTAATTTCTGGGTTTTTTGTTAACCGTCTTTCAAGAGAATACAATCGATTAAATCCGGTTTTTTTGGATTCACCTAACTTGATGACATCATCTTTCAAAGGAAATTTACAATAAATCTACCCATTTTATCCCGAGTCGTGGTTTGTTGAAAATGCTTTTCACATTCCATTTCCTCAGCAGTCAGTAAGGCTCCTGGATTTACGCTGACCTCCTCAACCAACCAAAACCTTTTTAGATTTTTATCTAAAGAATCCTGGCTAAGAAAACATTTGACAACATGGCATCTTTGTTTACTAGATTGCCCTGAGCAAACGGGACATGACCACTTATTATCCAGCCAAGCAACGTTTTTTGCAAAATAGGCAGATTTTTGCCTAACTTAATTTGCCCTATGCAAAGAAGTTCGAAGATTAAAATTTGATTGCGAAGCAGAGTCGAGCAATACCCTACAGGTTATGACGTTTGTATCTACGTCATAGACGTTAACGAGAGCTGTGGATAAAAGGACAAACGAGTTAGCAACATTTTCACATGTAATTGATACTATCATGTTTTCTTTAGATTAGTTTTCATCACCTTCAATTTCATTAACCTTTATGTTTGAATCTTTTTGGATTTCCGTGAGATAGGTTTGATTTGGAGTATCACCTTGATTGTTATTAGAGTAAATGCGATTGGGATTTAAATTTGACATTTCTTGAGAATGATGAAGTAATGTCGCGTGCCTTTGATGATCTTTTCTACAAGTTGACGAACGACATTCAGAAGTTTTGTGTCCATATCCTAGACAGTTCGAGCATAAATTCAATTTTTTCACGTTGTCCCAACGGTCTGAGACTGATAGTTGCTTAAAATTATCGCAAAAGTATATAAAATGTTCGGCCTTGCAATAAGGACATTTGGGACGTTATCTGAGCAGTGAGAAATGTTTTTGACTCTTGTAATCTTTTAGTATATGAACCCGTTTTTGTATCAAGCGCTTCTAACATTTGACACCTGTAAGACAAAAATTCGTTTAATCTTCGATTTTTGGGAATTTTGTTGACCTACAATAAGTTTCCCACTCAAGTTTAGTGTTACTGTCTAGTTTTGTAGAGAGAATATTTAATAAAATTGTGTACCAATGATGAACGTTTGCCCAAGAGCTTCCAAACACCGATAATTTTTAAAAAATGAGTTTGAGAGCTGTCGCAACAAGATAGGATGTTCTTTACTTAAAGCGGGTAACTTCATTATATCTTTTAAGTGCGAGTTTATAATTATTTTTTTATTCTTATATCGTTTTTCAAGAAGCTCCCATGCTATAATATAATTTGCATTTGTAGGCGTTAACGAAGCTATTACATTTTTTTTTGTTAACCCTTAAGAGACGATTCTAAGCACAGAACACCAATATAGATTCTAAGTAATAAAGTCGTTGAACATCTGATCATGCGCTAATATTATGAACAATAGACTGAAACATATCGCAAAATCTCTGCCAATCACTATATGAACCGCTAAATTCAGGTTAACTTATCAATGGTAATCGTGCCCCAGCATTTGGCAACATAGCGGCGCCCGCGAATGTGTTTTCGTTCCCGGAAGCGTGATTTCCATTCCTAGTCGACTTTCTAACGGAAGAACGCCGATTGGTAAAAGACGTCACGTGACTTTCCGTCTGTTAGTTTCTCTCCCTCTTTCTCCTTTGCTAAGCTTGTCAATTGTCAATAAAAATTGACATTTCAAGTAAATAAAAATATTGAATATATTTATACTATTTAATTTTTTGTGATTATTATTATTGAAATAATTTCGGAAAGTAGCAAATCTCCAATACCAATAATAGTAGCCCATTGGAAACTTGCCTCCGAATTTGTGAAATTAATCTTCCGATTCATCGGCTGAACACAAAGTTATCTGAATATTACAACTCCTTATGAAAATGTAACATCCAGGAAGGGTAATTCTGCAGTTTAGCGGCTTTTGTCAAAATTAACGAAAAATGGTTGGGTTTTTTGCAAAGTGGGTAGATTCCGATATATATTTTTCACTAAGAGTGGCGGAAAGCCAAATTTTAAAGAACCCAAAAACATAATGACCATATTGATTGGTTGTATGATACAGGCAGCATTTGAATAAAAGTATCTGGATATGTTTGAACACTATATTTGAATTTGTGTGTGTAGTGATATGGTGTGTAGTGTGTAGTATATTCCGTTAACAGGTTCAAAATAGGTTGCAGTTGTGAATTTTGGGTATGTACAATAATACATATTTCTGGAAACTAAAATTTGTTTTTTTTTTCATGTGTATAAAAGGAGGGCCATTAAATAAAACACTTTTTTAGACAAATCTATATTTATTTTTTTGCAGTCGTTTTTCCTAAAGATATATTATTGGAAACACAGTAGGATAGTGAATGTGGTGAAGCAGTTTTGGAAGAGGTTGCAATTTCAAAAACATTTTTATTGAAACCTCTAACTTTACTGTAAGCATGGTCTGAAAGATTTAATCTCTTAGGAGGTCTACCACTGCTCTTTACATTTCTACCTGCTAATCGAGACTTTCTACGCATAATTGCAGTTGGTTGAACTGCTATTTTACGGCCCCCTTTACAATTTTTGCCTTTTTTTATTACAGGTACCCCATCATTATATTTTCCAAATGTATGTAGTGCACTTATTAATGACGAATCTGTTTTACATGAAGAAACATTTTCTAAAATTTTTGCAATTGGTTTGCTATATAATTCAACATTATTCTGATATTTTTCAATAAGCACATCAACAAACCCTTCTAATTTTCTCCGAATAATAGATGAGTCTTCAAATTTACCTTCCTGCTATAGGTACATTTATTAAAATATTTGAGGAAACATTTTCACATTCAGAAAAAATATTTTCCTCAACATTTTCAAAATTATTACTTAAGAGAAAATCAGTAGGGTTGGCTTCTTCAACAGGTTCTTTCAACTCTGCATACCATCCCTCTAATTTACAATCGGCCCCAAAAATTACTTTGTGTAAAAGCTTTTTAAAACTACTCTTAACTAATGTTGGATGGAATTGTTGAGATGTTAAATTATATTTAACATTTACAGCAAACTGGTGTTTACATGGCGCCCCCTTTATTCCCATAAAGCATGTACAGGTTTCGAGTTCAGTATTAACGACATAATATATATTTTCTTTTGATTTTACTTCATACATATTTTTCCCAAGTAATTCATAATTTAAATCCAAAATTTGATCATTTTTAAAATAATATTTATTTTTTTTCTTTGACCCTTCCCAACCCCTATTTATTATATCAGTAATTTTTTAAAAATAAAAATGCTCAAAGTTAGAGGTAAGAAAATCAAATAATGGCACAATGCTAAATGCTTTTTGTCTCAGTAATATCTTATCTTTTAATATTCTAAATGTTGATTCGGCATAATTATTAGTTTCATTCCCACGAGTCAAAAGTTCTGCTCGGTAACACATAGCCCATATATTTGATGTTTTTTTTAAATTTTCAAAATATTTTATTAATTTGCTATTATTCACAACACAATTTTGACTCAAAAGGCTATTATAGACTTCTAGAAACTCCTCTTCATTCGTACAATTTAATGCCCTTCTAAAAATTTGGTAAATATACACTCTGTTATCTTTACTAACACCATTAGCACTACCTTATAAATACCTCATAACTGATTGTAGCACATGAAACCAGGGCCGAGCCTAGGGTATTTGCAGCCCAGGTGCAAGAGCTAATTTTGCCGCCCCTTCTGCAGTGATTTTTATAAAAAGTGTTTTAAAAAATGCTCTTACCAAAGTACAACGTTTAAAAAAAAGGGTGTAATAAAAAAATCATATTGAATTAAATTCCAAACACACATATATTAATCAATATATCAGAATTATCTATACAAAAAATATACATAAAAGCATATATTATTTACTTATATAAGTATTTCTATATTAATATGTAATTACATCGATATAAACACCTAAAGAAAATATATTTTACTTACACACTAATTTAAAGAAATTAAAAAAAGTAATTAGAACCCTGGTTTAAATGCTAACATTTACTTTTCTTGCCTTTTTATATGCAAATTCCCTAATTAGGTCGGTAACATCTAAATTAGAAACAATGTCTTCCTCAATACTTATTATTGATAAATTTGATAGTCTTGATTGGCTCATTGCGGATCTTAAGTAGTTTTTTATTAATTTTAGTTTGGAAAATGAGCATTCCTCATGAGCTACAGTGACTGGCATTGTTAAAAATATTCTTAAAGCTACGAATAAATTTGGAAATATGCCTTTCAAATCGTTAGCAACCAGATATATTATTATTATCACATCTCCGTCCTTCTATGAAGCCACTGGTAGGTCTCATTTTATGGCCTATCGACGCACAGAAGTTTCGAAGAATTCGTAAAACAAACAAACCCAAAAAATCTCTCTTTACCTGCTAACCCTAACTCAGTTCATTTTAATGTGCCGTCGCGTGCAGATATTCGCCAATTATTTGCCAAAGGTTTAAGGAAAGAAAAGAAAATTATCTGAATTAACCAGGGATGTGGATGATATTAAGGCGACTTTGGCTCGTCTAGAGAAGAGGCTTTTACCTCCGAGTAGTCCATCTTCATCATCTTATTCTGGTAGGCTAATAATATTTTTATTTTAATTAGGTATAGGTTTTGGAGGTCTAAACAGTTTTTGAATGGTTTGGACAATAGTAATGAGGTTACAGATTGTTTTGATCTTATACCTTTTTTACAAAATATTAGGTCTCTTATTACAGTAATAAGGCAGGGTTGTTTTGATCTTATGCCTTTTTTAGAAATTAATTTCTTGTTATTTGTTTTGATTAATAAGATAATTAAGGTTGGTTTGACCTTATTCTGCTGATTTTTTGCGTATGTTTTTGTTCAAAATACTATCCGCTATCTTTAGTTGGTTTGACTAGGAATATTTAGAGAGTTTAGACAAAAAGAGTTGTTTTGACTCTTCTTTGTCTTAGAAATACTGTATTAGTTGTCTTGACTATTAACAGTATTGATAACACACTTTTTTATTTATGTTCAACGTTTTAAGTTCTTATAATTATATAGACTTTTCTTTACTTGCCAGATTCTCAGAGCAGTTCTGACACGGAGGAGAGTAACAGTGATAGAGGCTCTAATAACCCTCCAATAGCTGGTAACCACAGTAATATACCGGAAAACAACACTTCTAGTGAAATTATAGAACCAGTGGCGATTAACAATGCCGAACAGGATTTTAAGGACAATCCTTTAGAACAAAAAAGTGTTGGTCTGTTACAGGTTAAAATTGGCATTTTATACTCTTTATTAAAAGCACTGATTATAGTTATATTTTCAAAATAGATATTTTACAAATATTAATGATTGATACTAGTAATGCCCTCTCTGTAATAGCCTCCCAAGTAAACCATAGTTCTGTTCTCTAGCCATTTCAAATTACAGTATTCTTTTTTTTTAAGGACACATTTAGTTTTGTACATTTCAGCTTCATATTGTACTGGTTGTTAATGAAATTTTATTTATACTCTTATAAAACCCGGTTCTGGACTAAAGAAATATTTTAGAGTTTAAATTATATCCCATATTGCTTATTCCATACTTTATTTAATTATTTTATAACGAATAATGATTAATTGGGCATGTACAATTATTGTGTATGTTGTACTGTTCATAGTACAATATCTGATTTTGGCTTGACCATACCAGATATGCTGGTTGATTTTACTCGGTCTGACCTATCTAATTTTTGTCTCTTTTTATCTAATGTAAATATTAGTTTTCTTGGAAGATAGCAAGAAGTTGCTGGTCTAGGCAAAATCGAAATTGATTGTCATAGTGACACATATTTTCATTGCCAACTTCCTTGGGCCACAAATTTTGTTATTTATTTTTTATAAAAGGTTTTATGGTACTTATAAAAAAAGTTACGTTATTTTGTTATATATTTCGATTGGCAATACACTTTGTGCGTGATTGCTTAAATACGGGTTTGACCTCTGCGGTCGTTCCTTTTCCCAGACCGCCGTCATGAAGTGAAGAGTGCTTTAGTTCTTTTTGAAATTCGTGTGAATTTTACCCATATGGGGATATAATTGACTAAATGTGATGATAGTAAATTAACTTTTTGGGCGTAATGCTATAATTTGTTGTTTTGTTGAATTTACTGGCCTTTATGGCGATTTAAAACCTAATAATTTTTCACGTGCCCTCGAACATCGGCAAAATAGCGGTTCTGATTGGCATTGGCAGGGGACAATTTAATTAGCAAAGCTACATAACATGGATTTTGGACGGATTTTTTTTGTACGGACCTGATTTCTTCATGCCACATGGTGCTTTCGTTTTGGGGTTATGTACTCTACTGGCTCTAATCTAGAAGGAGATTTTAAGCAACTGTGAGCTAACGTCTAACCTAGACTACTACCAGAGCTTGGCGTATTGTGAAGTGGAAGAGGTGAAGCTTGGAAGCCTGCAGTTTTTCTTTGACTGGGAATTGGATGTCTGGGAGAATCTCGAATCTGAAGTAGTCTGCTGTGTGTGGAGCTAGGTGACACAACATAACATTTTTTTATTCACTTATTTTATTTTTATTATCACAACTTTTATCTTTTGAGTTGAGATACATACATAAGCTTATTTAAAATCTTATTGACATTATTTAATCGATGCTATTTTATTATTGAATATTACTGATAAGAGTACATATATATGTGACAAGTGACTCCTGTGAGGTAAGACGCAGCCGGCTTCGTAGTACTACGAGTATATATTTGGGTTATATTATTTATTTTCAGACTACTCCTAAGATGTCAAATTTTCTCAGATTAGCTAGTAAATATTAGAGTAAACTAATAAAAGGGTAATTTTAAGTGGGGAAGCTTCAACAGTTAGGGTTGTTTTTTTTTTGCTTAGGTCAATGTCCGTGGCGGGATATACCGGACCATGTAAATTATTAGTTTAATTGAATTGAAGCTTCATTCCCCAAAAGGTTTGGGTGTAACATAATTTATTTTATTTTGACAACCACACTTTGATTGTGTATTTTTTGTGTGATGTTGTGGTTCCTTATTACCAACTTAAATAATTATTCCTCTTAACGATAAATAACATAACATAATTCTCTGTGATAATCAAGACTTAAATAAATTGTTATTTTCTGTTGTTAATTTGTTTTTCACTTGAGTTGAGTAGGTTGGAATATCATAGGTAATTTGGAAACAATAGTGTATACTGATTTGACTTTGATTTTGTTTTCCAAGTTTCGTTTTGAACTTGCCTAAATAAATTTTGATAAATATTGGGCGTCCTTTGAGATTATATAAAATCCAAAACTTGGTGGCGCCATACTGATTTTGACATTTAGTTGGGTAACTCTTGGGTAGTTACTACCTAAGAAATTTTGGTTCATTTGGTTGAGAAAGAAGCTAGAACCCACATCGGCTTGAGCTAGCAGCATGGTGAAGGATTCCTTCTCTGGGCGTTTCAGGTAAGAGGGGTTAAGTTCCTCCGGGCATCAACAACTTTTGGAGACCCTCTTAAGGCTATAAACTTTCACTATTTTTAGTACTTCTTTGCTTTTGATTAACTTGGCATTCATCGCATCACCATAATTCCATTTAATTGCACTTTAGGAAAAAAAATATAACAGGTCCTAAGATCCATGAGGAGTTAGCTGTTAGGTGGACCTATTATGTGCGGGAGGGTTTAACGGCTGAAGTAAGGAAGGATTTACTTCAAAAATACCTTATTTCAGAGAACTGCAAAACAATGAATGCTCCTCTTTTAAATGAAGAACTAAAACCGATTCTGTCATCTCAGACGTTAAAAAATGACCATTTCCTATCAAGAATACAGACTCAAGTAGGAGCTAGTCTATCAGCCCTAGGGACGATTATATCGAAGAAAATTGAGAACCTTAGAACATTGAAAGGCCTTTCAATGTTCTACGTTGAGAACCCGGAGCAGGATTTTTCGAAAGATATAATGCAGCAGTTGATAGAAGCGGGTCAATTAATGTCCAATGTTCATCATGCTATATTTTTAAAAAGAAAATTTGAAATAAGTCCTTTTATCAATGAAGAGGGCCGAATGGCAGCTAATAAAATTGCTATTGACGAGTTTCTTTTTGGGGGTCGTTTTCCAAGGTCAAATCTTGCCAGGAGATGAAAAAAGCTGGAAAAGACTTGACAGTTTCCAAGAAAATTGACTTTTCAAGGCCTGGTCCTTCAAAACCATCGACAAGTAATTTAAACTACCAGCGCTCATATCCCAAGACCAGGATGAAAGAAGACAGGAGGGGGAGAAGGCCA
Organism: Anthonomus grandis grandis; assembly: GCF_022605725.1. NCBI lineage: Eukaryota > Metazoa > Arthropoda > Insecta > Coleoptera > Curculionidae > Anthonomus > Anthonomus grandis. The sequence continues at coordinate 24,219,822 of NC_065546.1, forward strand.
TCGTCCAGCAGAGTCGACTATCAATGGAAGGGCCAGAGGACAGAGTTCAAGAAAGGAGAGGGGTATAATCGGCCACACAATAGGAAACCTTATCAGGAACGTTAGAGGTAACTAGAATTCCAACATCTATAAGAGGAATTAAGTATGCCTTAGAACAGTGGAAAAATATATCTCAAAATAGTCAGATTTTACAGTGGGTTGAGGGAATTAGAATACCTTTTAATTTAAAACCCCACCAACAAAGAATACCAGATCCGTTTATTTCAAATAAAAATTTAAAAAAAAATTTAAAGAAGTTATTCATCAACTATTAAATAAAGAAGTTATATCTAGATGTCATGCTAGTAGGGGTCAATTTCTTTCATCATATTTTTTGATTAAAAAAAACAGATGGATCTTATAGATTTATTCTTAATTTAAAGAAATTAAATTCTTTTATTTTTAATTGTCATTTTAAAATGGAGGATTAACGCTCTAAGATTAATTTCCAGTGGTTATTATATGGCTAGACTAAACCTTAAAGATGCATATTATCTATTGTCTATTGACAAGAGAGATAGAAAATACCTACGTCTTCGTTTTGAAAATAGGTTATATCAATTTAATTGCTTACCTTTTGGGTTAAGTATAGCTCCTCTAGTTTTTACAAAGTTATTAAAAGCTGTAACCAGCTATTTAAGGCAAAGTGGTTGTAAAATTATTATTTATTTGGATGATATTTTGATTCTTGGAAACAGTTTTGTTTCTTGCTTTGAATCGGTAGTTAAAATCTCAAAAACTTTCTAAAAACTCTCTAACTAATTAAGGACTTACAATAAATTATGATCAAAGTATATTATTTCCTGTCCAGGAAATTCAATTTTTAGGTTTTATTTTTAATTCAGATGAAATGGTTTTTACATTACCCCAGGAAAAGGTAGTTGCTCTTTTAAAATTACTGCAAAAAGTTAAAAAAGAAGAAAAATGTAAGATCCGATATTTTGCATCATTAATAGGAAAGTTAGTTGCGGTTTCCCCTACGTTAGATTACAGTTGGTTACATTTAAAACCTCTTGAAATTGCTAAACAAAAAGCCTTTAAGAAGAATTTTCACAATTTCAATAAAGTTATGATTATCCCCAGAAACATAATCCCAGAAATTGATTGGTGGCTAGATAAAATTCCAAAAGCTTCAAAGTTAATAAAACCACAGCCTTTTCTTTCCGAGATTTTTTCGGATGCATCTGAGACCGGCTGGGGTGCATTCTCTAAGAAAATAGAAGCAAAAGGTTTTTGGAATAGAGATGAAGTAGGAAAACATATAAATTGGCTGGAGTTATGTGCTGCATATTATGGTCTTAAATCTTCGGCAAAAATTTATAAAAATTGTAAAATTTTACTTCATATAGATAACATCACAGCAATTGCCTGTATAAACCGGATGGGTAGTATTCGATATACACATTTAAATAATATAACACGTCTCATATGGGACTGGTGCGAGTCAAGAAATATTAAAATATTGGCTTCTTATATTAATACTACTGAAAATACAAAAGCAGATTTATTGTCTCGAAATAGATCTTGCAATACAGAATTTGAGTTAAATAATTTTAATTTTTCTAAAATCATACAACTTTTTGGTAGACCTGATATATTTATTTGCCTTAAAAAGTAGTAAAAAATTTATCGATTATGTTTCTTGGGGTCCTGACCCAGACTGTGTTTGTGTAGATGCGTTCACTATTGTTTGGAGTTCGTATTATTTTTATGCCTTCCCTCCCTTTTTATTAATTGATAGAGTTATTCAGAATAAAGCTACAGGTATTTTAGTGGTTCCTAATTGGCCGACTCAATCTTGGTACCCTTTGTTTTCGGAACTTTTAATAGAAGAACATATAATTTTTGTTCCAGATAAAAACTTAATTTTTTCTCCTTTCAGAGAGAAACACCCCCTGTACAAGACCCTTTCCCTGGTGGCAGGGAGATTGTGCGGGAATCATTAAAAAGAAAGGGAATTACGGATTCTGCTTTTCCGGTTATGTTAGATTCGATAACAGAAAAACACCTTAAAACAGTACAATATCGGTTTTAGAAAATGGTGGGATTACTGTTTGGAAAGGAAATTAGATCCATATAATGGTGATATTAATATCATTTTGGAATTTTTTCTTGAGAATTTTAACAGGGGTCTTTCTTACTCATCTTTAAATGGATATATAGAGCAGCTTTTGCATTGATCTTTACTTTTGGAGGTGAAGATGAAAGAATACTAACACGATTTTTTAAGGGTATTTTTAATAGAAAACCTAGTGCTCCCCGATATTCAGCAACATGGGACCCTAGCCCTGTTTTAGAATATTTGACATCTCTTTTTCCTTTGTCTTAATTATCAATAAAAGACCTTACCTTAAAACTAGTCACATTATTGTTATTGACATCGGGTCAGAGGGTACAAACAATATCGAAGATTGAAGTAGGTAATATCGAAAATAGTCCTGACAAGATAGAAATTCGAATTCCTGCTAGATTAAAGACGTCAGGTAGAGGCAGGAAACAACCGTACTGAGTTTATTCATTTTTTAAAAATAAACCGGAACTTTGTGTAGCTTCTACGTTACAACGTTACTTAAAATTACGTCTCAATACCGCTTACAAGAGGAGTCACTTATTTTAACTTTTAAAAAGCCCTTTCATCCTGCCTCTACACAGACAATAAGTAGATGGGTAAAGGATGTTCTTAACAAAAGCAATATTGATACGACAATATTTAAAGGTTATAGCATAAGACATGCTTCGACTTCTGCAGCTGCCAGAGCAGGCTTAGATATTGACCTGATCGGTAACACGGCAGGTTGGACTAGAAGTCGATGGTGTTCAATATGTTTTATAATCTTCCCTTAGCACAAAATCCTGAGAGTTTTACAAATTCTGTATTATCAACAACTTAGGATATTACACAAATTATATGTTAATTTAATGTTGTTTATTATATAAGCATATTTAGCCTTACTTATCTTATCATTTAGTCTTACTTACCTAGGTTATCATAGACAAGGTTTTTTGTTTGTTCAATTAATATGGGAATTTAATTTTTTGGTTATGGGATGTTTGGTAAAACTTGGTTTTAGGAGTAATATATTTTTCTGCACAAAAATCGCATTCATTTTCTTACCTACAAACATCTACCAGTAGCTTCATAGAAGGACGGAGATGCGATGAATAATTATAAGATTGGTTGACTTACCTGTAAGGAAGATCAATCTTAATTATTCGAACATCGGAGTCCTTCTATGATAGGGCCCACCCACCCAATTATTATTTTTGGCATTTTCCCTAAGGTGCTGATGCGATTTTCCGCATCACATAATGAACTGAGTTAGGGTTAGCAGGTAAAGAGAGATTTTTTGGGTTTGTTTGTTTTACGAATTCTTCGAAACATCTGTGCGTCGATAGGCCATAAAATGAGACCTACCAATAGCTTCATAGAAGGACTCCGATGCTCGAATAATTAAGATTGATCTTCCTTACAGGTAAGTCAACCAATCTTATAAATATTTCTTTGGCCGAGAAAATATTTCTATCATTAATGTAAATTGATAATATGCCGATTTCATTATAGAGGTCCAATCCATTTATGTCCATATTTTTTGTTTCAGGGTTAGTTAATTTAGCTTCTAAATTCTTGCAATAGGTCATTATTTCGGGTTTGGAAAATGCTTTCAAATTGTTTAAAAAACCAAATAATTCAATATGTTTTTGTAAATCGTGAAATCTCTCTCCAATTTTGAGGTTGAAATATCGAGAATATTAAAAAAAAATTTACTTTAAGATTTATTTCTGGAGATTGGATTGGCTCATCCTTGTGTTCATAATCAAAAAACGTTTTTTTTTCCTTTTTTTGTCTTATTGAGTGAATGGCTGGAAAGGAAATTTCGGCGTCTACTTCTTCCGCAATTTTCTTAGATTCATTTATCATGTCTAAAAACCCGTTTTCGAATCTTATTTGTGTCAAAAATAATTTGATTTCTTTTAGCATCTGTACAGCTTCTGGTAAAATAACATTAGACTTTTGCAGTGTTTTGCTTACTATATTAATTTTTGCCAAAATGTTGTACCAAATAACTAACGAACAAATAAATTTAAATTATTTTATTTTATTTATTAGGGACATTGCAATATTCTTTGTTTCATTATCTCTGCTTTCATCATTAAAAAGCGTAAACAGAGCATCATACACTTTTTCTAACTCAAATCTAAGAGTTTTTATTGCCTTAATACGGCTTTCCCAGCGGGTATCCGATAAGGGCTTTAGTGTTAGCCTGGGCAGCTCTTTTAAGAGAGCATTCCATCTGTAAGTTGAGACCGAAAAAAAGACATATATTACCTGAATAATGCTAAAAAAATTAGTTACTTCTAGAGAGCTTTTTGCTGCATCATTAACTACTAAATTTAAACTATGGGCGGCACAGGGTACAAAAAGCTCTAGGATTAATATTTAATTTTTTTTTGTAGGCCATTGTGCTTGCCTTTCATGTTTGCTCCGTTGTCATAGCCCTGACCTCTCATATCGGCAATATCAATATCCACTTCTTTTAAATAATTTAATAAAAAATCTGTTAACCCCTGACCAGTAGTGTTTGTAACTTTACAAAATCCTAAAAAATGTTCTCGAATTTCTATACTTTTAGAACAATCATCAATAAAAACGAATCTAACAATAATGGTAATTTGTTCTTGGTGACTAACGTCAGGTGTACAGTCAAGAATGATTGAGAAAAATTTGCATAATTTTAAACATTCAACAATACACTTTTTTACTATTTCTCCTATTAAAAAAATCAATTGATTTTGTATTTTATCTCCCAAATAATGCGGCATTTTGTTCCCATCTTTTTGGACTCTATCAATATGTTCGGCCATTACAGAATCAAATTTTGCAATCGTCTCAATTAATTTCAGAAAATTACCGTTCCCTTATCAAATAGTTTTTGACTATTACCCCGAAAAGCTAAATTTTGTCCAGCTAAAAACTGGATAACAGATATTATTCTCTCTAAAATCGAAGTCCATCTTTTTTATTCCATTTGAAATAAATTTGGATTGATAAGATAAGAGTCCACAGTTAAACCTTTTTCTATTGATTTTTTTAATTTAAGCCATTTCCTAACACTTTCAAAATGCCCCTTACTGGTTTCATGTATTTCTAAAGTCCGAGATAAATGTCGCTAGTCACTATAGCCATTCCCCTCATTAAAACTATTATCAGAAACTTTAAATAATTTACAAGGAAAACAGTACACTGAATCTTTAGATTTTGAGTAAATAAGCCAGGTTCTAGGAACTTTTTCATTGTTAGTTACTTTTTTCAGAGTAAGCAGCGCTAAAACATCTATTTAAATTATTAATGGGATAATTAATATTTTTAATTTGAACAGGTCCTATTCCTAAAATCAATAATCTAATATTATCCGTTAATATTTCGGGACAATATGCTGGATCTTTAAATCGTTCTTCATTTACCTGAATAGCTTCAATGTTCTCAGTTTGCGTATTTGCTGGCGTATTCGTCGAGTTTCAGTTCATCTCCTGATGGTTGTTGATCTCCATCATTTGGTTGTTCTACATCGGCATCGGCTTCAGTTCACGTCAAAGGTTGAACATCCGGCCTTTGGCTTATTGAAGGTTCAGGTTGTGGGTTCGTTGATGACGCAAAACACTTTTTTAACGAACCTGCCAACCGCCTGTCATCTTCCTCCTTTTCTAGCTTCCTTTTTCGGTATTGGGAACCAGAAAGCCTCTTTCGACCATCAGCCATCTAAATCAACAAATATTTTTTCTAGAATTGGCACAAAATCAGGCATTACTTTTTTCAATGAAAAATTGCTTAAGGGATGAAGTTCTAAATATTTGGAACATATTAATAAAAGCAGACCATCCAGAATGTCTTATCAAAAGCAACCTTAACCTCAATGGCGAAACGATAATATTTTTCAACCCTCAGGCCCTAAAAACTTCATAGCCGAAGAATTAACCAATGTAGAAATATATCCCGACCACAATAATGCTGATCCTTATGTTCTCGAACAACCCCCTGATATTAATGAAGCCCCCAACCTCCAAAACTCCGATTATCATTACCATATTCAGGATTTCGACGACCAAAACTACGAAGCTACACACTCCAATCTATATTCTACTGAATCTTCAGAAAATTTTCAAGACGAAGCCTATATCCAACCATTAACTTAAATAATATAGCTCAAAAAATAGCTGCCCTACTTTCATCTTCCAAAAAAACAAATTAGCATCCTTATTGACACGAGCGCTTCCGACTCCATCATTACCCCAAAAATTGCAAATCTATATCCAAACAAAATATTCATTGAACCTTTTGAAGTTACAGCATGTAAAAAAGTATATAAGGAAATCCAAAACTTAAGAATAAATTTATTAGAAGAATTAGGCATTCCCGAAACATTTAACATGCGCGTTTTGAACTGGCACAATGACTTGGACGCCCTAATAGGCACAAAAGACCTTAAACGACTTCAAGCTCTTATTAACTATGAAAACAAAACTTTCACCCTTCATAACATACAAATTCCATTCTCATCTCCCGTTAACCTGGAAAACGGTATTGCTATTTTACCATCCTTAAACATAAAAGACCATATCATCCCTGATTGTTTGGTCGAAGTTAAAAATGGATTTTGTAGAATTCCCAACCCAACCCCTAAAACCCAAATAAACTTTCATCAAAGAATAAAAGTCGTACCTGAAGTCCAATTCGATTTAGTCGATCCCTCTAGTACAAATTCAAAAAGTATTGACCCCGAAAAAATGCTAAGATTCGATCACTTAACCGCACTTCAAAAATCCAAAATCATTCCCCTTTGCCATGAATTTAAACAGATAATGTATTACGAAAATTGTGACCTCTCATTTACCAGTCAAACGAAACACTGTATCCGAACAAAAACTGAACGACCCATCTATGTCAAATCTTTCAGACATCCTCCCGCTATGAACTCCGAAATTCAGTCGCAAATTCAAAAACTATTAGATAATAAAATAATCCGACCGTCCATCTCTCATTATTCAGCTCCCGTCTGGATAGTGCCAAAGAAGTCAGATGCCTCTGGAAAAAAGAGATTCCGACTTGTTATTGATTATCGTCGTCTAAATGATGACTATATGAGAAATTTGGCCTCTTCCTAGAATTGAAGAAATCTAGGACAGTTTAGGAAAATGCACTTATTTTACGAGATTAGAAAGGGTTCCATCAGATCGAAATGGACCCAAAAATCCATCGAAAAAACATCTTTCACTGTAAATAACGGACACTACGAATATTCACGTATGCCGTTTGGCCTTAAAAACGCTCCAGCGACATTTCAACGCATGATGGACGAAATTTTTTGAGAATACTTGTACAAGTTTTGTTTTATTTACATGGACGATATAGTTATCTTTTCAAAATCCTTGTCAGAACATATCGACCACATAAGAAAAATTTTTTAAAAATTAAAAGAAGTAAACCTTAAAGTCCAACCCAATAAGTCAGAATTTTTATGCAAAGAAGTAGCATTTCTTGCCCACATTATAACTCCTGAAGGAATAAAACCTAACCGTTCAAAAATTGACTTTTTTTTTGACGCTATCCAGCGTTATCCTTTCAATTTTGATAACAAATAAAAACAAGGAAAAGAAAATCATGTTGCTGATGCTCTTTCAAGGATCGAGCTCAATACCCAAGAAACTAATGAAACCCGAGATACCGAATCAACTGCCCGTAATGCTGATATATCAGTTGCAAACCTCTGTGACTTCGACCTTGCTGATTTTGTGCTTAATGAACGATACAATGAATCAACAAATAATAATAATGTAGATCAACCCAACCCTGACCCTCTCAATCCCGCAGAACTTGATTTAAATGATGATAATTCTGACATTACGGTTCACTCTAATAATGACACAACAGGAAAGCATATCCCAATTTCAGAGCTACTCCTTAACTATGCAAGTAATTGAGTTGTCATTGATTATGGAAACGAATACAAGCACGTATATACAAAACCATTTAAGAAAAACCACCATTTCATCAGAATCCCCAAAATAAATCCTGAAACATACATTTTAAAAATAATCAAGGAAATAATCAAACCAGACATATCGTTTACCATATACATCCCCAATTAAGAATTAAAAGTAGAATTTCAAAAACTAGTAAATGCAAATTTAAATCCATCAGCAAAACTTTTGTTTTCGAATATCTATTTAAACGACGTCATCGACGTAAACCGACAAAAAGATATTATTTGAAACTATCACCAAAACAACCACAACGGAATAACTGAAACCTACAACCACATTAAACGAAAATATTACTGGCCCAAACTAAAAGACTCCATAACATACAGTATTAATAACTGCGAAATATGCCTGCAAAATAAGTACGAAAGGCACCCTTATAAAATCGCTTATGAAGGCCCCTTATTAGCTGAAAAGCCATTTAAAACTATACATATGGATATCTTTCAATTCTCAGATAGCCTTTTTCTAACCATTATTGACTCCTTTTCAAAATACGCTCAAGCATATTTCATCCCGGACAAAAACTCTGTCACTATAATTGGCAAACTGAGACATTATTTTTCGCACCATAACACACCCCTAAAAATAGTTGCTGACCAAGGCACAGAATTTAAAAATAACCTTTTCAAAGAGTTTTGTCAATTATTCTATATAGAAGTGCATTATACAACCCCTGGCAATTCCACAAACAGCCCCGTAGAACGACTACATTCCACTCTACTAGAAAAATTAAGAATCCTTAAAATGCAGAACCCTCAAGCTTTAATGAAACACCTCAAGCTTTAATGACTTCCGCTGTACTAATCTATAACCAAAGCATAGATTCTACCCCCGGCCACTCTCCATTCTCCATCTTAGATGGCCGTTATCTTAACGAACCCAACCTTGACAATGATCTTACGGTATTCGAATAATACAACAAAAAAAGGAAATAAGAACTCGCTCCCTTTCATGATGCGGTATACAAAAAGGCGTATCAAAAACAAACCAAAAATACTCAGCGTTTAAACAAAAGCGTAGAACAAATCCCCCAACTAACTTTAAATCAAACCGTATACAAGAAAACCACCCATTAGAAATAAGATAAATCCTCAATTCATACCTACAAAAGTCACAAAAATAACTGGAAACAAAATAACAGCTATTTCAAAGAAAAAATCAACAACGACACATATCCGAAAGATCAAAAGAATAAGAAAAAATCCGATTACTTTCCAGCCTCCTGATCCTGACCCTTCGGAGCCAGATCATCCCTTGCTAGGCCCTTCAAACCCAAAAACTCCCTAACAACGGATATTACCTAGAAGATGTCTCCCCCGCTCTAGTTGTAAGCTATTATCATACAACATACGTCCCTTTTAACATAACTAATATTAAGTCGACCCTGTATCAATTATCTAAAAACCTACGTAGCACATATTCTTTGATTAATGAGCATAGTAATAGATTACATTTCCAACTCTATTATATATATATATCAAAAGCTTTACAAGACACCTATGATACCTTTGCAAAGTTAAATTTGTATAAAAACAACTCAATACCTAAAAATCGTAAAATCGTAATAAACGCGGTTTAATGAGCTTCCTGGGAAGCGGCATCAAGTTCATAACTGGTAATCTAGACAATAATGACCTGGAGACTATTTCGCAAAATTTGCACATTTTAGAACAACATCAAATTAACACTCTACAGAAAATCAATGACCTTAGTTCTCTTGCAGGAAACATAGTAAACAATTTGGAGAAAAAATTTTTAATTATTAATAAAAACGCAGAAAAATTTAAAACCAAAATACAAAACCTTTATGGCGAAATTAATTTGCTATTATTACTGCAAAGCCAAAATATACACAGATTGTAAGTATTAAGGAGTTCTTAGAAAAATTATTACGAACAATTTCTTTTGCTCATCTAGGGACTCTAGATCTCAAAATATTGAGTTTTAAAGAAGTTGAAGAAATTTGGCAATATCTTGAAAAACACTATCCCGAAAATGCTCTATGGCCTCTAAAACACTTATCCGAATTAACACTAGTATGTAAGACTGGCCTCCTAGTTTTAAGCGATTTGGCAATACTAGCAATCAAAATACCTATTTTTGAACAAAAACTATGTGATTTAAAATATGTATATCCTATACCAAATAATGAAACAAAAATACTTGTTAGTCCTAGTAAATATTACTGTACTAAATTGTGGTATAGCCAATGCTTAGAAATTAGTTCCAATTGGATGTGCTCTGATCCCATTGCTAATAGCTGTTCACCACCAACAAACTGTCGTTACGCTGAAGCACAAAATACAAAACAACTACCAAATACACACAGTGACTCATAACAAATCCTTACTTTTCTGTACAAAATTCCCAGAAATTGTATAGAGAAAAGTAACCCTACAGGACTGTGCTCTAATTTTCAGCCAATGTGATGTTATCAAACATCAACAAAAATACTTCTTATCCTCAAATAATATTTCTTTTACTATACCCAAAATTGAAAAACTTCAACCGACAAATCTGTCCCTCAACTTGCAAATTAGACATCTGGAAAATCCTAGAAAAATCCAGGAAGACCTCATGGAAACTTGCCAAGCCCAGACGTTTAATACCCTATGGAATACCGGCCACACTGTACTCGTAATTACTTGTATTATATTTGTATGCATCTTAGGTCTAGTAATTTACTTTTGGCAAAAGCAAAAATACCTTAAGGCCATTCCAACAAAGGTTCTAGAAAAATTGATCAACGAGGACGTTGAATGTTCTAAGGGTGGAGGAGTAATATCTAATAACTAGTATTTAACGATGACATAGCAATAAGAGTATATATAAGTAACCGTAACCCATTAAACAGTAACATTAATATAGTGTAAAAGCCTAGTTGCTGTTCATATTAATTGTTCCATAGATTTAAGTACGTTTTTGTAACAATAAAGTTTTTTTAAAAGGAACTTCGCCCAGCTGTGTTCTTATTTCGCGGCTCTTTTAATTACGCCGCCCTTATAACATCATGAGCACCGGCGGCGCCCTGGCTGAACCCACCATAATTGCGGTGCTATTGTTTTTATTACCTGGTCCTGGTACCTATTTATTTATCTATATAGATTATTATTATTATAGCAAGGATTCGGGGAACAATGCTCGGTTTCAGTAAACATTGTATTCTGTTGGCCCCTTAATTATAAGTTTTAAATTTTATACATTTTTGTTATTCATAATTTTGTTTTCATTACTTGGCGCTTTTTTATTTTATTTTGTGATTAAACTCGTGAATTATGTCTATCCATATTCCTCGAAGCATCTACAAATATGACTTCAGCTGAAGCTCGTATATAGTTGTGTACTCTCTTCATGATAGGTGAACAAACTGCTATTACAAAATCTTCAGATATGTCCATTGCAGCACATGTTGCAGTCATTGCATTTATTGTTGTATTCTGCTATGGCCTTTTCCATTGAATGTACCATTTCGATGCCTGTAGGGTTTCCATACTCCTTTTTAAAAATCTGATAATAAAGATCATACACCCACTTCTGAGTAGGACACTTAGATCCATCAGCTACTATTTCATTATATTTATCTCCATTTTCTTCAAGCAATCTATCTTTAAACATGCTAAGAGCTGTAGATAGGGAGTATTTTTTGTTGTTGAATTTTTGAAAGTGGTCTGAATTTTAGAGTTGCCGAGCTGTATACAGGGTGATTCAAAAGTAAGCGGCATCCTTTCAGGGGCGTAATCCTTATATGAAAATAAGGCAAAAAGTTCATATTAATATGGATCCGAAATTGCTTTCTAAGGGAGCTACGCCCCTTTGAATAGGACCCCTTGAAGACAATTTTTTCTCTATAACTTTAAAACCCTTTAGAATTAAATTTTGAAAATTGGTGTACGGCATAAACATTTCGTTGTGAATAAGATTCTAAATTCAAATTTTTTAAATTTTATTCAGGTGCGTCACATGCGGGGGTTGGTAAGGGTAAAACATCCCTTTTTCTTTTACTCTTTAGGTTATTGTGATTTTGTTTGAAAATTATAAAATTTTAGAGTCTTATACGTAAAAAAGGTACTCTTAGTTCAATTCGATAGAGCGTACCATTTACGAGAAAAGCGACTTTGAAAATGTTCTGAATGCGTATGTTTATTGATGAAAATTAATTCGCATTACGATCGACAAAAAAGACACTTTTTACTCACATTTTATTTAACAATTTATAGAAAGTGTTCAAAATTATTACCATTCGCGTCACGGCAAGCTCTTAATCTGTTTATTAGATTATGGTGCACACGTGGTAGAATTCTTGGATTGTTTTTAATTGCCTGAAATCCTTCCTTTATTCTTTGCCTGAGAACATCAATATTGGGTATAGGGCGGGAATAAACTAGTTGTTTTAGGTGTCCCCATAAATAAAAATCAAGGGGGTTTAGGTCAGGAGACTGTGGTGGCCATGGCACTGGACCCCCACGACCTATCCAGCGGTTTTGATAGGCATTATTTAAATGTTCTCTAGCGAGAATGCTAAAATGTGGGGGAGCACCATCGTGCATAAACCACATTTGTGCTCGTAATTGAAGTGGTAGATTTTCTAATATTTGTGGTAATTCATTCTGTAAAAAAATTGTGTAAATTTGTCCATTAAGTCGTTGCGGCATAAATACAGGTATTTTTAAATGCCCATCGATTATTCCCGCCCACACATTTAAACTAAACTGCTGCTGATGTGCCTTCTGTACCGTAGCATGGGGATTCTCATCCGTCCATAGGTGGTTGTTGTGGAAATTGAAAATTCCGTTTCTTGTGAAGCCGGCCTCGTCAGTAAATAAAATTTTCTTCTCAAAATTTTCAAAAACAACGCGGTTTTCTTCTAGCCAATTACAGAAGTGTACACGAGGAAGGAAATCTCGCTCTTCCAAAGCCTGAACCCGTTGAATATGATAAGGGTAGAGTAACATATCGTGCAAAATTCTCCATACGGTTGACTGAGAGGACCCTTCTTGATTTGCGATGATGCGAGTGCTCAAAGATGGATCTTCTTCAATACGATCTAGCACGCGTTCTTCTAATGCTAGGGTTCTGGTATTTCTTGGTCGCCCAACAACTTCCTGTCTTTGAAATGTTCCTTAACAAAAATTTAAGTAGATATTATGCGATATTACTCACATTTTTGAATTTACCTGTTTCCCTGAAATTACGATCTACTCTTGCGAAAACCGTACGGTGTGGCACTCGTCGATTAGGAAATGCCTCATGATACAATCGTCTTGCTTCAACACAATTACCAAATGCTCTTCCAAACATAATGTGAATATCAGCTTGTTCTTGATATGTAAACTCCATGTTTGCTTTTTAAACTTAGAAACACAAAGTACCAAACTCAACAAAGGCAATGCCCTTCTTATTAATAATAAATAGTAATTTGTAAAACACTCTATGAAACTAATTTTACTTTGACAAAGTAAATTGTATTTTACGATGACATTTATCAGTCATTTAAATGCCAAAAACTAAAAAACAACCGCCAACTTCGTTTTAAATGCGTATCCAGTAATTTTATTATGTATTAAACATACGCAATCAGAAAATTTTCAAAGTCGATTTTCTCGTAAATGGTACGCTCTATCGAATTGAACTAAGAGTACCTTTTTTACGTATAAGACTCTAAAATTTTATAATTTTCAAACAAAATCACAATAACCTAAAGAGTAAAAGAAAAAGGGATGTTTTACCCTTACCAACCCCCGCATGTCACGCACCTGAATAAAATTTAAAAAATTTGAATTTACAATCTTATTCACAACGAAATGTTTATGCAGTACACCAATTTTCAAAATTTAATTCTAAAGGGTTTTAAAGTTATAGAGAAAAAATTGTCTTCAAGGAGTCCTATTCAAAGGGGCGTAGCTCCCTTAGGAAGCAATTTCGAACCCATATTAATATAAACTTTTTGCCTTATTTTCATACAAGGATTACGCCCCTGAAAGGATGCCGCTTACTTTTGAATCACCCTGTATAAGATGATTGTGATTGTGTCTTAGAAAAATTTCACATGGAAAACTTTTCAGGTAACCATCCTGGCTTCTGAAAACAAAAATCTATATATGAGTATATAAAGTTGTATATATTGTAGTTGTATGCAAACATCAAATACAATTTTTATTCATATTCTTTAAAAATTAAAAAAAAAAACCTATACAGTATGTCCGGCGATGTGGTAGACAAGAGGACAAAATAGGGACCAAAAATGTCATTTTACGAATTTATTTATTTTCTCCATAACGAAGCATATATTATGAAGAAAATTAAGATACACAAAAAAGTGTTTCTTTTTGGATGTAGAACTTTATCCAAACATTAGCAATTATTCCTTTAACACCAATTATTTGTTAACTTATTTTTTAAAACTTAGGTATTTTTAACAACCTGTATATATCTACAAGACAGGAAGAATACCTTCGTTCTTATTGTGTAATAGAGGAATCGCCCCTAAAATATCTGTACTGAATGTTGCAACACTCTATATAGTTTGAGGTGTAATATGTATGACATAATTATTATTTAATCTTTAATTAAGGAATGTAGTCCAAGGTATGTAGGTTAGTATGGTGTTCTAGATTGTCAAGGCAACGCCAATATATTTATAATTTATATTATGCTTATTACATAAAAAACAGCATGTAGGCGCTGCGTAGTTAATGTTACTAGTTTAGGATTATTGTAGACGTAAGGCAGTTGTAAGTCAGATGCTAATAAATGTATAGTAAAAAACCACTCTAACGCCTTCGATTTACGATGAACCTTTTCCCAACATCACATGGCGATCCTGCCAGTTGGCGTTATTATAGTAGTGGTAAATAATAAGTAAATAAAGTTAAAGTAATTTTGTAAATGTGTATAAGTATTGGTGCCGCAGAAGATATTTAGTGGATATCAAGGGAACCGAATATTCAAAAGAAGAGGTAATTATTGCCCAAGCGGGTAATAGTGGAGGCCTAACCAACAACCCCAGTATCGCAAAAGCCGCGTCATGGTCACTCAAAGATATTTTAGGCCTAGGAGTGCTGATATTGGCGATTTTTGTCATAATTTATTTCTGCTGGAACAGATATAATAAATTTTTAAAGCAGAAGATACGGAGAGAAATAGCTCTAAGCCAAGAGCGTGTATAAGTGCCGTTTTGACGACATTAGACCGATTCCGAAGAGCGGTCACAACATGCGACCTTCAACTGGTTGTATCCATACCGGACCCAGCATCGTGGGAACGCATTAGTGAGGCAAAAAGCCGCTAATACGCACCGAGGAATGAGAGATGCATGGAGACTCAGGAGCTGAGATACCTTTTGGACGAGCTTAAAGTATTTTATAGGAACTTGAATAAGGATCCATTAGATAGGCGTGATAATGTTAATATAATAGGGGTAAGTTAGACACGGTTAATAATTTTAGTATAGAATTTGTGAACATAAGAGATAAATTTAATAGTGTTAATCATAAAGAAGAGGTAATTTCTGAGGCTAAAAAATATATTATTATTATTTCTCCGCCATCGATAAAATATTACAAAGTAGATTAAAAACGGCTATAGCTGAACAAACAGAAAAAGCAGAAAGTAGTTCAGATAATTTAAATCCATATTTAGAGAAAGCCAATTCTGATTGTCTGGAAAAAGTCGAAATCATGGGGGAAAAATTTGATTTGAGAACCGCTGCAACCCTTTTGCAAGTAATGGATGGCACAAAAAATACGACTAAAATGTTAATTGATGGCATCGAGTTATATGATTCACTGCTGGAGGCTAATGCAAAACAATATTTAACTAATTATGTTCTTAAAACTAGATTAACAGCTAATGCTAAAATACGCCTCCAACGATCTTACGAGTCTAACGAGTTGTTAGTACGTGCTTTAAAAAACAATTTCCTAACTAAAAAGTCTGCTGCAGTATTATCCGTCCAATTGAGTAATGTTAGGCAAGGTAATAAGTCTGTCGAAGAATTTGGTAGAAAAATTGAGAATCTACTGCTTGATTTGACTATTGCTCAATCGGAGGGTAATGACGGAGCTGTAGCGCTTTTAACTCCAATTAATGAAAAACTTGCCATTAACGTATTTGCAAATGGCCTACAAAACATAGAATTACGCACAATTATAAAAGGTCGGAATTATATTAAATTAAGTGACGCTATTTGCGGCGCTAAAGATGAGGAGGTTACTAGGCAAGATGGTAACTCGCGACTTTTCTATATTATGAAAGGTAGAGGTAATAATAACTCACGGGGTTATAATAGAGGATTTTTTCGCGGCCGAGGGTTTCAAAATTCTCCAAATAGCTATAATAGCCGGCTTAAAATAATTATAGGAATGGTTTTCGAGGGTTAAGATATACAAGGACTTTTCATAATAGTAGAGCATATTACATTCAGGAAGATAATGTACTTACGGATAGCGCAACACAGGCTGATAAGTTTTTTCGTGCCTAAACAAGAACAAGAGTCAGTTATTCTTAATGTAAATGGTCTAAATTTTATACAAATTTTATACAATGGTAAACAGTTAAATTTTTTAATCGATACGGGTGCTTCCATTAGCGTTATTTTTAGTGAACATGTTGACAAAAGTGAAAACATAAAAACAGGAAAGCAAATAAAAATAAATGGCATTTTAGGGTCAACGTTTTCGCAAGGCTCTGCAAAAATTTTATTTTACGCTAATGATAAAACCTATAAAACATATTTTTCATATAATGAGTAGTTTTGAAAGTGGAATGCACGGCGTTTTAGGGTCTGATTTTGTTCAAACATACAATGCAAAAATAAATTATGAGAAATTTGAATTAATTAATTAATTATTAATAATTAATTATTCTTTATAAAAATGATTTAATAACATTGCCAATGTTTTCAAAACAGCAATTTTTTATTAAAATACCAGCGAGGTGCGAAGTAATTAAATATTGCTGGGTAGACAAAAATGAGGACTGTATTGTTTTTCCCGAGGAATTAGGTGAAGGAATATTTATAAGTACTTTAGCTAAGTTCTGTCAAAAGAGTTGATAAATTGTTGGACTTATTCAGAATGGTCTGCGCCACTCTTAATTGTGGCCAAAAAAGCCGACCAAAATGGAAAAAAAAAGTTTAGAGTAGTCGTAGACTTTCGACTGCTTTAATCTAGAATAAGGGACGATGAAAAACATCCTTTGCCTGCTATTGCAGAAATATTAGATTCGTTATCGGGAGCAATGTACTTTTCGCACTTAGATCTTTCGCAGGGATATTACCAGGTAGAACTCGAAGAGACTAATAGATCATATACTGCTTTTACTACTGAACGGGGACAGTACCAAATGACAAGACTACCTATGGGGCTAAAAATAAGTCCAAGTGCATTTTCAAAGCTTATGACAATCGCAATGTCAGGCTTAACTATCAAAGTTGCTTTGTTTATATAGATGACTTGATTATTTTTGGAAATAATTTGATAGGTAAAGAAAAGTGAATTTAAAATTAAATCCGAATAAGTGTCAATTTTTAAAAAAATAAATTTTGTATTTGGAACATTTAATATCGGAGGAAGGAGTTTTTCCTGACAAAGAGAAAATTCAAGTAATCCGACAGTATCCCGTACCCAAAGATGTAAACGAAACAAAAAGATTTGTAGCATTCGTAAACTACTACAGCAAATTTATTCCTAATTTTGCACACATTTCTTTTCCTTTAAACAATTTAACTCGTAAAAATATTCAGTTCATTTGGAATACAGATTGTCAAAATGAATTTGAGAAGCTTAAGTCAAAACTAATAAATCCACCAATTTTACAGTTTCCAGATTTTGCCGAGTCTAACGAATTTATTCTAAGAACAGAAGCTTCAGGATTCGCCCTTGAAGCTGTTCTATCAAATGGAATTGATAAACCTGTTGCTTACGCAAATCGGTCATTAAACAAGGCGGAACGAAATTATTGCACAGTGGAAAAAGAACTTTTAGCCATAGTGTGGGCTGTTAAACATTTCAGACCTTACTTATACGCACGTAAATTTACTATTTACACAGACCACAGACCTCTTGTTTATTTGTTTGGCATGACAAACCCATCCAGTAGAATCACAAAGTTTAGATTAGTTCTTGAAGAGTATGACTTCGTAATAAAGTATATCAAGGGTAAAAAAACGTCACAGCAGACGCACTTTCGCGTATAGAAATTTCCACAGAAGATCTTAAAAATGTAGGTTCGAACGTGAGTAATTCTCTTTTTGCTATAACTAGGGCAACGGCAAAGCAATTTGATGAGAGTAGTAACGGTAGTTCAGATTCAGTTCTTAACAAACGGTTTGATTACCCGGGAGTAGTAGAATTGGTTAAACGGCCGGAGGACTCTTGCGAACTCTGTCCAGTGTCCGAAAATAACTTTAACACGTTTTGTCAAAACCAAAAATATTACTGTAAATCAGGTAATTTTGTTTACTTTAAAGATAAATGTATAATTTATATGAAGCAGGATCCTCGATTGACGTTGGCACTAGCTGCATCATTAAGAGACCTGCAAATCATTTGTATACGAAATTCGCGAATACGAAATTCGCGAATTAATAATTATAAAAAAAGAATCATGCGCACAATTAATAAAATATATGTTAAAAAATAAAAACCTGATACACGAAACCGGTATAAAAATAACTATCTTAAAAAACATACAACAAATAACAGATTGCGAAGCTAAGCAAATTATTTTAAATGATTTCCATTTACATCCTACGGGGGGTCATGCAGGTGTCAACCGCATGTATAACAATATTAAAAGGTATTACGCGTGGATAGGGTTACGGAATGATGTTGAGAAATTTGTAAAGAAATGTGACGATTGCCAAAGGTATAAATATTCGGCGCCAAATATTGAGCCAACAGCACTACAACAGCAACTTCCGCATTCCAAAGAAGTTATGTAGATTTAGTAGGCCTTTGAAGATTGCATTGCAATCTTAGCAAATTTGTAGAGTATTATGTTATAGAAAATAAGGGGGCAAAAACAGTTGCCACCTCATTTGTTGAAAATTTTATATTAAGATACGGAATTCCCGAAGAGGTAGTATCCGACCAAGGAACGAAGTTTATAGCAAGTTATTTTTAAGGAAACTTGTAAAATATTGCAAATTAAGCAATTAAATTCGGCTGCTTATCACCATTAGACTATAGGGTCCTTAGAAAATTCGCATAAAACGTTAGGCGCATACTTACGTATACAAATAGCGAAAAACCCGGAAAGTTGGAGTACTTGGATACCTTTTTGGTGTTTTTCGTACAATAATAGCGTGCACAGCGAAACTCAATACACGCCGTATGAACTCGTTTTTGGCCAAGTCAGAAAGGTTACGTCGACTTTATTTAAATTATAAAATATTTTAAATAAAGTCGATCCGGTATATAATTTCGATGATTATCCGATAGAGTTAAGATATAGGCTACAACAAGCATGGAAAGATCCCCAGAATAACTTGTTGTCATCAAAATGCCATTTATTAAATATTAATAACAAGTCAGTTTTAGTACATTAAGTAGAGTTAAGAAGTACCATAGTTAAAAAAAATAAATAAATTATGTAATATTATTTTTTTTTCATTTCCCAGGGGAGTTGAGGTGTAATATGTATGACATAATTATTGTTTAATCTTTAATTAAGGAATGTAGTCCAAGGTATGTAGGTTAGTATGGTGTTCTAGATTGTCAAGGCAACACCAATATATTTATAATTTATATTATGCTTATTACATAAAAAACAGAACGTAGACGCTGCGTAGTTAAGGTTACTAGTTTAGGATTATTGTAAACGTAAGGCAGTTGTAAGTCAGATACTAATAAATGTATAGTAAAAAACCACTCCAACGCCTTCGATTTACGATGAACCTTTTCCCAACATCACAAGTTACTTGTAAGTCTCGGTTGTAGTTTATCCTCGAGCTTACCTTTTTAAGTTCTTGTTTTTGACAGTCACAGTTAATTTTGCATTGCAATTCAAATGCTTTTCATGAGGCTGCTTTCACTGTTTTTTTGGCCTTGTGTTATGAATGCAATGATATTGTTTCTGTAACAAAACCAATACACTCAAACATTAAATTGAAGTGAAAGTATATCATATAATAGCCAATTAACAATTAACCAGATTAAAAGTTCATTGCGAGATGAGAATAAACTTTTTAACCTGATTAATCGGATCAGTGTTCCCAAAAAGGTCTTTAATAATATGTATAAAAAGTGATATTTATAAATACCTTGAAAATGATTCTCGGAGTATTTTCGGGGAACGTTTTATCAACCCTAAAACTAATACCACTTTTTTCTGCAAAGTTTTCCAACCACTGTATAGCATCATTTTTATTATCAACATCTAACCGAATGATTGCAGAAAAACCATTCTGTAGACTTTCGGTTTTTTCCACAAAGCCCATCTTCAGTTGTTAAAATAGCATGCAACTGCAACAAGATTAGGAAATAAAATTTACACCTCTCCAACAAAAATATGAAGCATATTTATATAGAAAATGAAATCCTATATTATTGAAATTCCTATCAAACCATCATATTAATTTACTCTTACCGTTTTGCTATGCTCCTCATTTGTAATTTTCGTAAAGCGCATATTGTCCTTCTCGAAAAAAAAACAAATAATAATTAAATCTATTTAACAGATCTTGATTTTTCGACGCCTTTTGAAATAACGAGGTTGTACGAGATTACGAGGTTTTACGAGGTTTTACGAGGTTTTACGAGATTATGAAGTTTTACGAGATGTAGTACATAATCTCACTTTAAAACAAGAATAGCTTCTTGTACGAGAAACAAATAAATTGTTTAAATTTTAACGCGATTAGGAGGCAATATTAATTGCAAAGTCGATAAATTATAGGCAAATGATTAGAGTAAATAAAGGTATGGAAAGGACTGACCTTGTACGTGCGATCCGGGTTCTGGTACTGCGTGTAACGTTTAACTTCGACGTGAAACGTGGATGATCATGGCTTTGCGTTTGGCTGGAAATATCCAGGACCGAAGGACCATCAATATGTGGGGGTTTTCCCATCTTAATTGAGGGAAGTAAACACCACTCGTGGATATTCAATTTTTATTTACACGTGATATAGAGAATTAAAGCCATTTGCCGCGAGAGTTATTGACTTCAACGCTGTTGTAGACATATTATATTTTATATTTTTATTTATGTTAGTGTAAGTGTGTTTTTCCTAAGTATGTTTTGAGTAAGTGTGTTGTTTTATTTATTGTTTGTTTTATTTTTAAGTACTTAACTAACTTTCTTATTTTAAATAGGACACTTGGTATATTTTTACGTATTTCGATAAAAACAATAATACTGCATTTTCCACTTTTTGCTTTATACTCATAGAAAAAATCAATATTGTTCAATCAATCAAAAAAATCAATCATAATTGTTATTCAAGTAATCACGGAAAAATAAAAAAGTGTGTAGTTTTTGTATTTAGATGAGGTCTGATGATGCCCTAATGCGGCGAAACGCATAACCTTTTAAATAGACGCTTGATTTGTGATACTTTGGCTTTGAGTATACTTTCTCTTCCTTTGATATATATATCTAATTCTCTTTCCATATATCTAATATATAGGGTGTTCCATTTAAAATAACGAAGTTGACACCTACTTCCGGTATAACCGGAAACGTCACAACTGTCAAAATATTTTAGTTGTGTGGCCCCCATCGACTGTGCCATGTTGCCGAATTTTCAAAATTTTTGAAAAATCAGTTTCTGAGATATCGATCCGCGTCTATTCGTCGTGAGACACCCTGTATATGGACCGTTAAAAATTGTATCTTTTTTATTACCAGAACTGTTTTTAAGTAAAACTTTGTCTCCAATTTTAAGGTAAAGAGGTTTGGATTTTTTATCAAAATTAATTTTTCTTTTTTCTTTTGAATGAACAATTATTTCTTGCATTAGACCAAGCGTTTTGTAATCGGTATTTTAATTCAGAAGGATAGTCATCAAAATAATTATAACGTGGATCAATTTTGTTAATAATATTAGATGGTAAATTGCATGTTTTTCCGAAAACTAGTTCATAAGGTGTATATTTCGTTTGAGTATATACACTGCTATTGTAAGAAAAACACCAAAATTATAGCCATGAACTCCAAGATTCTGAATTTTTCCCTGTTTGTATTCGCAAATATGTGATAAGTTGTTTGTGAGAGTTTTCTAGAGATCCCATTTTCTCATGATGATAGGCTGTAGAAGACAGTTAATATATAAACAGTATAATTTTTAAGATTTCACAGGTTTCTTTTAGAGAACAAATAAATTCAGCACCTTGATCAGAAATTATACATTTTGGAATACCATATCGTAAAATAAAATTATTAAAAAAAACTTCTCGCTAAGGTTGTGGATTCCTCAGTTTTTAGAGGATAACACTCTACAAACTTTGAGAGTTCACATTGTAGAGTTAAAATATATTTATTTTCCTCATGATCTTCATTTAATGGTCCTACTATAGCTAAGTAAACATTCTTAAATGCTGAAGATGCCGTAGTTGTGATAGACATTGGTTGAATATTAGGCCTAGAGTTTATAACGTTGACCTTGATATTTTAAAACCCTTTTCTTTTATTTCTAAAATATTTCTTGTTATATCACTTACAAATTGCGCATTTTCTTTATTTTTAATAATGGCTAATTCTGGAATTTCATATTTCTTACATATTTTATCTAGATCTCTCAACGATGTACTTTGTACGAGCACCGATCGAGAATCTAAATCGTTATGCTTTACATAAATGACTTTTTCTTTTTTATTTAGAATAAAGTTTCCTAACTCGAAATCAACTTTTCCATGGTTTACTAAATTTTCATAATTTTCTAGTAGAATAGAACTTTCATATTAGTATTTTGGACGTTTTAACAATTCCACAACTCCAGGATGATCAAGCCTGTCGTTTAAAGAACTATTAAAATCGTTCTCATCCTCATCCGCATGATTTATATTTTTACTTTGTTGTCTTGTTATGGCAAATATCGACGGTTTTCGACATATTTTTTAATTCATTACAAGAAAGCTGTATCTGCGATAATGCATCAGCGGCTACATTACTTTTACCTTTAATATATCTATTTCTTTCTCTATTTTAAAGTCATATTCCTCTATAAGTAACCTAAACTTTGTAAGCCTACTAGAAGGATTAGCCATTCCAAACAGATAAACCAATGGACGATGATCGGTATAAATAATAAATTTCCTATCAGACAAGTAACAAGAAATGTTTTATACCAAAGATTATTGCTAACAGCTCTTTTTCAATTATAGAATATTGTTCTTCTGCTTTATTTAATGCTCTACTCGCGTAAGCTATAGGCATATCATCGTTATTTGAGAGTACTGCACCTACACTATAACCGGAAGCATCAGTCTTTAAAATGAAAATATAATCTGGAGAAAAGTTCGGATATTGCAAGACAGGAGGGTTAACTAGAGCATTTTTAAGTGTTTCAAAAGATTTTTGACATTCAGACGTCCACTTGAATGGGTCATTTTTTCTCGACAACTAATTTAAGGGTACAACAATTTCAGCAAAATTTTTAATATATTTTCTATAATAATTAGCGAAAGCGACAAATCTTCTGACTTTATTTGCATCCGTTGGTACTGGATAATAGCCATATGAAGACAGTATATGGCCTAAGTACAGAAGCTCGTTCATAAGAAAATCACATTTATTTGGGTTTAACTTTAAATTAACCTCTCTCATCCTTTGGAGTACTTTTACGAAATTTATATTATGCTCATAAACATTTTTTCCGAAGACAATAAGATCATCTAAATAAACAAAACATTGATCATAATTTAAACAGGACATCGCTACCGCCATTGCTCTGGAGAAAGCGCTAAGGCTTATTTTTAAACCCATAGGAAGTCATTTGGTATTGTCCTTTACTGCCTACTGTAAATGCGGTGTATGGACTACTAGCTTTATTTTATTCTACTTTATGATAACTTTGTGACAGATCTAAATGTGAAAAATAAGTTGCACCAGATAAGGAATCAAGAATATCAGTTATACAGGGTAAGAGCCATTTCTCATCCTGTAACTGAGAATTACAACCTCGATATTACCACCCTAAAACTTTTGTTGCCATTATTGTCAACTTTTTTTGGAACTAGCAAGAGAGAAGACCACTCAGATCTTGCTTCTTCAATAATACAAAATAAAAAAAATGTTACAGGATGGTATTATTGAAGATAGGATAATAATGCTACAAAAACACAGTTACTTCTTCTACAACAAAAAACAGTACTTGTATTATAAGTTTCGTAAACCGGCTAAATATCAATACTCTACTTTCCAACAGTAAAGCTAAAACTGAACTCTCCAATTCCCCTGTTTGCATTCCTCAGCAAAAAAAACTTTATCCGTTCGAGTCGTTCTTTTTCGTATCAACACATTAATATTTATTACCTGCCGTAAACGGTTTCTTTGAATGGTATAAGAATAAAATAAACAAACCGAACGGATTGGTAAAATTAATATAACAATAAGCCTACTGTTCTTTAATATTTCTTACATTCGGCCATCCTGTACGATAATTCGTCCTCGAATACTCAAAAGAAAATATACAAATTTAACACAATTACGGTAACAACAAAAATACTAACAACTATTAATACAAATAGTATTCTATAACACCATTAATTATCTACCATAATATAAAAGTCTATATAGAAAATCTTAAGTTAGTTTCTATATTATTACAACAATAAATTACTTGATTTTCCACATATGTATTTAGTTTCAATACTAAGTCGGATGACAAACAAATAAATCATTACTTAAGGTATTTCTGCTTAAATTAATACCAACAATAAGCCATGTCAACTTCAGATAAACTCGTGCCAACGGCTCATTAGATATTGCCAACTGCACCAAAGCCAACACTAACTGAATTTCAACCAATGCCAACTGCACTTTAACCAATACCAACTGCATTTTAACCAATGCCAACTGCAATTTAACTAATGCCAACTACATTTTAACCATTGCCAACTGCAATTTAACTAATACCAACTGCATTTTAACCATTGCCAACAATTTAACTAATGCCAACTGCATTTTAACCATTACCAACTGCAACAAGCCCAATGCCAACTGCATTTTGACCAATGCTGACTGCATTATGGTCAATGCTAACAGAATTTTGACCTATACTAACTTCTCACGTAACAAAACCCATGGTTTCATTTTATCCACAGCTACTACCGTCTTAAGCCTTTTAGAGCCATCTCTCAAATCTTCAACTTGATAACGGTCGTTAAATAGTACTTTGTCAACACGAAACGGACCCTTGAACTTTGCTAGTAACTTTCTACTACTGTTCGTTGCTGGGTGATCGGTTCTAAGAACCATAACCACGTCGCCTACTCTGTACTCTTTTGCTTTGGACCTCTTTTTATCAAACCTCTCTTTCTGAGCTAACTGCTCCTTTGCGATGCATTCATCTATTTTGGTTCTTAATACACGTAAATCAGTACGACTCAAACCTTCCTTCACAAAATTCAGAATTTTCGACTTCGCCACTATTCTGCCCTTATAACCTGTGAGAGCTTCTATTGGGGAAACTTTTGTTGTTTGATGTACAATTTACTATACTCTGGATTTGTTTTACGTACTTGTCCCACGATTCTTCTGAATCTCCACCAGCTGTGGTTGCCAGACAGTTTAAAACTGTTCTATTCACTCTTTCGCACTGCCCATTGGCCCTTGGCGTAGCGACTGCATTTAGGACGTGCTTAACCCCATAATTCTTACAAAATGTTCTGAAGGTCTTAGACGTAAACGCTGATCCTCTATCAGATATTAGTCCAGAAGGCGCGCCAAATAAATAAAATAAATCCATCAATGTTTTCGTAACATAACGAACTTTAGTATTTTTGACCGTTTCCAAATATAAAAATTTTGTAAAAGCATCTACTATAGCCAAAATATATTGCTTCTTTTTACTACTACACACAAAAGGACCCAAGTGGTCTATGTGAAGCGTATGAAACGAAACAGGTGACTTTTCAATAGGATAAAGCATACCATGTTTTTCTTCTGAAGGATGCTTGTAATATAACAATTCAAGCATGCTTTAGTGTATTTTGAAACAAATTTTTGCTTGGAAACCAATAGGTATCTGCTATTCGCTCTAAAGTTTTTTCAAGCCCTAAGTGCCCTGCATCATCATGGCACAATCTGCAAATCTGCCATCTAGCGGTTTTTGGAACCACCCAGGCCGTTTTGCCGCACCCAAGCTTCTTATAAACTTTGCCATTTTTAGGAACATATTCTTTATTATATTGATTAGCATTAGAACACTCCGTTTTTCCTGACAAAACTTCGCTAATTTTAAAAATCTCTTCGTCCTGTAGTTGAGCTGCGGTGATCCAGTCTCCCTCGGTTAAATTTACGGAAGCAACTTCCACCGTAAGCACTGCATTCTGACTCAATGCGTCCACATGCATCATCTGTTTACTAGATCGATATTCAATTTGGAGAATCCACCATCGCCCTACTCTGGGAATTAAATCTTTCTTAGTGAACGTTGTTCTCAGGGCATTACAGTCTGTAACAACCTTAAAATCTAAACCAACTAAGTATGCTCTAAAAAACTTGAGAGCTAAGACTACAGCCAAAGTTTCTAGTCCATACGAGTGATAACATTTTTGGTCACTAGTAGTTTGTTTACTAAAATAACCAATTACTCTCTTTTCTCTATCTACTTTCTGAAGTAAGATGCCTCCTACTCCATTGGCGCTAGCATCCGTATGGAGTTCTGTAGCCAAGTTTGGGTCAAAGATAGCTAACACTGGCCTGGATATTAAACATGCTTTTATTTTATTTACAGCTTGAACCTGTTCTTGTGACCATTCCCATTTTATAGCTTTTTTTGTAAGTCTTGTTAACGGCTCTGCCAACGTCGCAAAGTTTGGAACAAACTTACGGAAATATCCAGCCAACCCCAAAAACTGACGAACCTGCTTAACGTTTCGTGGCTCGGGCATATTTTCCAATGAGGCTATCTTTTTATATCCAGGTTTAATTTCATCTTTAGTGACTTCTCTTCCTAAATAGTCGATATTAGACTTAAAGAATTCACACTTACTCAACTTTAACGTAAGTTTATGGCCACGTAAAACTTTTAACACGGTTTCTAACCTACTCAGCCCCTCTTCTACGGTTCTAGCTGGAATAATAACGTCATCAATAAAAGGAAAAGCTATCTTGTTTCGTAATTCACCTAAAACATTGTTTACCAATCTTTGAAAAACAGCTGGCGAATTTGCCAAACCAAATGGCATTCTGGGGAACTCGTAATGCCCATCTGGCGTAATAAATGCAGTCGCCTCAATAGACTCCTCCGCCATTGGCACTTGATAAAAGCCAGAAGCCATATCAAGTGTGAAAAAGCAATTATGATATCCTAAACGATCCAGCTGATCATCTATTAAAAGAAAATAATATTTTTCCTTTACCAACTTGGCATTCAATCTTCTATAATCAATCGCTAAACGATAATCCCCAGTTATCTTTTTAACTAAAAGTACCGGGCTCGCATAAGATGAAACCGACTCACGTATAATATTGTTATCCTTAACAATATTACGTAGTATTTCCTTTTCAGGAATCGACATGCGATAAGGATTGTAAACTACGGGTTCTTCACACTTAAATTTTAAAGTCATTTGGATCGAATCAGTTTTACCCAGATCTTGCAGCGAAAAAGAAATGCAGTCACGATATTTGTTTATCAGTTGTAACAACTGCGACGTTTCGGTATCTGTAACTTGCTGGCCAATTTTTAACATATCTAATGTTATAGGATTCACTTCCACTACGTTAACATCATAGTCCTCTAGAGCATCAAAATTGAACGGTTTTAGTTTACGCAATGTTAGCTTGTCACGCACTTTTAACATCATAATATGTTCTTGATTTATAAAGTCGGTACCCAAAATAAAATCATACCCTAATTCATGGTCATCTAACAAAAGCATATTGACTTGCACTTGCCTCTTCAACTGTTACCCAAGTAGTAGTAGCCTTCGTTACAACAACCCTATTACCGTTAAAAGATATCAAAACTTTCGGTTCGAATGTAACATAATTTAATTGTAACTTTTGTTCTAAGGAAAATCTTAAAAGGGAACAGCAACATGAGTCTACTAAACACTTAACCTCACGACCGATAACATAGGCCTTTTTTACAAACAGATGTTGTTCGTTCCTATTAAATACTTTACAAGACGCCACAATGTCTTTATCTTTGCGCTTCGAGTTCGTTGGGCACCCATCCCGCAAATGTCCAAATGTCCAACCTTTTTACATACAAAACATTTCTTTAAAGGTTTTCTACACTGATTTAGAAAATGGTTTTCTTCCACAATTATAGCAAGCTACATTCTTTTTAATTTGATTTCTCTTATCGCTAGCATACGGAAGAACAGAATATTTTTGTTTAGTTTGTTCATCTTTAGGCGAAATAAACACTTTAGGACCTTTATCTACAGCCCTAAAACTCGTAGGATTACTTTTAATATTACTTAAATAGTTAGCCATTTCTCCGACAGTCTGAAAATTGGCAGCCCTAGCAGCCAACGCTACGTTTTTATCGACTAAACTTTCAATGACACTATCTATTAAAAATTCATCGGGTATAGGTAAACGAAGTTTATTGAGTTTTGACACTTTTCTAAATAACAATCCCCCAAATTTTGACTTGAAAATGGTCTGCGGAGCTTCAACTAATAATTTCCCGAATTTTATTGTTCCTGGAAAATTACTTTGTAAGAGTTGCTTAATATCGCTCCAGTCTAAATTAGCCACCTGCGCTGTATCATACCACTTACGTGCATTACCACGTAAGCGATTGGTAGCTAACTTTAAGGTTAACAAATCTTCCCAACCGTACTGGGTAGCTAGATCGTCCACTTTTTGAACCCATTCACACACAGTCAACTTTTCCAGACTAGGGTCGAACACTGGTATAATTGTGTCATTGACAACCGAGCCAAAAGTTGTCATTTGTTTATTATAACTATGACTTACTTGATCAGTCAGCTTACTTAGCTTTTGTTCTAACCTCCGGATTTTCCGGTCCTTGAGATCCTCATTTGACGAAGAAAAACTGGAGGATGGTGATCGCCTGCGTTTTCCCTTCTTAGACCTTTTGCCCATTTTAGCAACTTTCTTTTAACAAGTCACGTCAAGGATCATTAACATTAAGGGGTATTGCGCACTTCCATTCTCTATAAATAATCAGCTGTATCACATCACACACGCACTAGCTAACTTTTACGGTATGTATTATCCCACCGCTGCTATGTAAGGATAATAATGCTACAAAAATACTTCTAAAAAAGTTACTTCTTCTACAACAAATAACAGTACTTTTATTATAAGTTTCGTAAACCGGCTAAATATCAATACTCTACTTTCCAACAGTAAAGCTGAAACTGAACTAAACCAATTCCCCTGTTTGCATTCCTCAGCAAAAAAAACCTTATCCGTTCGAGTCGTTCTTTTTCGTATCAACACATTAATATTTATTACCTGCCGTAAACGGTTTCTTTGAATGGTATAAGAATAAAATAAACAAACCGAACGGATTGGTAAAATTAATATAACACTAAGCCTACTGTTCTTTAATATTTCTTACATTTTATTAATTTGTTTATCTATTTCTTCTTTTTGAGAGAAAGGTAACCGATACTATTTTTTGTATAGAGGAGAAGCATTTGGTTTTAAATACATTTTTTGTTTATATATATTAGTGGTGGTTAACGGATCGTTTTCTAAAAGGAATACGTCAGAATATTTAGCACATATCCTTTGTGAAGCAAACTTTTCTTTTTCATTTAAATGATTTAAATTAATTAATTTTAATAATTTTTCTACTCTACTCAAGGAATAATTATCGCTGTCTCCAAAATTACATAAATCATAATTTTCAAGTAAATCAATTTTTGGTTTAAATTTTATTAAAGTAATATCCTGGTCGCTTACGTTACTTACTTGACTCATCTGCAAAAACAACATAATCTTTATGATTATTCTTGACATTAAATTATTTCATTATATCAGTTCGTTTTGAAATTAAAGTCAACATCTCATGTTCACTTTGCATAGGTATTTTTATAATATTTTCACTGAATAATAAAAAGAAAATACAAACTTTTCAAAATCTATAGTGGCAAAGAATTTAAAGAAAAAATCTAAACTTATGACACCATGAATATTATTATCAAATGCATCAATTAGCAAAAATGTATGGCATACATTTCGTTTATTTACATTGAAACATACGTTTGCTGAGCCTTGCGAAATAAGAGAACCAGAAATTTCATTTATTTTAATTCTTTCTGAATAACTAACATTTTTAAATTTATCAATATGATTTTTAAGAAAAACACTGGCACCTGTATCTAGTAAAAGTTTTAAAAATTTACCATGATAACCAACTGTTATATAATTTAGTAGTAACTTTGGTTTCTGATTTTCTATATTCCCCTTAGTCTCGAAAAAACAACTGATTTGTATTAATTAAACTTGAGTTTGCATTTTCACTTAATTCTGCACTTGAATTTGTTGTATTAGAATTTTGCATAAAATATCAGCGCTGGCCATTATTGTGGCTTACACGGCTATTTCCATGGATTTTCACGGAATTATTAGCTGGTCTTAAATGAAAAATTTTTTTAACAACCAGTCAAAGATATTTCTTCATTTATAGCACCGCTGATGGCATCATTTAAAGTTAAATAGTTTAGAGCTTTAATAATGGTTCTTAATTCATGATTATTTAACCCATTTGCAAAAGAATTAATTGCAATTTTTTCATTAACGGGTCTTAAAACTCGCATATTTTGTTCGTTACCCTCAGCTTGTGTTAAGGTAAGATCAATTAATAATTCCTCAAGTGACCTTTCAAATTGATCTAGAGATTTTGATTTTTGCTTTTCGCTATTTAATTTAAAAGATAGTGTTGCAGCCGATTTTTTTGAAATAAAATATTTTTTTAAATCTTGAATTAAAAGAGCGTTAGAAGCATATGTTTGTTGTAGTCTAATTTTTGCAGTTTGAGAAAGTCGGGTTTTTAGCACATAATTCGTTAACAAGTTTTCTCCATCAGCATCTAAGAATGAATCATACATTTCAATGGCGTCTATTATTTGTTTAGTTATATTTTCAACGCCATTCATAATAGGAATTAAAACCTGCAGCAGTTTTCAAATCAAATTTCTCCGATTTTATAGTGGTAGAACTAAATTGTTTAAATCTATCGTTAAGAATACTATCAATTGCATTAAAATACTTATCTATCTCATTTACATACAATTTGACTGAAATAAAAATTTTGGGTCATGCAGTTCACTATTAAAATTATTCCTAATACTATTAAAATTTTACCTAATACTCTCAATTTTCCTTTTCTTCTTATTTGTTATCTCGATATTGCTTCGTTGTTCTGTGTTATCCTTTTTTAAATATCGGTATCTGGTCTTAACTGAAAAGTTCCTCCAGCAAATTTATAAATTTATCTCCTTCCTTTGACATTCCATATAAAAGCTTAGAATATTATTTTAGTCCCATAAATATTATAACCATGCTCCATACATAATACTATAATTTTACAACCTGCAATCCATTAACCCATAAACCTAAAAAAAATTTAAACCATTTCTCGGCTCCTGGATTTTTTTTTCGGATCTTCCTTGCTTAAATAGATCTAAAACTCGTATTTGTCGGGTTGGTCTGTCCTGCACTATTACCGGCTTGTGCAATAATTACTTCTTCTTTTGATTGTTGACCGCCCATTTTATATTGGATATACCGTATTTACTTCTAAAAAATCCGTTAGTGGCAGGGTCGCCATGTGATAACGAGATGTTTAATTATATTTTATTAAAAGAAATTGTTTTTCTCATGTCTAAAATAAGTCTATATTTTAATTTAATAATTTTGTACAAGGAATCCAAAATTGCTTTGCTAAACTAATACACATAAAACAATTATTAATAAACATATTTTTACATTATTTGACATACTTCTGAACTGGTATAAACCCTGACTAAGCTATTGACTAATATATGTAATTATAGTAACTTAAAATATTACGTACACTACCACTCAAAAATATTTGCCCACCATGTATTCTTTTTAATATTTTAAATAAGATACAAAAATCTTATCTTTAAACCTATATTTAGACTGTATCTCTTTTGTAAATTGCATAAATGCTTAAACAGCATACCTATCAACAATGGTTCGTTGAAAAACACTAAGTATTTAAAAATAGTCTTGCAAATAACAAACAATGTAGTGAAAATATGCACGTCTTCTAAAAAACTAATATTTACAGCTCGTTTCCGACGAAATTTGAAACATTTAAAAGTGTTTAGTCTTCAAGAATTAATTTTGTGTAACATTGGTAACTAATTTCGCTTGCTTATTGACGATTGTCAGCGTTTCTTTGCTGGTTTTTCAACATTTTTTAAAATGGCTACAAAGAGTTATTGGTAAAAACAAAAGGTATTATCATTGGACTTCATAAGGCAAGAAAGACTAACCATCAAAATTCGACGGATCCAAGGCGGACTGTCGATTATAATGTTAGGAAATTCATCAGAGAAGGGACTATTAGCAACAAACCTCGATCGGGAAGGCCAAAGGCAACAAGTTCAAAGGAGGATTTAAATATTATAATTACAAGCAAACGCAATAGACGCCTTACCGCCCCTGAAATCACAGCAAAAATCAACAAGGAGCGTAAAAAAGCGGTCAGTGGTTCGATAGTAAAATGGCCTGATGACTGAATGACTTTATAATGCTGGTCATAAAGGACGTTTAGCTGTATCAAAACCGCTACTGAAGGATCTTAAAAAGAAGAAAAGACTTGAGTGGGCCCAATCACACAATGAATGAACTATTAATGACAGGAAGAAAGAACCATAATGACTGCTCTGGAGTGACGAGTTGAAATTCGAGGTTTTTGGAACGAAGAGGCGAGTTTTTTTTCGCCCTTATACCAATAAAAGGGTCGCTGAGAACTGCATGGAGGCCTCAGTTAAACACGGTGGTGGTTCGGTGATGGTGTGGGGTTCTTTCGGAGGATCTGCAGTGGGCAATCTAATTAGAATAGAGGGAATTCTTCGAAAAGAGGGTTATAAAACAATTTTAAGTGACAATGTACTTCCTTCTGGTACTCGAATAATTGGGAAAACTTCATCTTTTAACATGACAATGACCCCAAGCACACGTCCAAATTGTGCAAACAATATTTAGGTCAATAACAAAGGCAACATCTTCCGAAAGTTATGATATGGCCCCCACAACCACCGGACCTCAATCCTATCGAATTGTGGGATGAACTGGATAGACAAGTACGAAAATCATGCCCCACATCAAAAGAAGACTTGTGGAGGATCATCCAAGAAGAGTGGCACAAGATACCTCAGGAAACTTTGAACAAATTAATGAGAAGACTACCGAAACTCTGTGAAGCTGTTATTAAAAATCGAGGCGGACATGCAGATGAATCCAAAGTTTGATTTTCCTAAATTAAATTAATTGAAAAATGTATTGTTTATATTAATTTTGTTATAAATAAACCGTTTCATAAGAATAACTGATGGGTTTATTATTTTTAGTTATAACTTTAAAACAGTCATATGTGGTCAACTACTTTTGAGCGGTAGTGTATGTAGGTACCTACTATATGCTAAAATATACAATTATCTGATAAACTTAATTCTAAATAATATTATATAACTTAAAGCCTCTATTATTATACTACAAATATTTTAGAAAATTCACGGCAATTTTGGTAAAGTATATCATAAGAGTATACATTCTTTAAATATGACATTTTCAATTAAAAGTTTGAAAAAAATTTCATAATATTTTTCGACAATCAAATGTCTTCCCAACTTGAAAAAGGGTTTCTGCCAACCCTTAAAAGTTAAGCAAAATTAAACACACAAAATTAATTAATTTCTCAATTTCTGGATCACATTGACAAAAGAACTACACAGAATGGGATTTCTCCAGGATATTACAGCATCTTGAATTTATTTGACTTTAATTGACTTCTTTTATCCAAAAAAATAATTTATGTAACATATTTCTATGTAAACATGCTGCAATATTTTAAAAACTTATTATCAATAATTTTTTAAATCATTAACCATAAATATTATCATATTTAAAAAAAAAAACAAATGTAAAATACCGAGTGACACAGACAAAAGGGAACACTTAATAACTTTTTTACTTTTCAAGATAAACTATTGAAATTTGGTATAGCGATAGAATAGTCACAAGGTCATCTTTTGACATATTCTATTATGTTCCATCACTTCCGGTTTAACAGGAAGTGACACTAACTTTCTTATTTTAAATAGGACACTTACACTCACAGGTATATTTTTACGTTTTTCGATAAAAAATAAAATTCTAAAATCAATAAAACTGTATTTTCCACTTTTTGTTTTATAAAAAAAAATCACCAAAACTCATAAAAAAAATCACTTTTTTAATTTTTAAAATAGGGTGCCATGAATGCGTTGAAAGTTTTAATTTTTAATTAAGTACTCACGAAAAAATAGTTGGCGTTACATTTTATGACTTAAATCTTTCACAAGTCTATTTAAAATGTCTAAATCATTAATTTTGGCATTTACTTATTTTTTTTTAAATAGCACACTATTGGGAACAACCACTTTTGAAATGCGCTTTTTTTCCCAATAATTTGATATGATAATTTTTTAAATCGGTTTTCATCATTTTAAAATTCATCATTATTAGGGTCTACACTAGGATAATGTGTTTTTTGATTCCCTAATATAACTTACCCTAACTATGACACAAAAACAGAGAATGAATTTCATGGTGTATGGTATGAGTAGAGAGACGACGTTATTATCTTATTTACGGAACGAGGACGACATATAATTGAAATGACTTTTTATAGTTTGCTGATTTGTTTTTAGGAATCTGAAATATTTTAATCATGGTTGTGAAAAAACGAGATAAATTTATTAAAAAAATACTGCGGTTTTTCATTTTTATAGTTTTATATACAAACAGATAATAGTGGTATTTTCGCCCATTAGACATATTAACGATTTGGTTTTTTATTATTTTCTATATATGACTTTGAAATTTTAACTGATTATTCATTAAAATTCCCAAGTTTTTTTACTTCATCGGAAACAAGTACTTGCTTATGTCCAACCTTAACGTTTATATTTATTTTTACAATTTCTGTTATTTGAGGATTTGAGTAAGAGATTAAGAATTGGGATTTTGAGGCATTCATGTTTAAACTATGTTCTTGAGAGTATATAGTAATATTTTTTAAGTCTGGGTTAAGTGAATATTAAGTTCCGATTGTTGCATGTTGTTTAAATTTAGAGGTAAATTAAGTTGTGAGTCGTCAGCATGTTGCATAATGTCTAAGAAATTAAGAGATTTTTCATATGCGCTACATTAAAAAAAGAAGTGGGGACAGTATTGAGCCTTAAGGTATTCTTTTGTTATCTAAGTGAAATTAGATTTTATTATCTAAGTAACTTTGAAAGAGTTTAATAGAATTTAAGGAAAAGCCAATATAGTGCAACTTGGACAGCAATAGATTGTGATCCAAGGTATCGAGGAGGCTAGGCTTTACTATAGTCAAGCAGTATAAGATACGTAACATTTTTTTTTCTTCATTTCTTCTAATACCATCTATAATTTTAACAAGACAGGTAATTGTGCTAAAGTTTTTTCTAACTCGCAATCTGGAATTAAATTATATTTTTCGACAAATTCAATTATTTGATTATGTACAAATTTTTCGATTACTTTTGAAATTACTGATAATATACTTATCGTTTATCTATTTTATATATCAAAGGTCTTTTTATTCTTTGGCTGTAGGTTTTATAATGGCCTTTTCTCAGATGTCCGGAAAAACTCCTTCAAGAATTATTGTATAACCCAATAGAATATTATTGCATATTTTTTGAAGTTGCTAAGAGATTTATAATAATAATTAAATTTGGCCTCTATTCTATTTTTAATATAATTAGTACCGCACGATTTATCTCTTAGTTTTTTGAAAGATTGATGTTATTTATGATCCGCGGATTAAATGGTTTTTGATTAATATTTTTATGACGAAATGGTCCATATTTATTCAATAAGCTATTGATAAATGTATTTAATAGATATTTTTATTGATACTAGTCGTTGTATAAATTACCAAATAACATGGTATCTTTAAAGCATCAGCTTTAAAGTCTGTGAAATTCATGTTATTGTAATCACTGTAGAAGATTGTTTTTGTTTTTAAGATTATGACTACATCGTATATTGAAATCTGCGTATATTATGTCATGATCTCGAGACACTTTCAGATATGTTTATAGAAGCTTTAATGCTAATGAGGTTGTCTAGGTTGGTAAAAAATAAGTCTATTATGCTTTCTGTATTTGCCTTTGGGTTTATTCGAGTTGGTTCTGTTACTATTTGCTTAAGATTAAAGTTCTCAGTTACATCTTTTAAATTATTTCTTATGGAAGAATTGTGCAAAAAATGTATATTAAAATCGTCCACTATCATAAAATTCTCATAGTGAATATTATTTAATACCAGTAGATCTTCAAATTTCTCCATAAATTGTTGTGTATTAGATGCAGGGGGTCGGTACATACAAACAAATAGATATGTTTTAGAATTAATTATAAAACATGTAGATTATTTCAAATAGACTCTGACTATCAAAATCTACATTAAATTTGACATTTTTTTTAAAGGTAAAGAGCAACTCTAGCCCCGCGCCCATATCAATCTTTCCTTAAAAAAGTATAATCCGGAATTTTAAATTTCAGGATTGATTATTTCCAGACAACCATGTTTCTGTGACACTAACTATATCAAATTTATAATAGACCATATAATGCAAAAATTTTTGTTAGTTCCTCGAAGACCCATTCCACTTTTAGGTCTCATCGAAGAATATTAAGTGGTTAGTATGCCTGTGTACCGCAAGCCACCCTACCACACCCCAGCATCCATTTAAAAAATTAAACACTACTTGTACGTTTGAACTATCTTCATTATTATAAGTTATGGAATGAAATAACTGGCTTAAGTTTTGTTTAAAATCGAAATATATAAAGCTTTGCTTGCCATCCGCAAAATTATTAAATATCCTCACTTCGCCTACATTACATAATATTCGGCCCATTATTATTAAATATTTTTACCTAAAACTTTATTCAAAAAACGATAAAAGTAAAGTTTGGGTAACTCGAATTATAAATAAATAAAAAAAAACAAATCTGATAGCAAGCCAACCCCATATAAAATATAATGTACAGAACTCAAACTCAACCAAACCACACGAAACCATTAAAAAAACCTGTTAATATTAGCCAAATTCCCCACTCTTATAAACATGTACATGTTTTCCTATTTGGGGAATTAAAATAAATTTTACCTTATATATTAAAAAAAAAGGCTTTACTTTAAAAATATTTTTTAGCATATTCCTAATTTTCTCGTTTAAGACTATATTAAGAACTCCAAAATTCTAACAAATATTAAAAACTTACTTTTTCCTCTTAGAAATCCAATGATAAGGAGAAACAAAAATACCATATAAATAAAATACTTTGTCCCAATGTTAGTGCTTTTATATACCGACCAAAATTCGTCCAATACCTCCAATATACCGGTATAAATTAGATTTTCCACATAAATTAAAAGCACCCTCACTGTAATTAATTTTTTTCGCGGTTGAAATTTTGTAAATCACTTAACTCCTCTATATTCTGACACTTTTTGGAATACTATTTACACTGAAGAACACTTTAGCATTATAAGTCCACAAGATTTTTCTTCCCTCTAACGGCCGAGTAGTTTTAAAAAATTCCCGGCTTTCACTACTTAACATTTCGGAACCCTTAAATTTTCCTATATCACTGAGGATTTAATCCCGTTATCATCGGTGGTCGGACTTGAACTTGTACTTTTTTACCCATGCGATATGCATAATTGCGATCGGATTTATTATCTTCCATTTAAAGTTTGTTTTTTATAATATTGACCACTATTTCGTATAAATCCGTGGCTTGATCTTCTGTTACACCATGATGACTTTAAAATTTTGGTTATGCTCCGATTTTTGCCGAGACACTCTCTGTCGCAGATCGGAAATCGAGTTTTGGGCCGTTTCTACGTCGTCTTGTAATACTTGTAAAGAGGCCGTTATATGCTTTTGAAAAAAAGTAATTTTTTTTTTCGAAAAGTTTTTCGTCAGACCTCAATTTTGCCTCAATTACTTGTTGGGATTGTGAAGGCCGAGGATCTTAATAAACACACTTATGAAACTGTTAATGACCACACGATTAAGTTTTACAAGAAGGAAGAAAAAAAACCACAAAATATTAACCTACGGAGATTTCCCCTGGGTTAATATTTTGTGACAAAAACTTATTTATTTTTAACATCTTATGAGACTGACATTAGTGACAGACATTACAGAACTCTTAACTACCAATATTACAGAAATCTTTGTTTCTATGTATAAATATACACCATTGTCTTAAACTAGATGACGCTACCTATATTATAACACCCCCCCTCCCTCAACGGTAAATCATTTACTAACAAAAAAAACATTAACTCATTGTAAAACTAAGAATTTCTATCTAATATGGTACATTGGTATTATTTATGAATATGTATTAGAACACATTTTTGTTTAAAATTTTTTCTAATTATTCAAAAATAACCTTAAAAAGAAAATCATAAGGCTACGCACATACATACTTATACTCCACAGTCTACACTCTTACTCCAAATTACATTTTAACCTAAACCTTCTACAAGATGTTTCAGGAAATGGTTTTGTAAGAAAATCTGCTATTTGGAGGGTACATATTTCAAAATTATATTTTTATTTTTTACTTTCTCTCTTATAAAATGAAAACGTATATCGACATCTTTAAGTCTTTTGCGAAATTCAGGGTTTTTACAAATTTTAGTTGTAGATTGATTATCTTCATAGATAACCACACTTGTTATTAAATATTTTAAAATTTGTTAGCAAATTTTTGAGCCAGCGTGCTTCACTAACACCTAAGCTTAAGGCCATATATTCAGCCTCAGTAAACCACTCACAGTGCAACCAAAAACTTTAACATAACCCGATGTAGACTTCCTATCTACTCTGTCTCCAGCCTTAATAATGTTTTTAAAATTGATTTTATGAAATATTAGACTCACATCAACTGTTCCACGAATGAAAGAAAGAAAGAAAAAAAGAAAATGTGCTATATTACGTAAGAATAATCTTGTGTACAAGCATCCTACAAGCTAAAAAAAACAAAACAAAAATACAATTTCAAAAATTGACAAAACAATGAACAAAATTAAACACAAGAAGATAAAACTTTTTGAACATACTTGAATTAAAGATAACTAAATAAAACAATCAATTACTAAATAAAGGTAAACTTGTTGACAAAACTAGAGAAGAAAAAAGGAAAAAAAAACTTTCCAACATGTCCAAGGATAAAACCTATCATTAAAAAAGTCATCCAGGTTATAATATGCCTTAGCCAATAAAAGCGTTTTCAATTCTCTTTTACATTTCTTAACATCCGATATATGTCAAACACATAGAGGAACATGATTGTACAATTCTTTTACTTATGTAAATTAATGAGTTTTTGGTACGGGAAGACGTAGGGGAACATCATTTACACGACGAGTCAAATGGCCAGTGTCAGAGGGTAGTTTGGGAATTTTGTGAATAAGAGCAGCTGTTTCTAAGATAAAGAGTGAAAAAAGAGTTAGGATTTTTTCAGAAATGAAGAGGGGTTTGCAAGAATCTCTTAACTTAGCAGAACACAGGTATCTAACTGCTTTTTTTGAATAACAAAGACAATGTTAAGTAGCTCCTTATTGGTTAAACCTCAAAAAGGCAAGCCATATCGAATATGAGA
The DNA here is from genome assembly GCF_022605725.1 of Anthonomus grandis grandis. Lineage (NCBI taxonomy): Eukaryota > Metazoa > Arthropoda > Insecta > Coleoptera > Curculionidae > Anthonomus > Anthonomus grandis. The sequence continues at coordinate 24,259,952 of NC_065546.1, forward strand.
TTCAATAAGTGAAAAGTACACTGATCATGCAACCACCCCTCCCAGCTCTTGTTTTGCCATTCTTACTGCAAAACATCCAGAAGATAATTTCCCAGCTAAATGTAAAATATGATCTTCAAACCGAAGGCGACCATCAATGGTAATTCCTAGGAACTTGCAGCACTCTTTATTCTGCAAGAGGGAATTTTCGTCAAACATCAGACCCTGAACATCGCACTTAAACCCCATAATAGACGTCTTTCTTACATTAAACACGAGCCTGTTGGACGCACACAACCCTGATAAAATCTGAAGGTCTTCAAGGATACAAGTCTTAATATAATCAGAATTTTAATGGCTCCATAGTATGGTGGTATCATCAGCAAACTGAACCACCTTGCCCTGCAGTTCCAATGAACTCAAGTCATCCACATACAGTAAAAATAGCAGTGGTCCCAGCACTGAACCCTGGGGAACGCCGCATTTTAGGGATCTAAAAGCAGACAAACCCCCAGACACTGTAACCTTCTGAGTACGATTTGATAGATAGGACTCAAGCCATCGCAACGCTACGCCCCTAAAACCATATTTATCGAGCTTAGATAACAGTATTCCATGATCCACATAGTCAAATGCTTTGGATAGATCACAAAACACTGCCGCCGATGACTCTCCAGAATTCAAGGACACATAGACGCTCTCCAAAAAGCTAAAAACAGCATCATGAGTCCCTTTACCGGCTTGAAATCCAAACTGATTTGCAGACAAAATGCCATTATGATGTAAAAAGGACAAAATTCTGCTTTTTGCAAGTTTTTCAACTATCTTAGAGAGGGTAGACAAAATAGAAATGGGACGGAAATTACAAGGCTGATCCACATCTCCACCCTTATGAAGAGGGATAACCACTGCCTCTTTTAAACATGAACGAAAAATGCCAATATGTAAAGAATTGTTTATGGCAGAAACTAAAGCCTTTAAGGCTGAATCAGGCAAAAAGAGTAACAACCTCGAAGATATCCCATCAGCTCCAGATGATTTTTTAGGCGTTTGATTTCATTTTTTACTTCGGTAAGATCGACAGGATGAAAGAAAAATGAATGCTCAACCGACACTTGTTGAAGATAGTGTCAGGGATCAATGTTACTACGAATGCCCTTGAGCAAGATATTAGGTATATCACAATAATAGTCGTTTAAAATGTCAGGTCTTAACTCCGGTTCAGATACTTTTCTATGGCAATTTCTAAAATCATTAATAATCGACCAACACTCTCTTTGCCTTTTTGATGACATATTTAAGCGATCCCTATAATAATTAGATTTTGCTGCTTTAATTGTCTTTCTGTACAGACTACGGTATGATATACAAGGATATTTTCATTTGTGGTATATTTGCAAAATTTAGTCAAAAAACGGAGGTTTTTAGCTGAAATTCTAAGGCCTCTTGTAACCCATGGTTTTCGTTTCTTAGATTTAAGCCTCATTTTAGGAAAGCACTGATTAATCTTACCACACAGAACTTGAAAAAATAAAGTAAGTAACATATAATGAGATGAAGATAATACAGTAATATATGGCATTTTAGCAAGAATAGCTTCATGGTCGGAAATACCAGATGGGAGTACTGTGCATAAAACGTCATCAAAATTTGTACAGAAATAGTCAATTGTAGTTGCAGATGAAGAAGTTATTCGTGTGGGAGAAAGAACGTGCATTTTCAACTCGTAAGAGTTTAAAATACTTAAAAGAGAAGTACGTGGCAAGGTTTCTTCAGTGTAGTTGATATTAAAGTCACCAGCCAATATCAGCCAATTCTACTACTTGAAGTAATTTTTTTTTCTTATTTTGGTACTACAGGGTGAAACAAATTAGTGGTTCCAAGTAACTTGTCTTATATTATGGGGAGTTTTTTTTTCTTTTCCTTTTGCTTTCCATATACTTTTTTTTTTAATTTTATATACCGGATTTAAAAAAAAAGCCGCTCTACAAAGTGGGCGTTTGGCGGAAGTTGGATGACTCAATGGCGCGAAACATTGGAGTTATGCAACTCAGTCAATGGGTAGACTAACTTTGTACAGTTAGCTGGTGGTGGTAAAATTCCACTTAGTGCTCTTTTAGCAGTATGGGGTGTCTTCCACTAAAACATACCCATACTAAGGCTCAACAAAAATATAAAAAAAAAAAAATTATGGAAGTTGAGGAAGGAAGGGGAGATTGGATTTACGATTTTTTTTATATAGTACTTTTCTTTTGAAAGTTTTTTTTTTAATTTAATTTCCTTTTGGTAGATTTAATATATTATAGGGTTTTTGAAAGTTTGAAGATTACTTATCTACTTATATTTAATTTTCTAATTAGGATTATAACTTTTTAAGATTTTTCTTTTAATGTAAATAAATTACTTATAGTAAATCTTTAAAGCGAATTGAATTTTTTAGGCGAAATTATTTTGCTAGGCTAGGGGAAAATCAGCACTATTGGGTCATGCTTACTGTAATACTGTGAAAATATAAATTGTTTTCGAATTGTTTTTCCGAATTTGGAGATTTTTTAAGAGTGATTTAGGTATAAAGATATTTAGAGCTTATAGAAATAAAATTTATTAGGTATAAATTATTCTAGGTTGGGGGGGAATCTTACTGAGGTGTTTTACTCACAGTGATTAGTGTTGCAACTCAGTAAAGCGTTTATATTGTCATTGGGATTTTAACGTAGGTTAGGGGCAGTACAAACCCGGGACTTCAGATTTTTTTTAAATATTTTTTTTTTTGGAACAGGATGGGTTGCACTGTGTGCACCGTACCTTGTTAGCGGCTTAGTTGCTCAAGTTACATCACAATACACAATACATACAGGGGACTATAATTTTAGAAAAAGAAAAAAAAAATATTATTTTTTTTTTGGTTTGTGTTATTGGCGGAGATATTTTTGGGGAAAATGGATATAAATAAATTGGAGCTGGACGAGCTTGAGTATGACCTATCATCTCGAGGTGCTATCACTGCTAGTACTCTTATGGAAAAGCGTCAATGTTTAAGGTTATATTTGAAATTAGAGAAACTTAATAGCTTTTCGATGTTTGAGGTAATAGAATTGGACCCTGATAACGAAGTTGATATTTGTACAGAAAAGTGTAAGTTATTTATTGTTGTTTTTTTTTCCGATAACGGGTAATTTTTGTTTTATTTGGTGAACGTATATGTTTTTTGTAATGTTCTGTATCTGATGATGGCTGTTTATACAGCCGAAATGCATAATACATTTAACTAAGTGACCTACATGCATTTTTCTTGGAGATAAAGACTTCCCCTATTTGTAATCTTTATATACGCATTCTCCTACAAAATATGGACTCAACCAAAGTGTAATTTGTTGGAAAGTGGTAATTTATCTCAGGTCTTAGTGAATTAAATATTAACAAAGAGTATAGTAGGTTGCGGTCTAAGGCCTTACATATCCAGGGTCGTTTCAAGAAGTTATTAGAATTTCACCCTGATTATTCTGAAGAAGTAATGAGTTTGTCTACTTGGTTAAATTCCATTATTGGTAGGTTAGAAATGGCTAAGCAAACTTTGACAACGAGTGTAGAGGAAATTTTGCAGGTGCCGTTTATTATTGAGGCTTCCCCTGGAGAGGACTCCCTCCTGGATCATCCTCTTTCTGTTTCTCAAGCTCAGATAGAAGTCTCACACCATCTTTCACCCAATTTAATTCCTTCGACGGTATTTGTAAATCCAGGTCCCTCTTGTTCGTTTCGGCCTGCTTCAATTCAGTTCACTCGAACAGCACCAACATTTTGTGACCACACTTCGACACATTTAATTCAGTCACTTCACGACCGTTATTTCTCAGGATCCAGTTAACCCAATAACGTGTTCTTATTATTCCCCATCAAGGAACTATTCCTTTCCTCCCCAATCTAATTCCACCTTGAAGCAGAATGTACCCGTATGCTAATGCTAATGATGTCACGAATTAGGTTCCGATGAGCTGGCGAAGAGTTTTTCAACAATTTCAAAATGGCAGTTACATTTTGATGGTTCTGGTAGTGTTACCAATTTTATTGAGCATGTAGAGGAGTTGGGTTTTGCTTGTGGAATATCTTGGAATCAGCTACTGCATTGTGCAGTAATTTTATTTTCGGACACAGCCTTGTCTTGGTATAGATCTATACGCAGTGATATCAGGTCATGGGAAGAATTGAAATGTAAACTTAGGTCTGCCTATTTACCGTCAGAATATGAGGAGGATATATGGTGTAATATAAGGAATAGAACACAAGGTCCAGTGGAGAAGTCGGTAATCTTTATTGCACAAATGCGAAACTTGTTTCGAAAGTTACGTGAACCTCCATCCGAGGAAATGCAACTTCGCATTATACGCCGAAATTTGCTCCCCTCATTGCAAAATCCACTTGCACTTCACAATTTCACCAACATCACAGAGCTGGAACTTGCAGCACAAGAGATTGAGAACATCCAATTGCGAACTCAACGCATGCAACCTCCTCCCGTAAACCCTAATAATGACGCCGATCTGTATCATTGAAGCCATTATTCCTCAGGAAACTTTAACCCCAGAACAGCGATGCGCCTTGGATAAATTGACTTCAAAATACTTTTCTTTGATGGGTGGTAAGCTTGGTCAAACAGATTTAGTGAAGCATCAGATTAATACTGGTAATGCCCAACCCATTTGTTTGCGCCCTTATAGAGACTCACCCGCCACTCTAAAGATTATCGATGAGGAGGTTGATAACATGCTGCAACTCGACATTATCGAGCCATCACAATCTGCCTGGTGTTTCCCTGCCTTAGTAGTTCCAAAAGGTAATGGTAAATGGAGATTTTGGACTATCGAAAACTAAATTCTGTTACGGCTAAGGATGCTTATCCGATCCCTTTTATTGATAGTATTTTGGACAAATTAAGAAATGCAAAGTATCTTACTTCGTTAGATGTTAACTCTGCATATTGGCAAATCGAGGTTGATGAACATTCACGTGATAAAACTAGTTTTTCTGTCCCTGGTCCGGAACTTTCGATTTAAGAGAATGCCATTTGGGTTGACGAATGCCCCTGTAACTTGGCAGCGATTGGTAGATACTTTATTGGGAGCTGACTTGGAGCCACATGCCTTTGTTTATTTAGATGACGTAATTTGTATTTCTGAGACTTTTCAGCAACATTTAGAGGTTTTGGAAGAGATTTTCCAGAGATTTCATACAGCCGGTATAACTCTCTCTCTCAGGATAAGTGTAAATTCGTCGATCCGAACTTAAGTATTTAGGATATGTTGTCGATAAAGATGGATTTCATGTCGACCCGGATAAGTTGACAGCCGTATTGAACATTCCGACCCCAAAGAACACCACCGAAATTCGACGTGTCATCGGTATGGCGTCCTGGTACAGGCGCTTTATTTCCCAATTCTCGACCGTTATTTCTCCCCTTACTGCTCTTCTTTGTAAACACAAAAAGTGGAAATGGACCCCAGAATGTCAACATTCGTTTCAGAACATCAAAAATTCGTTAGTTTCCGCTCCTGTACTTACTTGTCCTGATTTCTCGAAACCCTTTTTGGTTCAGACTGATGCCTCAGCGTATGGGATCGCTGGGTGCTGTATTATCTCAAGAGTTTGATGATGGTGAACATGTTATCTGTTACATATCTCGATCTCTGTCTAAAGCAGAGAGAAATTTTTTCACCACAGAGAGAGAACTGTTGGCCATTATTTATGCTTGCGAGAAATTACGACCCTACTTAGAGGGATACTCCTTTAAAGTGATAACAGATCATCATAGTCTGAAATGGATTCACAGTCTGAAGGAACCAACAGGAAGGCTTGCCATATGGGTATTGCGGTTGCAACAATTCGATTTTGAGGTTATTCATAGAAAGGGCCAAGATTATCTTGTGCCGGATGTTCTCAGTAGAGCTGTGCCAGAGATTGCTAAATTGAGTGTAAACCAGGAATCAGAAGTTGCAGATAAGTGGTATCGAGGTGCATGAAGCCACCGGGCTCACGCCCTATTTTATGAATTTCTCCAGAGAATATATGCCCTCGGGCGACCAACACAATAATAGGGATGTTTCCAGTATCACGGTTGGCGACTTTATGGCACGTTAGCGTGAATTAAGTAAAGTATATAGGGATGTTGAGGAAAGACTAAAAGCGGCGCATCAAAGATCAAAGAATCGTTATAATCTTCGACGAAGAACAATTAGTTTTGAGGTCGGTGAGCGAGTTTATCGCAAAAATTACGATCTTTCTGATGCTAGTAAAAACTTTACTGCCAAACTCGCACCAAAATTTTTGGATCCCTTTACAATAAAGAAGAAGTTATCTCTGGTAGTCTATATAAACTGATTGACGAAAAGCGCAAGTTTAAGGGTGTTTGGCATGTTAAAGATTTGAAAAAGATCCCAGAAGAAGAGCTACTCGTTGATTCCGATTCCGATTAGACTTTATTGATTTTGCTTACTGGTCGGGACGTATGTTTTTTTTTGTGTTTTACTTATTAGTTCTTTTGATTTTTCAATTCTAATATAATTTCTTTTTCTCCAGTTTCTTTCCTCAAAGCTGTGCGGACTGGGTATTTTGATGTTTTTGCGGTTATTGGATAGTAGCTACCTTATTTATTTTTCTCTTTCTAGTGAAGTTTCTTGTGGTGAAGGCCTACCTCTTGAAGCGTTTTGGATTTCCGATTAGGAATTCTATCAGAAATTACTAGAAATTTTGTGTTATTTGGTTGATTATTATAGTATTATTATTTCATGAGTCAATCAATCTGAAGTTTTCATTTTTCTTACACATTTTAATGCTTGAATAGCATTTTCAAATAATTAGATTGTTCGCACATTCTTTACTTCCCTTCCCAGTTGGATGCTTACTTCTCTTCGCATGAGAATTCCTTTTCTGGTAATTCTCTTGGGGGAAGAGGGGGAGTTGTTAATTACGCTTTAGACGGGATCTGGAGAATCCTAACTTTTATTCATTTGGTTAAAATATTTAAAAATTACTTTGTTCTAAATTTTTCTTTCGAAACTTCATAAGTACGAGACTGCTGACTGAGACCAACCATAATAATTACAATTGCCTTCGACTCTTAATGGAATTCGCCATTATTTTTCATTGAACCACTATCAATATTATCACCATTTTAATTCTTTGTTATTGTTTACAATATGCTGTACATGGAGAAGATTTCATGGCAATTGAATTGGTCAACCGGTTTACTAAAGCGGACGCCAGTGGCGCCACGTGTCGAATTATTACGATTTGGCCCGTATTTGTACTTTCTACCAGCCACTCTATGGTTTGCTTATTAGTGATCTACGTATGGGCTTTGATTGGGCCCATAGCGGCTCAATCCATAAAGTAACGAGCGAAGTTCCTCAATCTCCGGTCTTGCGCCCAGACGTCTTTTGGACTACTATTTAAGCAGTTCCGCGACGCATCCGGGGGTCTTTCCAGCTCCTGCGTCTGTCAAAGGTGAACCATGCTGGCCGCTGTGACGGAGAGAGATTAATAGTGTAGTGAAATAAATCTAGTATCATCTCTCTCCGCCAGCCCATTTCTATCTAAATTAATACTAAAAACTAAACTTCATTAGTGTTTCTGCATTTTCAAGCAAATATTTTTTGAAGGTGATGGTTTTTAGTGGTTTGATGCCTCTCGAAAACTCTGTAAGTAGTTTTCACCGTTGGTGACATTTTATTTGGTGTTCCGTGTTTCCATTGAGAAATCTCTCTTAGGGCTTCTTGAATATGAGTACGTAAACTGCCAGTCATGACCCAGCAGTGATGAGGAATTCGCCCTGAAGCCTAACAGCAAATAATTTCGCCGCCCTTAGCCCCGTCAACCCAAATCATGCCTTAGACCCTATGTGGTGCAAAATAGCCCATCGCGGGCTCTCGTCCCCGACAGAACAACACCATGGGACTTGACCCGTAAGCTTACTAGTCTTTTTATTTTTGATCTTAACCATATTCTTTTGATTTCTCTGTATGATTTAACATGAATTTATTATTATTATTTATTATCATCTTCTCATTTTTATCTTTAAAACTATAATTTTATCTTATAATTATGTAAATTAAAACACTTCAATGTTACGCCTTATTATGTAATGCTTCCGAAGTGATCACTGACGAATTAAGGCACCTTTGGGTATAAACATATATATATATATATATATATATATATATATATATACACACCTTTCTATCAAGTCGAGATCCGATCATATCGTGGACTACCTGAGATCCACCTGAAGCCCTTAATATATGGAAGCAATAATTTGTTAATATATTTAACAAGGTGGTTCAATTAATGGGATCATGAGAGGGGTAGATTTTTTCAACCCCTTTATATATACCATGTATATATATCAACCCGAGATCCACTAAATATATGGTGAAACTCGAGATCCGACCTTGTATATCATTAAAGTCACCGCATAACGCGAGATCCACCGATGTTGCCAGATCAAATATTGCCATTTTGTAAAACAAAATTAGGTTTTGTTAATCTTTTATGTTTACCTATAAACTATTTATGTATTAATACAAATGGAAACTATAGAAGAACGTAGAGTAACAACGAAAAATTAAGAAGTAATCAAAGAGGTCTATACTGTAACGATAATTAAGTAATTTAAACAGAAAATAGGACTATATTTTAAAAATCTTCCGCTAATTTTTTATATTTTATTACGGCTATATGTATTAGATAGGTGTGCCACAATATTAAGGGAAGAGATCGGATCCCATAAAGGTCTATGTGTTCGGATTGATGATTTTTTTTTCTTAATGAAGGCAAACTAAACAAACTACTAATTTCTTTTTTTTAAATTAGTTAAATATATTAATCTCGTAAAACTGTGATATTTTGGTTATTGGTTCATTTCTTTCATAGAATATTAGGTATAATTCTTTTCTTTATGGTAATTAAAGATTACCCTGAAAATACCGCTTAAATATGAAGGAAATTTATATGGCCACTCATTTATTGACGTAGCTTGATTTTTCATTGTATTTATTACTCGTAAATTGACTTCTTTAGAATTTTTTTTTGGTAATAAGTTATTTGCAAGATTTTAGATTAATTTTTTCAAAAATTATACTCATAAATAATACTTTTCTCACAAAAAAATTGATCAATCAGAATAAAAGATATCGAATCATGAGTACTCTTGTTTTAGAAATGTTATATATTGGAAATTACGTACTGGAAGTTTAAATATTTTAATTATTGCTGATATTAGTTATTAAATGTTTTGATAATTACATGTGTAAAATATAAAAATACCTATTAATTTTAAAGTAATAGAACAAAAGGAATTGTCACAATCGTTTGAAATGTTTGCATTTTAAGTAATAGCCGGCATTCAGGGCGATCAATGTTTTACTCTAACAATACTTTTTCACACGTTTTCGAATTATCGAATTAAAATTAAAGTTGGTCTTTTATAATCCCACCGTCTTCGAGAAAAATATGTACTTTTCTGATTAATTCATAACATTATAATAATAGGCGTTAATAACTAATAGGCGTTATTCAGCATTTAAGTCAATTGAAGAAGTATTTTGTCACGATTTTGATGACGTCACAGAATGCAATTTGAGATTATCGACTTAGGTGTATTTTCAGTCCGGTCGAGTCGAGATTATTAAACGGCATAAGATTTTGGGGTTTGTGTAGTCAGCACTCTCTTCTTGGCTTTTCAAAAGTGTGTTAGTTTTAAGGAGAAGATTTTGTATATTGCTGCTAATTTAGTATTGCAAATACCCCATTCTACGTTGATTAACAAATCAATAATGTATAAAATTAAAATATGTAATTATTTGCTGGAACACATTGAACAACGCTTTTCTCTTTTCTTTAAGCTATTTCGGAAGAAGGTCTGCAATTTTCTCCTTGGAAGTGTTTACAATAATCTGAATGAGTTTTATTGCGATAACATTTAAATATGATTGATTCCTTTCAAATGTTTGTATTCTTATTATTTTAATTAATTTTAACACTTTTAAGAGTTTTTTATTTCAAAACTTCAGTCTACTTATTTTCAATGGATTTTATACTAGGTGTGCTTTGAAAGAATACCTTCTGCTGGCCGAGCAAAATGGAGGTTGTTATTTTTAATTAAATTACAAAATACAAGAAAGATATTCATATTAATTACATTGCTACTGACTTACAGGTTCTCTATTCAAATATTTAGACATCAAGATTATTGAAACTTCGTTGTGTGTTCTAGTTCCTCATCACAGGATAGTTATTGTTTCGATTCTCTAAGTCTGAGTTTAGTATATTGTAAATATTTTAAATGAACTATCCAGTTAAAACTTTTAAATAATTAACACTTATTAAAAGATTATATATACAAGTATTTACAGAGATATAGGTAAATAAAATGATTGGTTATATAGTGCATTTACGATGAAAAGAACATATCAATTTTATATTACGATATTTTTTTATTTTTTTTTTATTTGGATACATCGATTAGTATTGTCACTTGGGCATTTTTTAAATAAAAATTTTAAAGAAATAAATGAAATTTTATACAAGGTGCCAAGTAGAAACTAAGGCGTCACCCTTCATTTTTCTAAATGGAATATTTTGAATACTTTTTGTATAGCATACCATATATCTAAAGAAACATAAGACATTAAAAAATAAAAATTAATTCTAGATTTATTGCGACTACTGCTCGTTTTAAATCTTTCATAGACTAAATACTAATGATTATTTAGAATTATTTAGAAATATTTAGCTGTTTTGTTTGTTATGTATAGAATAGTTTACATAATTATGCTTTCGAAGAAAGCGCTATTTAGACTTTCTATAGTTTATTCCTTGATCCACAAGAGGCTGACATACCTAGTAACGAGCGAGATATGGTTTTAACAAGACCTCTCACTTTGCCATTGCTGTTCGCCAATTTCTGGATGCAACTTTTTCTAACAAATGATGGCCACCCGATGTAACCCCATTATATTTTTTTAATAGGGATATTTGAAATCCCAACTTGATGTGAATAGACCAAATAATATTGATGATTTAAAGCCAAAAATTTAACAAGAAATTAGACTTTAAAGAAATTAGACAAAAAAACATTGAATTGACAAAAATTGAACATCAGTTGAAATAAATATTGTATAAAGTTTTATTTTTTAATAAGGTATGTTTCACTAGTCTATACGTCAAATTTCACAAACCGCTGACTTTTATGGTGTGCTATGCAAAAAGTATTCAGGGTATATCGTAGAATTGTAAAATATCATATACAGGGTAATCCATTTAAAAAAATTAATGTTGACGCCATAGTTTCTACTTGAGGTACCCTGTATAGAAAATTTTTATTGTAAAAAACGCGCAAGCGACAATGCTAATCGACGTGTCCGAAAAATAAAAGAAAGAAAAAATACCTGAATTTTAAATGAATTTGGCCTTTTCATCGTGAATGAACTATATAATTGGTTTAAAATTATCCTAATGACGGTCACTTCCAGCATTTGCATAAAATAAATTTTAAGAATATGCAATATAATTTATTAATTTCTGTTGCAATAAAGTATTATAATTAGTATTTAAACATAATTATTTCGTAAACAGTTGAAGATAGGTAAAGGATATTATTTATAAAACATGTACAAAATTATTCGGTGATTTTGAAAATGCAAAAATATACAAGAGGTTTCATTTAAGAAAAAAAAATATCTCAAACTTGTTCAAAATATGTTTGATTCCAAAATATAATTCACGTTACCTAAAAGAATTATAGGAATTATTACCTAAAAGAATTATAGGATTTTTATATTTTTATTTATCAACTTACAAACTTAATAATAAGTTGAATCAGATGGATATTCATGTTTATGTTTTGTATTTTTTTAAAGACTTAATATCTTTATTTTAAAAGGACTTATCTCTTTCTTGCTACGTATACAAATATCGTGAGAATCGAATATCGTCAGAAATGCAACTGGGCAAACAAACAGATTTGAGATCTCAGCTTGTGGAGAAAATATACTCTTAAATTTCCACTGTGATGAGTCAGCGTAGTGGTCAATAGGCAACATTTTAAATTACTTCAAGAAATATTTTAAACTTCAAAAATTGCTGAACTCTGTCAAACACCTCACCTCCAGTTAACCTCATTTTGATATGTCATATGGGAACCTCCATCTATTACCATACCGGTAATAAAAGATATTTTATCAACTTATTTTATATCCTTTGAATATATTATTGATGTATCAAAGGGAGGTTAGCTGGAGGTGAGGAGGTAATTGACAGAACTTTGTCAAATATAAAATTAAACGTCAACCCTCTATATCAAGATTGACGTTTGTTATTTTTTTTAAGAAGTGTTAAAAAGAAAACGAGAATATTCTAACATAAGTTAGTGTTCATTTTTTGGCGTATTTACTTGATTTCTATCACAACCAATCACCAACCAATCAATATATATATATATATATATATATATATATATATATCCCGATTACAAGCTGAGATCCATTTTTGTTATACGATCAACAACCCGAGATCCGATTTTCAAGATGAGATCCGTTTTCGGATCTCGCCTTGTAACACGTGTATATAGGTCGCATTTGAATGCTAAAGGTCTAAAACGACTTTTTTCAAAAAATTGTCCGGATCTCGTTTGGCACGATTATGTATATTATATACTAACATGTATTCCGTCCTAAATCTCTAGGTGGCGCTCGAGCCGCCTTCCTCTGTATGCTGTATTTCAGTTAAGACGAGATCCGTCAATCGCGGCAACCTTGATGAATTATTTTTTAACTGCAGGCGCGGATTTTTATGGGGCATTATAAAATGAGCTTTGTCTTGAACTTGATGATTTGCAATATATAGGGACATAAATTATTATTTTTAGTTGCCAGCGTTTTCTAAAGTATATTACGATTAAGACGAGATCCATCAGACCAGCATGACTAATGTCTTTAAGCAGGTGATAAAAGTATAAATAGAGGAAATAAACTTTGATTCTCTAGAACTAGAACTTCTTTGCATAACGTCAAAAAAATTAACTGTTAAAAAATGTTTAACTTATACGCTGCCAATTATATTAGAATCCGCCAACAAATAACTGCAGAGAAAGAAATTAACAAAATTTGAAATGTCAAATTGTATATAGACTGACCCAAATTTAACATTTTTAGCGTATTCATAGCGCTCTTTTCCAAAATTATTTTTTTTTTATGGTATGTTTAAAATTAGAAAATTTTAAATAAAATAAAGTCAATTTACTATTAGATGGGTTGTGATAGAAATCAAGTAAATACGGCAAAAAATGAACACTTATGTTAGAATATTCTCATTTTCTTTTTAACGCTTCTTTAAAAAATAACACACGTCAATCTTGATATAGAGGTTTGACGTTTAATTTTATATTTGACAAAGTTCTGTCAATTACCTCCTCACCTCCAGCTAACCTCACTTTGATACATCAAATGGGAATCCCCATCGTGTGATACATCATTGTGAGCAGCATTAAAATGTCTATTCAACAGTGCCAAAAAAATCAAATAGATTAAGGTACCAGCGAATAATGAGCTAATAAAATCTGGTAATAGTTAATATTTATCGAAGTCATACTTTGGTATGTCATATCCTATAGTCGTGTATAAAAATGTAAGTTTATAGACTTATAAAGAGTAAAGGTGTGAAAAGGTGCTTAAAAAACAATTTAATTAGTTCACAGAATTTATTTTATTAAGTGCTCAAAATCTGTTCTGTCATTCGCGAGACACTAAACGTCTGTTTTGAAATTCCTCACGAACATTGGCAAGTGTTTGTCCGCTAATTTCTCTATATTCGCGAGTTATTCGCTCCTTTATCAATACACATCCCTGGAAACTCTTTATTAAGCTACTCGCGAACTGTCACAGCGTAGTGCGGGGGATGTTGTTGTAAATACAACAACATTTGTTTTATCAAAAGATATCCACTTAGTTTTCCAAAGATTGGACGATTCAAGGATATATTGTATTTTCAAAAAAATGGACTATTTGGACTTAATGAACAGTTTATTACCATACATTTTTACTAGTAAATCGCTTCAACTTGCATCCAATTTTTTTTTTGGCGAAGTAAAATGGAAAAAGTTTAAGTTGATAAAATGTCTTTTATTACCACACATTTTTTTGGACACTGTTGAATAAACATTTTACATGCTACTTACAACGATGTGTCACACGATGGAGGTTCCCATTATGACATATCAAAGTGAGGTTAACTGGAGGTGAGGTATTTGACAGAGTTTAGCAATTTTTGAAGTTTAAAATATTTCTTGAAGCAATCTAAAATGTTGCTCATTGACCACTACGCTGACTCATCACAGTGAAAATTTAAAATGAGTATATTTTCTCCACAAGATGAGATCTCGAATCTGTTTGTTTGCCCAGATGCATTTCTGACGATATTCGATTCTCACGATATTTGTATACGTAGCAAGAAAGAGATAAGTTCTTTTAAAACAAAGATATTAAGTCTTTTAAAAAATACAAAACATAAACATGAATATTCATCTGATTCAACTTATTATTAAGTTTGTAAGTTGAAAAACAAAAATATAAAAATCCTATAATTCTTTTAGGTAATAATTCCTATAATTCTTTTAGGTAACGTGAATTATATTTTGGAATCAAACATATTTTGAACAAGTTTGAGATATTTTTTTCCTTAAATGGAACCTCTTGTATATTTTTGCATTTTCAAATTCACCGAATAATTTTGTACATGTTTTATAAATATTACCTATCTTCAACTGTTTACGAAATAATTATGTTTAAATAATAATTATAATACTTTATTGCAACAGAAATTAATAAATTATATTGCATATTCCTAAAATTTATTTTATCAAATGCTGGAAGTGACCGCCATTAAGATAATTTTAAACCAATTATTTATGTCTACACAATCATTTATGTATATAGTTCATTCACGATTTAAAATTCAGGTATTTTTTCTTTCTTTTATTTTTCGGACACGTCGATTAGCATTGTCACATTTTTCAATAAAAAATTTCTATACAGGGTACCTCAAGTAGAAACTATGGCGTCAACATTAATTTTTTTAAATGGAATACCCTGTATATTATATTTTACAATTATTCTACGATATACCCTGAATACTTTTTGCATAGCACACCATAAAAGTCACCGGTTTGTGAAATTTGACGTAATAGACTAGTAAAACATACCTTATTAAAAAATTAAACTTTATACAATATTTATTTCAACTAATGTTCAATTTTTTGTCAATTCAATGCATTTTCGATTGACAAGTCTAATTTCTTGTTAAATTTTTGGCTTTAAGTCATCAATATTATTTGGTCTATTCACATCAAGTTGGGATTTCAAATATCCCTATTAAAAAAATATAGTGGGATTACATCGGGTGGCCACCATTTGTTAGAAAAAGTTGCATCCAGAAATGTCGAACAGCAATGGCAAAGTGAGGAGGTGTCCCGTCTTGTTAAAACCATATCTCGCTCATTACTGGGTATGTCAGCCTCTTGTGGATCAAGGAATAAAACAACTAAAGCAGGGATAAGTTCAAACTATAGAAAGTCTCAGTAGCGCTTTCCGTTGTATTGTATCTCCGAAAAAAAAGGGTGCAAAGATTCGATATTTCACAATACTTGCCCACATATTAAATTTATGAGGGCACTGTATGTGATATTGTTGGGTCAAATGAGGACTTTCGGTTGGGCGGCATGACAAAAAGGACGGTTCATCGAATATAAAAAAAAAACCGCTTCACATGCTCCTTATATTAAGGAAAGCATATGTAAACTATCCTATACATAACAAGCAAAACAGCTAAATATTTCTAAATAATCATTAGTATTTAGTTTATGAAAGAATTTAAAACGAGCAGTAGTCGCAATAAATCTAGAATTAATTTTTATTTTTTAATGACTTATGTTTCTTTAGATATATGGCATGCTATACAAAAAGTATTCAAAATATATCATAGAATTGTAAAATATCATGATATTCCATTTAGAAAAATGAAGGGTGACGCCTTAGTTTCTACTTGGCACCTTGTATAAAATTTCATTTATTTCTTTAAAATTTTTATTTAAAAAATGCCCAAGTGACAATACTAATCGATGTATCCAAATAAAAAAAAGAAGAAAAAAATATCTTAATATAAAATTAATATGTTCCTTTCATGGTAAAAGCCAATATTATTATATAACCAATCATTTTAATTACCTGTATCTCTGTAAATATAAGTGTTAATTATTTAAAAGTTTCAACTGGATTGTTATTTTAAAATATTTACGATACACTAAACTCAGAGTTAGAGAATCGAAACAATAACTATCATGTGATGAGGAAACTAGAACACACAACGAAGTTTGAATAATCTTGATGTCTAAATATTTGAATAGAGAACCTGTAAGTCAGTAGCAACGCAATTAATATGAATATCTTTCTTGTATTTTGTAATTTAATTAAAAATAACAACCTCCAATTTGCTCGGCCAGCAGAAGGTATTCTTTCAAAGCACACATAGTATAAATCCATTGAAAAAAAGTAGACTGAAGTTTTGAAATAAAAAATTGATTTAAAAAACTCTCAAAAGTGTTAAATTTAATTAAAATAATAAAAATACAAACATTTGAAAGGAATCAATCATATTTAAATGTTATCACAATAAAACTCATTCAGATTATTGTAAACACTTCCAAGGAGAAAATTACAGACCTTCTTCCGAAATAGTTTAAAGAAAAGAGAAAAGCGCTGTTCAATGTGTTCCAGTAAACGATTACAGATTTTAATTTTATATATGATTGATTTGTTAATCAACGTAGAATGGGGCATTTGCAATACTAAATTAGCAGCAATATACAAAATCTTCTCCTTAAAACACCTCCTTAACATACTTTTGAAAAGCCAAGAAGAGAGTGCTGACTACACAAACCCCAAAACCTTATGCCATATAATAATCTCGACTCGACGGGACTGAAAATGCACCTAAGTCGATAATCTCAAATTGCATTCTGTGACGTCATCAAAATCGTGACAAAATACTTCTTCAATTGACTTAAATGCTGAATAACGCCTATTAGTTATTAACGCCTATTATTATAATGTTATGAATTAATCAGAAAAGTACATATTTTCTCGAAGACGTTGGAATAATAAAAGGCCAACTTCAATTTTAATTCGATAATTCGAAAACGTCTAAAAAAGTATTGTTAGAGTAGAATATTTATCGTCCTGAATCCCGGCTATTACTTAAAATGCAAACATTTCAAACGATTGTGACAATTCCTTTTTTTCCATTACTTTAAAATTAATAGGAATTTTTATAATTTACACAGGTAATTATCAAAACATTTAATAACTAATATCAGCAATAATTAAAATATTTAAACTTCCAGTACGTAATTTCCAATATATAACATTTCTAAAACAAGAGTACTCATGATTCGATATCTTTTATTCTGATTGACCAATTTTTTTGTGAGAAAAATATTATTTGTAGAGTATAATTTAGAAAAAAATTAATCTAAAATCTTGCAAATAACTTATTATTAGAAGAAAATTCTAAAGAAGTCAATTTACGAGTAATGAATACAATGAAAAATCAAGCTACGTCAATAAATGAGTCGCCATATAAATTTACTTCATATAGGCCAATATAGCCATAAGGCATATAGGCCATATAGGCATAAGCCAATAATATTCCTTATTTTCACGGTAATCCTTAATTACCATAAAGAATTATACCTAATATTCTATGAAAGAAATGAACCAATAACCTAAATATCACAGATTTACGAGATTAATATATTTAACTAATTTAAAAAAAAAGAAATTAGTAGTTTGTTTAGTTTGCTTTCATTAAAAAAAAAATCATCAATCCGAACACATAGACTTTTATGGGATCCGACCTCTTCCCTTAATATTGTGGCACACCTATGTAATACATATAGCCGTAACGAAATATAAAATATTAGCGGAAGATTTTTAAAATATAGTCCTATTTTCTGTTTAAATTACTGAATTATCGTCAGCTACATTATCGTCACAGTATAGACCTCTTTGATTACTTTTTAGTTTTTCGTTGTTAATCTACGTTCTTCTATAGTTTCCATTTGTATTAATACAGAAATAGTTTATAGGTAAACATAAAAGATTAACAAAACGTAATTTTGTTTTACAAAATGGCAATATTTGATCTGGCAACATCGTTGGATCTCGCGTTATGCGGTGACTTTAATGATATACAAGGTCGGATCTCGAGTTTCACCATATATTTAGTGGATCTCGGGTTGATATATATACATGGTATATATAAACAGGTTGAAAAAATCTACCCCTCTAATATTCCCATTAATTGAACCACTTTGTTAAATATATTAACAAATTATTGCTTCCATATATTAAGGGCTTCAGGTGGATCTCAGGTAGTCCACGATATGATCGGATCTCGACTTGATAGAAAGAAGTGTATGTATATATATATATATATATATATATATATATATATATATATATATATATATATATATATATATATATATATTATTTAATTATTCGTGTTTACACGTTTTTAAGATCATCAGGTATACTTATTTACTTGTATTTATGTACTTACCATATAGATTTTGTAGATATTAACTTTAATAAACACCCTATTTAAATTAAATTAAGGTGTTTTACTACTGAGTGAGGGAGTGTGACTAAGACAACTGACCATACAGAGAACCCACGAAGCCGGCCTGATAGGTTCTTTTTTTTTCCATGATTTAAATTTAACAGGGTTTCTGGAACCTATCAGAACTAGGGAGTTGTTCTTGTTGTTTAGAACTTTTAAATCAAGACTGTCGAACAAACTCAACTCTCTAGGAATGGTCCCTGTAAACCGGTTAGTCTTGACGGAATATTATTTATACCATAACAGCCTTAGAGTGTAGGGACAACTCGAATAAAAGCGAATCAAGTCCAGAAGTGTCCAGAAACATAGCAATATCTCCTGTAGGTGGCCTAAAAACACAAAGAATATATAAATTAAAACGCTTACAAAAAGAAAGAGAGAATTCAAAAACATTCTCTAAAAGAAGATTATCATACTTATCAATATTACAAAAAATCGTTTCAATTGTTTGCCTAGCCGTCATGGTTCCTCCATGTATAGATTGTTGACGACAAAAATTTGATATAGAAACATAATCAGATATTTAAAAACATTCACTAGGCCTCAACCAGTGCTCAGTTAGAAGTAAAATTACATATGTCCAGCAAAAGATGAAGCTCATCCATCTTGTTTCTTAGGGACTGTATATTAAGAATAAAGATACTTAAGCTTTTCGAAGAGCTAATTTCAATCTTACTAGTAGAATATGAACATGAATGAGATTCAACCTTCGTGGACATGTCTATAAAAAAGAAGAATTCAATTCAAGATCAGTAATCAGTTCAGACTCATTAATTTAATGATTCAAAGACAATTTATTCGATGAAATATTAATTTTAAAATATTTGAAAATATATGCATGTAATAATGATGCCAAGTCTGAACCAAAGTTACTGGCGTGATTAGACTCTAAAATCCCATACAGATTAATATTATTTGCATAAAAAGTACGATAAAGAGCCTTATTACTATTATAGATGTACTATTATAGTATACTATTATAGTATGATTTAAATAAGTATAAGGGCTTGTCATCACTAAAGTGTTTGTATCAACATGATTTTGAATTAATTTTTTTAAAACATCAGATGAAGAACAAATTCCATTTAACATTACTAAAAAATCTTCTTTCGTAAACTCCTTAACTAAATTTGTTGCTGTCCTAATTACTTCACTGCTTGAACTACCCAGCTTCAGGAAACACTGGACCTTGTAGTTAGCTTCAAACTTTAAACGTAAATGTTTTAGGAATACTCTGCTACAATTTCCACCAACAAAGAGAAGCCGAGGTCGACTATTGTCAGGTGTATTTGGCCTTGTTGGTAGCTGTGTTGGAGAATTAATAACAACAGATTTAGATATCTGTAACTGTTTCTTCAATGCACCAATGTCGGAATAACAGGTATCTTTTTCAGCTTCCAACACCTTTACGGAGTCTAACATCTTCTTATTTAAGTTAGTTAAGTCGTTTACGTCTTTTTGTAGCAAGTTTATTTCAGTCTTATAGGTTGAAGACTTATTTTCTAATGTTTTTATCGTTACAATTAAATTTTTATTTAGGATATTTAGCTCGCTAATTTGTAAATTGAACTTAAGACTTGCCCTTTCACTCACTTTCAGCGTTGATTGAAGAGGCGATTCCCTTTTCAATCAACGCTTTCAGTAATGCCAACAATTCACTCGCGTCTAGAGAGAGATTTCTACTTTGAACCCCTGGGCCCCGCATGCGCAATGTACGTGTTTACCGGCTGTAAAATAGACTAGCGTCTGCCGCCTGGAAATCACTGTGCCTCTGCAGTCAGATGTGTGGTGCTACGTTGCCGCTATTCATATTAAAATACCGGCTGCATATGTTGCGCGCCGCGCCGGCAGCTCTGAGAGATATTTTTTAAGGTGGTAATTCTAACGGGTTTGAATGAACAAAATTCGAAAGGGCGCGCCTGGGTTGGAGTGAGACTTTATTTTAGAGTTGGATCTCAAAACGGATATCGACCGTGGGTTGGAGCCTCCCATCGGTTGGGTTAGTGTCTTTTGAGCCGCGTACCGGGAATATTGACTTTATTTATTTATTCTATATATATATTTATAACTTTTTTTCGTTTTCACGCAAAAAAACTTAATTTTTCCGCATTTTTTTCCTTCAAAAAATAAAAATACTATACAATGCCTCTCCTCTTTAAATTTTCTTCAAAAAACGTTTACTCTTGATTGTAAAAATATTAAATAGACCTCTAAAAGGAGTTAAGAATTGATAAAGGTACCTAGTACGATTTCAATGAACTCATAATGTAATAAAATCACATGCCATTATTTTATTCAACCATTCATGAGATAAATGTGTTGAAAATTGTGCTTGCTATGACTAGGCAACTGTGCAGGACTCTAAAGATGGTAAAAACATATTGCACTTTTCTGAATGTAACCATTAACCTTTGAATTGCTAATTTTTAGGATTCATAAACATTTTGATATTTTATTCAATAAATACCTAGGTATTTTTTTACATAGGTAAAAAACGTAAGATAAGAAAATGCGATTTGTTTATTGTTTATCTGCAAATAGATAATAGATTTAGCTGCATATTACAGACTGAAGAGCATTAACGCATTAAAATAGTAATAATGTAGGATTTGGAATTTTTAAAATATCGCTTTTGAGAAATATGTTTAAATTAGCAATTATTTCAAAAATATTTCAAATTTAGAAAGAAAATAATTTTCTAATGATCTAAACACTATCAATAGAAGGAATAAAGGCACCAATCCAAAATAAAACCATAGTATAGGTAACTAAATTTTATTAATAAAAAACAAAGAAAAAAATAAACTTATTTATGTAGCGAAGGGTTACCAGAAGTAGGACCCAATAACAGTGGCGAAGCGTGAACTTTTTTTTCGGGTAAACAAATAATAAAAATCGTTAATTAGAAAAAAATGTGTATTCGATATTATTCATTTTAATGAAATAGAGAATGAAAGCGCATGAAATATTAACTCAAAGAGAAAAATTATGTAGTGATATAAAAAAGAAAAAAATAATTACTACTAGCATAAAAAGATAGATAAATAAAAATAAATACTACTTTTAAAAAAACACAACATAGGTATGACTATAACTTATAAATCCATAATATCCATTATTTTAAAATTAATTAAAGACAAATAAAAACACAACTAAAATACAATTGCCAATATCGAACAGTCGTTCATAAATAAGAACTAAAAAAACCTGTAAGATGTATTGCGGCTGACCAGATCAAGCGTGTTAATAAACAATAACCCTCAACAGCATAATAAAATAGCTGGTCGACTTCGATAGACAAAAGCTCGAATGTCTTTCCCGCGAGTAAATTTTGCATACGTAATAGGCTGAATGCTGATGCGGCCGGACCTCTGCCACCTGCTTGATGCGTATATGGTTCGATTAATTGCTCTAAATTTCGGAAGATAAATATCAATGTGTCTTTCTGGGGCACGTATACAATAATTGGGTGTCAGCCCTGCATTTTTATTTTAATTGGTGCGTCAGGCGGGGCGCGCCTTAGATATTATCGATAGATAGATATTATAGCCGTTTAGATACTATATAAAGGAGCGACTACGTTTTGTGTTAATTTCTTTTTAATTCTAATTCAACAATTACATGAAATAATAACGAAATAAATTAATGACAAATAACTGGATAATTTTGGGTAGACGGTGTCTACTCGTACGCTTCGCCACTGCCCAATAAGGAAATGAAACCAATTTCTTACAAAAAAAATGCCGACGTTTCGACCTTATCCTTATATTTAGATCATCTTCAAATGTGGCTGGAAATAACACAATACATGCATAATGTAAATGGATATACATTTAAACCAATCACTTAGCTAATGATATTTGTTTATATTAAAATAAACAAGTAAATACAAAATTGCTAAACATTGAGCCTGCGAGACTGCGAGCGAGCACATAACGGCTCACCCAGAATGCGTTTTAATCATAAAATATGATATGTTTGATGAAAGCGGCAACATTGACTATGCTCTGCCGCGAGAGCGAGCGCCGGCGGCACAAGGAACGGTGGTTCCGCAGACGCTAGTGTAAAATACAGGTTATGTTACGTTTTAATACTTTGTATTCATTAGTATTGATTGGAGTTAATTTGAAATACGGAAATATTTTTATGAACTGTTTTATATTTCATAATTTGTTTCCTGGTGTTGGAAAACTTCTGTTCTTCTTATAATATTGTTTTTTTGATTTTGTGTAAAAACTTTTATTGTGTTTATTGTTGTGTGCTACGATCATCCTTATTACTATGGAAAACTCTATGGAAAACCAATGTGCTGTTTGTAAAAAAGACTTTTCCAGCAAGTCTAAATTAAGAAGTCATGCAAAAAAGTTCCATTCTGGTAAGTTTATTGATAAAATATGTTTAAACAATTTTAAAAAAATATATTTTTTCATAATTTTTAGATTTGGTAAATGAAATTGCCCCAATGAAGGTGGTTAAAGTCGCAGCCACCTGTAACAAGTGCTTGAAAACATTTTCACAATATTCAAACCTTAAGAAGCATGTAATAAAATTCCATCCTGGTAAGTTTGGAAATGATATGTGTATAATATACAGTGGTAAAATTGAGGGTAATATATAATATAAACAATATTCTTGTAGTGTAAGGTGTAAGTTCTATCTTAAAAACATTTGGAGATAACTTGCAATTCATATAAAAATTAGAAATACTAAAGCAAAAATTCTATTATTCATTTGCATACCGTATACCGGGCTGCCATTTCTTTATTTTTCCACCCTGTATACTGAAACTTGGTAGAAGGCAAAAGTCAAGAGGATTTTCATATTGAAAAAGAAAAACTTAAAATAAATGTCTTACAGCTAATAGAAAAAGTAACAAATAATGATCAATTGGAAGCTTTTAAAAAGATTATAGCCCCTTTGGAACCAACTATGGCAGCCGTGCAGGAAAAAAATGAACCCACACTGCCCGCTTCCCACAAAAAGAATATTCCACACATATAAAATTATAGATAAACAAAGACGATTTTTTTCAACAAAGAAAAAAAAAACAAAAAAAAGCCAACTTAAATAAACCAAATGCACAAGAGGCAGATGTTACTGCTATGCAACTTTTAAATATATAGATTAATAAAATATATTTTATTCAATGTCATAATAATATAGTTTATAATTATATGTTATAATTAATAAAAACAAAAAGTGTTATTAATTAATTCACAGTTTAATTTATTTTATAACTATGTCGAATAAAATGAACAAAAAATCCTTTTTGTTCCTCAAACAATACCAAAAAAACCAGGACGTATAAATTTTAAAAAATTTATACGTCCCGGCTTTTCTACAGCCTACAATCTAAATTTGAATTAAGCGCCGTTTCAGAGATGCAATTTGCGCATGCGGGGGCCAGGAAATTAAAGTGGAAATCTCTCTCTAGACGCGAGTCAACAATTCACCTTCTTTAATTTTTAAGATTTCCAATTTAACTTTAAGTTCTTAATTCCGTTTATGCAGATTTTTCAGGGATGAGGAAAACTTCTTTTCGGCCTCCGACACTTCATCTTCAAAAACCATGCTGTTTCTTCTCATTCACTCTATATGCCTATATTTATACCTTACTTTCTCTTTCAATTCTGTCAACAAATCATAAATCTTTTGCTCATTAATTTTTCCTTCCTGATCTCTTTCATTAAAATCATCTTGACATCTTTGTGAGCATAAAATCCTGTAGCCTCCCAGTTTTATGGCATCAGAATTTCTTTCCAGACAACTTGGGTGGAAGATTGAAATACAAGAGATGCAGCAATAATTTGAAAAATCCCTTTTTTGGCAACATTTGAAACTGCGGTTCATTTTAGATTATAAGGAAATATTATTAAATTGAAATAAATATTAATGGTAAAAACAGGAACTGCAAGTAAACAGTAACTTGAACTTAAACCCAACGCAGGAAACAAACGTACAACAAAACACACAATTGCACGTCCTACGGTTAATGTTCAATTATTTCAAGTTAAGGTCAATGGTAGCCAGATAATTTTAAATTTAGTCAAAACAGGAACTGTTTATAAAACAAAAACATTTACTGATGCAGCAACTTAATTAGTTTTTTAGGAAACACTTGTACCGCGAAAATATAGCACGTTAATGTAAACACGCAACACTAGATCAAAACAATTTAAATTAAATCAAAACAAAACAAAACAGCACCGGCGCCTCCTACGAGTATAGACGTCTACTCTGTACGACTGCTAAACCGATACTAATGGATCTAGTACTCTTTTTATACAATGCCACAACTGTTAACTATTCTATTTAATAACTTAACTATTATATTATATTTAATATTCTATTGCAGCACGCCCGCGACATAATTTTATACCCGTGTTACAACAAACCACCCACTATATTTTTGAATTTATTTGCATTTTTACTCAATTTAATTTAATTTTTGTTTAATTCAATCTATTATAATTAAAAAAAAAAACTGTGTGAAAAATGTGTGTCATTAATTGTAACCATAACTTCTGCACAAGGGCTCTTCGCAGACGAAGTAGATGGTGTTTAGAGGTTAATGGCGGTATTTTTCAACATTTATTAAAACAGCGCGATAATTAAAAACACATTAATGTAGGAAATTTTGCTTAATTGTAATTACGCTATATTTTGAAAACAATTTTTTTATTATATAAATTATGTCAACAAGTGTATACATACATAATATATTTATTTTTTAATAAAACAAAACTTTAAACTTAATATCATACTAAAGAAAAATTGAACAAATTAATATGAATTATTGACAAAATTTACTATTAACGTTTAAAAAGAATAATTTTTGTATCTTTGAACCACTTGGATAACTTCTGTCACAAAGTATTAAACCAGCCTTCGAAAACAGGCTTTCACGAGGCAAAGATGAGCCTTGCACGCAGGATTTGTCTTTATTATATCTCTGTACTTCTATTATCGTAGTAGATTTAGAAGTTTGTGTGGATTTTGTATTGGCATTCGATTGCGGCCCATACTGACATCTCATCTGCCTCATCAAGATCATCATCTTTTTGTTCTTTTCTAATTGGACATCTAGACGATATTTTAAATAGTGGTAGCTAAATTCTCGCTATTATGATGACCTGAAGACTGGGGCGAAACTGTTTAGAGCTGAAAATCATCTGTGATGAAATGGGCGGTCAGGGCGATATAGCTTTCTGAATTAATTGATGACCATTAATCGGTCGTAAGTAATATAGACTTTAAGTTTTTTATATATTTTATATACATGCATGTATTATAATTTTTTTCATAGTGTCCTGGAATTAGTGTTTGTGAAATATACTTTCCATCCGGGTGAGCATAGAAAGTATTTAATGAAGTCTCTAAACCCTATGCCATCAGTCATACCAACTTAAAACAGATCTGCAACGTTTTAGCATAGTAAGACTGGTGGCATACCTTCAGTCTTACTAAAAAGTTGTGTGTTCCCTAACCAAACCCCTACATTATTTGTTTTGCCTTTGATTCCGGATGTTTTCCAGATTACTGGACAACAAGTTTCTTGACTCCGATATACAGGGTGTTTCCTAACTACGGTACGAAACTATACAGGGTGAATCGTTAGGTCGTTTTATGAAAAAAAGTTCCTATGAACGTATGTCAGGAGTTGCTTTGTTTCTGAGATACAGGGCGATGAAGGTTAAAAAATAACGGCATTTTAAAAATACTATAACTATCCTTAAACCGATTTGAAATTTGGTAAAGTTATTTGAAGTTATAAGACGCTTATTTAGCTGTAACTAGATTGAAATTATTAGGTCCAGTGGAGTGTCAGTGGGCACCACATGCTTATTGTTGAGAAAAAACAAGGCCAATAATTGTTTTGCAGCTTTTTATTTATTTTTGTATTTAAGCAACTAAAAATACAACTTTTTCGTATCTTATATTATCTTCATATCTGGCTTTGTTTTCGAAAAAAAAAATTTAAGTATCTTTAACTCATTTTAAAAATTATCCATGGACGATAACATGAGATAAAAACCAATTAATTCGATAAACAATTTCGACCTTAAAGTAAATGAGCAAAATGCCCACCTTCTGATAAAATACACGACTGCAAACGATTTGTCATCGAGTGTCTGACACGCTCAAAAATACCTGGAGTATCCCTTATGATATTGCAATTGACAATTATCCGATTCCTCAAGTCATTCATATCTAGAACAGGAGTTTTATAAACAAGGGCCTTCAGATGGCCCCATAAATAGTAATCCAGGGGATTCATATCAGGACTGCGAGCCGGCCAATTTTGAGGTCCTGCACGTCCAATCCAGCAATTAGGGTAGATGACGTCGAGATTCTGACGAGCAAGAACACTGAAATGAGCTGGAGCCCCATCGTGCATAAACCACATATTGACTCTTACTTGTAGGGGTACTTCTTCTAATAAAGTGGGTAAATGGTGTTGCAAGAAATTCGTGTAGGATTCACCTGTTAATCTTGCCGGCAAAAAAATGGGCCATTTAGGTAGTCACCAATAATTCCTATCCAAACGTTCAGCGAAAATTGTTGCTGAAAATTAGTTTCTCTAATAACGTGGGGATTTTCGTCGGCCCAAAAATGATCATTGTGGAAGTTCATAATAGCATCTCTTGAAAAATTTGCCTCGTCCGTAAATAAAATATTTGGTAGAAAATTATTATTGTGTGCCATCGTATGAATCAACCACCTGCAAAACATTAATAAGATAAGATACGAAAAAGTTGTATTTTTAGTTGCTTAAATACAAAAATAAATAAATAGCTGCAAAACAATTAATTATTGGCCTTGTTTTTTTCTCAACAATAAGCATGTGGTGCCCACTGACACGCCACTGGACCTAATAATTTAAATATAGTTACAGCTAAATAGCTAAAAGCGTCTTATAACTTCAAATAACTGCACCATATTTCAACCAAATCGGTTTAAGGATAGTTATAGTATTTTTAAAATACCGTTATTTTTTTGAAGCTTCATCGCCCTGTATCACAAACAGAAACAAAGCAACTCCCGACATACGTTCATAGGAACTTTTTTTTATAAAACGACCTAACGATTCACCCTGTATAGTTTCGTACCGTAGTTAGAAAACACCCTGTATAAGAGTGGGGATAGAAATGATATTGCCAACTACAGGGGTGTAACCACTCAATCTGAAATACCCAAAGTTATTTACAGCCGTTTTGCCAGAGAGATTTCATAGCGTAGTCGGAACATAATTATACGTCAGCCACATGGTTTTTCTGACAGTATATCTACCGTAACTAATTTGTTTACATATCAGCAATACTTGTTGGATGCTTTTGAGAACCATAGTCAGGTGGACAGTATTTATACTGACTTCTTGATGGCGTTTGACAGAGTAAGCCATGGACACCTCATTTAGAAGTGGCTTATGATCGGTCTGGGCGATAATCTTTTGAAGTGGATTGATGGATTTTTATTGAATCGTATTCAATTGGTGCATATAAATAACATGATTTTTGAAGAAATTTCTCGGGTGTACCTCCGGGTTCCCACACAGGGCCTATTTTTATTCATTCTTTTTATTAATGACCTTTGTTGAACAAAACCTTGTGCAATTTTACTAATGACCTAAAATTCTACAAGGTGATAAAATCAGCAATGATGCGCAACTTTTACAAGATGAAGTAGATAGTGTTTTTTATGGTCAGTAAATACTGGTTTGGAGCTTAATATTATAAAATGCTTCATCAAAAGCATTTCTTTTGGTCATTCTCTAAGATTAGGTGTGCATCATTAGTACAAAATTTCCACGAAATTCTGTAGCGCGTGATAGAAATTGATCCCGATATTCCTTTGCTGTCAAAAACCTTTCAATGGTAACGAGAATATTCTAAAAACCTATCAAAACTCCAGCTCAATCCATTTAAGTTCCAACTTATTAATTGAGTCTTCAACTTATTAAATGGTTTGCGAACGAGATGCGCTGTCAGGAATTTGCCATATCCTCAGCCTTCTATGGGATAGCACTGGAGCTCTACTGAGGCTAGTACCTGGATTAATTTCATGTCAAACAAAGATTGTTTTTACGTTACATATTTCTTATTGTTTAAGCAACGACACTAACGCCATGAACATTTTAAGCTCATTTCTCAGCTGGTTGGCAGTAATATTGGTTTCATGTAGTCCGTAATGCCTGAAAGCGAATAAACCTATAATGTATAGATTCTGTTGCTCTTGTTGGAACATTATCTATGTCTTTCTTTCACATTATAAGTTTATTTAGATCTTTGCCACATTTTTTTTTATATGGCCCTTGGTTGAATTTAAAGCTTATTTGACGTCACGTATACCATACCACCCTGTATCATACCAATAACTCGCAAAAGTCTTTCACGACCAAGATGTTGCCTTTGCATAAAGACTACATTGTACGCACAATGAAAACAAATTCTCTTTCCACCGGCAACAAAAATTGTACTAAATACATTTTTTAGTTTACCTATCAAGCCTTTAAAAAACCAGCCTACTGCGTGTAGCAGGCAATTGCGTGTCAGCAAGTACCATCCTTATTTTTTCTGCCCTCTGACTCACAAAATATCCTGGTTTACCCATCCTTTTGTTACATTTTTAGTCTCTGCAATTTTAATATCACGATTCCAAGCGACTATCACAGAATTTTAAATCACTGAAGTTTTATTAATTGACATAGAATGATTGTCAAGCCTTGGTTATTTCCTAATTGCTCAATCGCATGTTTGTCTGCTTGGAGATGACGAAAGCCCTAAATTGGATTCGAATTAGGGTTTTTCTTACTTTAAATAGTTTAATACTAAAATAAGGCAAACAAAATTACAGGCCTCTTTCGGACTTTGTGCCCAACATATACTTTAGTGGATCTGTGTTACTAAGTCAGGCCATGGAATTATTATATAATCGTTCATAGTCAGCTTGTTGATTCTTATGTTGCATAAATGTAATATCATAAAGCGTCATTTCTTTTAAAATAACCTTTTTTTTCATATATCTCCCATGCTAATAGGACAAAGCGTTATTTTAATACAGAAAATTTCGGCTGACATTAAATCCCAATATTTATAAGTCCTATTAGGTATTTCGGATATTAATAAAACAAAAAAGACGAGATTTATGAGTATTATCTTGTATATAGATTACAAATTTTTTTTTCATAATAGCTATTTCCACTACATTAGAAAAGTTATTATCACAGCCGCACGTTAACTTTGATGTGAGCTTTGAATCATTTTCTCTTTAGAATGTTTGATCTTAAAGAATTCCCTAAAAATATATACAGTCAGATATAATGGTTAGGTTTGTTTTGATTGAATACTTACATCATAAAAAATACTGTGTAAGAATCTTGATATATTTTGTAATGATCCAAGTTTAATGCTTTATCAAACAAGATCAACCTTGTGTCATTTATTATAGATTCGTCAACGTTTCTTTTTCTGGATATTTTGTACAACTAGAAAAACAATTAAAACTTAACTAAATTTCTAATTAATAATTCTATAAAGAGCGTTACAAATTCTTGACAATGTGTGAGGATCTCGGTAACGGTAAGAGATATGAGGTCGTAAAATTTTTTAAAAATATCTCGTATAAAAAGCGCAACACGTTACTTTTTATTGTATTCCTATTAAATTATTATAGGTATTTGCCAGCAAACACAGTAGAAAATAAAGGTCTTATTTCACCAGAAATTCCTTTTATTATGACGACCGGTTTCTCGATTACAATATCATCGCATCATCAGGTCGAGGACTAAAAGTAAAGACACAATTTACATAGATCCTACGCTTATCAAAAATTGGTAAAATGCTGAATAAAAACGAATTTTAAAGCGTACTTACATTGTTAAAAACGAGATTTGTCAGAACAAAACAAAAGCACATATAGAACGGTACAGTTAAAATTGAGCGAGTAAATCTTATCATAAGATAACAAATAATACACTTAGGTTCAAAATAATAACATCTAAAAAGCACCGTTACAACACAATAGACAAAACGATCTAAAAACTATGATAACCGCCATTCAAACTAATCTTACTAACAGAGTCATCTATATCTAGTTTTCATATTTAAGAAAGAACGTTACAATAAATCTATATTTTATATCATATAACCGAATGGGTACTAGATAGCGGTACCCACAGTAACCTTAAAATATTTAAAAAAAAAACTGTTAGACTGTAGAGACATCTGTTGTTATCTTATGATAAGATTTACTCGCTTAATTTTAACTGTACCGTTCTATATGTGCTTTTGTTTTGTTCTGACAAATCTCGTTTTTAACAATGTAAGTACGCTTTAAAATTCGTTTTTATTCAGCATTTTACCAATTTTCGATAAGCGTAGTATCTATGTAAATTGTGTCTTTACTTTTAGTCCTCGACCTGATTATGCGATGATATTGTAATCGCGAAACCGGTCGTCATAATAAAAGGAATTTCTGGTGAAATAAGACCTTTATTTTCTACTGTGTTTGCTGGGAAATACCTATAAAAATACATCCCAGAACATGGACACCATTCTCCAAACTATCCTATTAAATTACCTTTTGACTCATAAAATAAGGAACAATACTATCATCTTTTGCATGTAAAAACAAAATGGGACAGGACACATTTAAAATGGCACTTGCTGTATCAAAAATAAATCCATTTTTATGGAGTGGATTAACGACAGTTTGTTGAAACCAAGGCAACCATGTAAAATACTAAAAATATATATTTAACGTTCGAGGGAAGTTAAAAAACATCCAATCTACCTTGACATAAGGATGGTGGTAAAGTTCATTTTTGAAAGTGGTAAAAGCACTTTCCAATACCAATCCACTAATATTAGCTGTCGACCCCAGATCTTTTATAGTGCTAACAGAGATCGAGGTGCCGAGAGAATGACCCCATATATAAATAGAAGAGTTTGTTCTATTTTGAAGCCATCTATAGATTTGACTACAGTCATTAATTATGTTTTTTTCAAACATATCACCTTCGTCTGAGTCACCATAACCTGCAAAAATTAAATGTTATAACTAAGTTATTACGTTAAACTTGTTACAAATCCTCTCACCTCTATAGTCAAAAGCTATTATGTGAAAGAACAACCTAAATATCTGGTACTTTCTAATGTTTTGAGTCCTATCTTCTCCAGTTCCATGAAAATATAATAAAACATCATATTTGCTATCTTTTAAAGCTTTGTCGTAGTCAATGTTGCCAGTTACTAGCGCTTCCATGGCTAAATCTATTGGCAAAACATGCCAAATTCCTATATTTAATTTAGGTTTATTACCTAAATCTTCAACTTCAACATAATGTTGTTTGTAAGCTGGAAATCTGAACTTTTTATAGGCAGTTTTATTTGTCAAAAGATTCCCTAGAATCATTTAAATATTAAATATTTTTTCGATAAGCTTGATAAAAAACATTGAATTAAGGAGTTCGCACATTTATTAATTTAAGGATTTATTATGATTGTTGCATGGAAAGGACATCTACCTAATCGTGTCATAGGGATAATTTTACCTTAAATGAATCAAAAATTGACAATAACGCTTTTAATCAAAAAAAGAGACTTCTTGCTTTAGGTATCTTTGTTATATTAGTAATCTTATCAAGCACTTTCATCTAATTAAGCCACCACCAGAAGGGTGACGTCAAGTAGGAGAAATATAGTATAAATAGGCTTG
Source organism: Anthonomus grandis grandis (assembly GCF_022605725.1). Taxonomy (NCBI): domain Eukaryota; kingdom Metazoa; phylum Arthropoda; class Insecta; order Coleoptera; family Curculionidae; genus Anthonomus; species Anthonomus grandis. Next base: position 24,292,370 of record NC_065546.1, read on the forward strand.
ATTAAACAATAGTAATACAACCACTAACGTATATAATCCAACATACGAAAAGAGATTAAAATTAAAATTTGTTAATTAAGATTATTTTACCTATGACCCCTATATAGATTTTTACGTATTTTTATTTGAAATTAAAACAAAACAGGAAATCAGTAAGAGCGAAATAAAAACCTCGTCTTCCACATGTGGAATTTTACCATTAATTTTGGATGGTTAAAACTCATATTTATCTAGAGTCAAAAAAACTGCTATTAATAAACCTGTGAACTCCTAAACCGACTAAAAAAGTTATAAAATTTTTAACTTACATCTTGTAAATACTAAAGTCTGCTGTAATGTGATACTATTCATAAATACTAGAGGAAAAACAACAAAAACCAGTATAAAACCAATTAATAGAAGCCCAAAAAACCTGCAACCAATAAAGAATATTAAATAATAAATTAATTTTGCTTAATAGTGTAGCATTTCTACTGTTTGTCTAGGTGTGAATTAAAACACTCGATACACAAACTGATTTATTACACACTCATAAACAAATTATTTACTCGTACATGCTAAACAAAAAGACTTAAGATTTCCATCATTGCAGAATTTTCCAGCAACTTAGCTTCCAGACTTTGCAACATTGACCGATATCCCTTGCAGATATAATTTGGACAAAGTTGTCCGGGTCGCGTATTTACATACTATAGTACAGCACAGAGCACCCTAGAACTCGGCGGTTCTGCACCGCAGTATAATATGTAATTGAAAAATGCGCTTATTTATCACTCCATACACAATAATTAAATGTGTTACCACCAATTTTACAGCACCAAACCAATCACATAAAAACATTTTTCTTTCTAATGCTCTGTAGCGTAGTATAGTATGTAGTGATAAACAGGCGCATTTCTTAACTACATATTATACTGCGGTGCAGAGCCGCCGAGTTCTATGGTGCTCTGTGCTGTAGTATTGTATGTAAATACGCGTCCGGGTCATCGCCTTCCGCAATGACTGCATTACAGAGCCACTCTTCAACAAGTCCGCTTTCTTTCCCGTCGTATTTACAGATATTTTCAAACGCTAATAATAGGATTTATTTCAGTTCACTATTATTTATTTTTAACTAATGTTCAGTTGACTGACGTGGAATTCACACCCTACACCAATGTGGCGTTTTTATTGTTCGTTTAGATGTGAATTAAAACCCTCGATACAGAAAAATAATCATCTGATTTATTACACAATAATTATTACATACGTACACGCTGACACAACACAATATCTTAAGACTACTAGAATCATTTATTTACATTGTATTTATTTCGATTTAAGAGTATAAACGTAACATATTTAAGATGACTGATTTCCTAGCTGTGAGGGCTCCTTATACAGATCGTGTTATCGTGAGCTACGTATTACCCAAAATAATGGCAACACCGCTTGGTTGCGGCTTGCAGGCAGCGGAATTTTTCGTTTTTATTTTTTGAACCGAGAGTCAGCAGACCTCACTTTGCTGTGTTACTGCACGTTGCTAATAATTTTTGATCGTTCTTTTCGTGTTTTTTTCACTATGGCTGTTTATACCCCTTCCGAAAGAGTTCAACTAATTAAATGGTTTTATGGAGGCAATTCGGCAGTACAATGTAGAGATTTGTTTTCAGTGACATTTGAGAATAGACCGATTGCTTGTGCAAAAACGGTTTTAAATGTGGTTACAATTTTTGAGACATCTTTTTTGTCTTCAAGATTGTAAAAAATGCCACACAAACGTCAACCTGTTGAAGTGGTCCAGGATATAGAACGGCGGGAAGAAATGGTTTGCAGTACCCTAGAACTTGATTCGACACGGTCCACTAGAAGTGTTGGAGAGGAACTGGGAATGAGCAATAAAACTGTTGCTCGTATCTGGAAAAAATATGGGTACAAATGTTTCAAGTATTCAAAAACTCAGGAAATATTTCCTGAAGACCAGTGGCGAAGAATGGAATTTTGTGAAACCATGATGCAAAAGGCCAATGAAAACGAATATTTTTTAAAAATATTTTGTTTTCTGATGAATCTTCTTTTCCATTACATGGCAAACACAATCCTTCCATTGTTCGTTATTGGTCTCAGGAAAACGAGCACAGAAGTTTTCAGTTTCGTACCCAGTATCCTCAGAAATTGAATGTTTGTGCAGGTATTTTGGGCGACAATGTTGTAGAGCCATTTTTTATTGATGGCACTTTAAACGCCCAAAAGTACCTTAAGTTGCTGCAAAACCAAGTTCTTCCTGCCATTCAAATCCTACCAGTAGACCTGGGATCGGTTTATTTTCAGCAAGATGGCTGTCCTGCTCATAACGCGGCTAGGGTAAAAGAATTTTTAACAAATACTTTTCCTAACCGCCTTATTAGTGGGACTGGCGATATTAAATGGCCTCCTAGATCTCCAGATTTGTCACCAAATGACTTTTATCTGTGGGGTTACCTTAAGCAGACCATTTACAAGCATGAATTTAGTAGGCCAGCAAATTTAGAGGAGTTGCGAAATAAAATTGTCGAAGGTGCCAATTCCATTTTACCTGAAACTCTTTTGGAGGTGCGAAATAGCTTTTACGATGGGTTAAGTTTTTGTTTAGCGAAAGAAGGCGGTTTATTAGAGCCTTTTATTTAAAAAATTATATGTTGTTAAGTTTGTTTATTAGAGTTTTATTTCTGATTTTTTATTATATTTTTATCAGAGTTGATATTTAATTTTTTATTAGAATAACATATTAAACATTTTAAGATTACAATTCTATGCGGGTTTTACACATTGTCATGTCTGTAAAACCCGCATTAGAATAAATATTTAAAAAATGCCTGGATTTTCGCGTAATATTTTGGGACATTTTGTCGCCAAACGACGCAACTCCCACGAAATTCAGATGTTTACTAATCCCATCCTCGGGCCGGCCGGGGCGGTGCTCTGTCGCAGGCACTCGTACATGCGTGACATTGCAAAATTTCGCCTCTATGCCATTCGTTGGTACTGTTTGATGACAAAACTTTTGGGTCTAGGCGGCGGACAAGATAATTCTTGAATGCCGAAAAACAGCTGGTATATTCGCGGCTTATTATGATCAATATAAAATTATTACAGTACCTATTCAAACAAAAATCAATTTAAACAATACAAAATATATAATAATACAGGATAAAACGGTAACTTTTAAAATGGCAGTTGCCATTTTACCGTTTTTGATACCCATTCAAGATTTTTTCAAGAAGTTCTACAATTTATTTTTAAATAAAATTAAATTTCAGACGGTTTGATCTTGTATCTCAGATCAATTTGGGCTAAAGATACACTTTAAATGTGCAAAGAAAAAATATCAAGTTGTTCTTACGGAAAAGATATATTTTACACAAACTAATATTTTACAATGCTAAATGTATATTTGCTGGGAAAGCTGGGAAGATGTTAGCGTCAGCTAAAACCAAACACACAGCACAGTATTTTTGCTGCAATGCTACTTTTATTTTATTTCCGTTATACACAGGAGAACAAAAAGCTCTCTTTGCTGGATGCACACAGAAATAAAAAATTATGCCAATTATGTTAAAGATTTGTATATTTTTTTATAAAAACAAATAGCTGACACTCTTCTCTCATCGGATTTTTTATTTTCTTTTGAAATCAAAATAAATGGAATTTTTTATGGTATTTTTCGCCCTTAATTTCGCCTTAATTTAATTTGGGATAATGGAGTCGCTGCAATAAATTTAGTAGAAATTTTTTCTGAAGATTACGAGCATTTAAACAAAATCTATATTTTAAAAAGATCTTAATCTTTAAATTACATTTAAAAAAATCTTGTAAACCTCTACACAAACTTTTATAATAAGGCTTGGGATTTTATAGTTTAAAATTATTAACTACAAGATTACAAGTTGTCCCTGCATGAGATTAAATCTTCTTTAATTTTTAACTAGAAGGAATGAAATTTGGTATGTAAGGATGTTAGATAATCGTGCATTTTTTGAAATATTCTGTCACTTTCGGTTTAACGGGAAATTGCTTAATGTTCCAATTTTTCTTTTCAAATATTTACATTCTTACCATTGTTTAAAATTAAAACGCCATGGAAACAATCATCAAAAATTTTGGCTTTATTAAAATTGATGAAACATTTTTTCCAGAAAAAAATATAAGTAAATTAGGAGCATTTTACAAGTCTTAAACTAAATGAATAATTTTTGTTTAAAATTGTTTAAAAAACGATTTGAAGATTGCAAATACGCTAAAAATGGGTCAATTAAGTTAAAGACCTAATGGCCTAAAAAACCTATCCCATTAAATTATTAAAATTAAAAAACACTTAAATTTTCGTGCTTTGAGATTTCATTTAGATTGACTTTGTTATTTGCTTCCTGTGGAGTTATTTTTTAGGGATTCTAAAAAAGATTAAAGAAAAACGGTTGGAAAAAATCTACATAACAAAGGAAGTTTAATTTTTTTGATTATATTTAATCATCAAAACTAAGAGGTTCAAGAATTAAGAAATGCAGAACTCTTGAAACAAGATTGGCATTTGCTTTGGAGAAGATTCCCTTAAGAAAGCATCTTCCTTATTAAATAAGAAATTGTTTCTAGTGTCAATTAAAAAAATTGATTTAAAAATGAATTTGGCATAAAAAGCAAGAAAATTATTGAGTGCTCCGTTTAACCTGAGCCACCTGGTAAAAAATAAAAATAAAAAAATTAATATTTTTAAAACTAAGAAGGATAGATTATTAAAAAACTACATTTGATGTTAATGCAAGTCAAGAAACGTTTAGAATTAAACCAAAATAATATTTACACCGTATTTATTTTAGTCTTTTTGGCATTTCATTGAGATTTTAAAATTTAAATAAGAGGAAAGAATAAATGAGTAAATACTTTTTTATCCATTAAAATAAAAGATTTAAATCCCATCAAAAATATCAAATAGGCTTTTTAATGCATGGCTTGCAAAGGTGTCAGGCAAGTCAGTCAAGTTACTAGTGGCAAGCGAGGAACATTAGTAACTGCCCGTTGTTTTATAAATGCCTTAGGAAACACGATTCCACCAGGTCTTATATTTCCTAGAGTGCATTTTAAGCCGCATATACTTCATAACGGACCACCTGATAGCTTGGGACTCGCAACACCATCGTTCTGGATGAACAGCGAATTATTTGTGGAAGTTATGTCGCACTTTATAAGACTCCACTCAGTTAAGAAACTCCTCAATGGGAAATCCAATATTACTACTGTCTTACAATCATAAAAGTCACCTTTCAATTGAGTGTATGACTTTGTCAAGGACAACGGAGTCACTATTTTGACCTTTCCGCCTCCCTGCTGTAATAAAGTACAACCATTAGATGTAGGCGTTTATTTTTCATTTAAAGCACAATACAATCGAGCTGTTGACTCCTGGCTTATATAGCATCCGGACATTCTAATGACGATTTATGATATACAAGAAACTATCCACGTCCTTGTACCTCAGCCCTAACCATGTACATCCCCCAATGCTATTGTTAAATCATCAGCTCTGAAGATTTAGGCAATTGTGATACTTCTAGAGCCTGAGCCATTATAACAAAAGCATTTTTAACTTCTCAGAAGTTTCGAGGATTTCCCAAAGCTGCTCAGAGAAAACAGGTATAAAACAGACTCGAAACTTGAAAAATTAAAACTGGAAGTAAAGAGTCCCAAGAAACGGAAAGTAAAAGCCAATATTGTAATTGAACATGAATATTGTAATTGAACCGGAAACTCATTCATCTAATGACGTAGCAGGGATTCTAGATAGCTTATCCGAGTATGATGATACAGGATTTGAGGAACTAGATAAAAATGATGGCATTAACGATTCGTAGTGAAATTGTCTGGCAAAAATCAGAATATTTTGTTGGCCAAATTTTAGGCAATATCTATCATGAACCTGAATATGATATAATCTATTTGCGAAAAAAAATAGATTCAACAAATTTGTCTACCTTGCTTTATATTATAAAACTGTTTTCTTAAATGTTTAACCGGTTTTGAAAAAATTGAGAATAACATAAAAACGTCTCACTGTGGACAACTCTCCCCTACACTGGAATAAATATAGGCTGTTTTTTATTGAGCATTCCACCTACACAGGTAGCAGAAAATATTTTCTTGATAAACATGCTTAGAATTCCACGTTGCCAGTGTCTGACTGACTCAATTTTACCAAAAGAAAAAAATTGTATAGTAATTTATTGTAATTAGCATGAATTAAAGGATTACTTATTATAAGGCGAAAGAAAGAGTAAAATTAGTTTAAAAACAAAAGGTATATTGGAGTATATTTATATCCATCACTAATAATAATTAATATTTATAGTTTAGCTTCTTTAACTCGCCAAATTTCCACACAGAACGGCAACGCTGTAAATATCGCCCGGAAATAGTATCTCGATAAAGATATTTAGAAACTGCGCTTATTGTTTACGTTTTGATGGAATAGTATTAGTATAAGCATATTTTGAGTAATTTCAAATTTCAATGCGTTTTTATGTATTAACAACTTAATTTCTTCTATTAATAACAAAATGAAAAAAATCCTTCTGCTAAAAAATGATAAAGCAGTGTGGGGGGTTACATATATTGGAGAAAGGAAATTCAAAGCTTTCCTTTCACAGGTAAGTCAGCTGTCATCTTTATAGGTTATATATTATAAAATATAAACAAAATATTTCTAAAATTCTATTGAGTATTGGATATCAAAATTAAGATATTTGCTTTAATTTTTCGAGGAAAATATTAATAGAAATGTGTATTTAAGTAAATTATTATAATCTGGCAATGGGCTTGGAAAATTTAAAAAAATATATATATATATTTTCCTAAAAATAAATAAAACATAAGTTTATAAGAACAATGACGTTTATTTCAAGTTGTTAGGGCAAGTATTTGCAAAGTTATAAGGCTGCTAGTCTGGGGTTTCTTATACCTCCCGAGATTCCGTCCCAATTACGCGCTACGTCATAGACGCCGACGCGACGCGACGTTGTATTATAGAGCGCTCGCTAGCCAGCCAGCCACAGCCTAGTGCCCAGGCGTTATTTTGACAGGGTGGTTTTGTTTGTTGACATTTTGACTTTAACTTTTATTATTTACGTATTTTGCTTGTTTACTAATTACAATAGAGCAGGGATTTGTTGGTTGTCAGTCAGACAACTTACCCATTATTGATTCCCTGGCAATGGCTAGAAAGCACTAGCATTTTTGCAAATCTGCAAAAATGTCATCTGGCAATTATTTTTCCTACGAAATTTAAATCAAAATACTAAACATCCCACTTTGATGTAATATCCAAAAAATATAGATTTAACCAAAAATTTTACTTATAAAAAAAACCAAGAATCTCTTAAAATTCACTCAAAAACAAGTAAGCGTGTCACCATAATGCGAGAAAAATTCGGCTCACTTCGTTAACATTGTAAATATAGGCTAATACCAGTCCAACCATTTTCCTTGTCTAAGGCGTTTTTCGACATAGAACATATTATGTACATATGAACTTATTAAAATATTTTTAAAAGTTCTACATTTCGTTAAAGTTGCTGCTACAAAAATTTAACTCACCCTATATATTAAGAAGACACAAAACTTAACTTCTGTTGTTTCACTTTTTTAATTTACTGTAGTAACCGTGAAAGTAATGTAAAAATATCAAAAATTGGGTAATTTTCTATTGGGTAATGCTATTAAATCGAAAAACTGAACGCAACCAGTGACCAACCCTCATATTAGTATTTATTTCATTCCACTTCCAAAAAAAACCTGGAAAACGGAGCATTACCTCAAAAAAAATTTTTATGCATAGTATTCTTATGTAGAATCATTCTAAAAAACATTTTTTTTTCGTAACCTGCAATTTCCGCTTAGCGAAACTTTAAATTTTAATAAACGTCTCTATTTTCTTATTATACTGAAATATCCATAAAAACTAACTATTCAAATTAATTTTTATCGATCCTATACCTATTATGACAAGACATTTTAATTTAGTAATAGCAGACCCTGTAAGTTTACTAGTATGTAGTAGTAAAAGGACTGCCGTCATAGCTATCTTAAATAACTTTAAATTAACTTACCTCAAAATGATCCTCACAACCGAGAACAAGTACTCGAAAGAACTTTGTTTAAATTATTGTCTCTCTTCATTGCATTACACCACTGTTTTTTTCACTGTATTTTCTCTCCTCTGGGTACACTAATAAATACTTTATTTGGGTAGTTTTTGTCGTATTTCTATACCTTGGCACAATACAATATTTATAGCGGGTATGTGGAGCAGACATTTTGAAAAACAACAGCAAAAACATGCATAATAATATTAACAAAGCAGCGTGCGCGGTCGACATGCTAGCGTCGGTCGCCTGTGACGTATCATCATGGCCGCGCTGGTACAAGGAAAAAATTAAACATGGCCCATTTATTCAAACTTTGAAAATTAATTGTGAACTAGAGAACTGAAATAAATTGCTAAATTTAAGTTGGAGCCTGCTCTTTTTTACTAAAAAATAATCGAATTGTCGTTTCCAAGCTCATTATTTTGGTGGTAGATGTTGTTTTGGTGGTAGATGTTGTCCACTTGCATCGCCCGGTTCAATACCACCACATAGGACTTAGGCGGCGTGAAGTGGTTCCATTGAACTCACGTTTCGCCGCCATGTCGATGTGTCCGGTTTCCAAAGGGGAAATGGTAGAAAGAGATGGTAAAAGAGTAGAAAAATAAATGCATGATGGCGCCCTCACGACCAAAATTTTCCGGAGGTAAACTCGCCTCCCATTCGGATCTCCGGGCGGAGGCTGGTCGGGGGGGGGTCCATCAAGTCGGATTAAAAGCCTAAAAATCAATGTCTGCAACATCAGAGGCCTAAACACCAATATTAATGCAGTACACCAACACCTGCAATCAAATAAGCCTCACATTCTGGAATTAGCAGAAACAAAGGTGAAACCTTCAACAACAAATGTTTACCTCATTTATCCTGGATACGATCTACACATCCGATTTCGACTGAACTTTGGATTGGCAGTATTTGTCAAGAGCGATTTGAGTTGCCAGCGGGAGGAAACGCTTGAACCTACGGACTTCGTAGGTTCAAAATAATAGCCAGTGGAGCCAGAAAATTTATCTGCTGTATCTACAGACCACCAAGCGACACCCAATAGAGGCGGCTCTTTTTGAATCTGGTTGATTGCATTAACCAACTGCAAATTGACTACCCAAGCGCAGAAATCATCGTCATGGGTGATTTTAACGTTCACAATATCAACTGGCTGCGCTTCTGCAACAAAAACGACGATGAAGGACGAGAAGCTGAGCTATTTGCCACCATATGCGGGCTTACGCAGCTTGTGGAGGAACCTACCAGAATCCCCGATCGAGACGGCGAGTTCGCGAGTCTCCTAGATCTGGCCTTGGCTTCAGACCCTGACTCTGTACACTGTATCAGTACAGGCCCCCCTAGGAACATCAGATAACAGTCTCTTGCCAGTTGGATGTTAAAACGCAGGATCCTCCGATGCCGCGGAAGGTATGGCACTATAAATCAGCAGAGTGGAACCATCTTCGAGAATTTTATCGCTCATTCCCTTGGAAAGAAGTCTGCTTTAGAACCAATAACATCTCAGAATGTGCAAACCAAATTACAGAGACGATCTTGGCAGGAATGGAAGCTTATATCCCTTTTTCTACTAAATGCGGATCAAACAACAAGCAATGGTTCAACCTGAATTGCAAAAAGGCAGTAAACACTAAAAACGTAGCATATCGCAAATGGCGTCAACATCCTTCCACCGAAAATCGGAGGAACTTTTTAACCTCCAGAAATAGCTGCAAGCGAATTATTGATGAATGCAAAGAGAGTCACAAAAACAGGATCAAAAACAAATTGCTAAACTGCTCAAATGGAACAAAATCTTTCTGGTCGCTATCGAAAGCCGTTAGTCAAGGATTTGCTAAGTCGGCCTTGCCACCCCTAACAGCAGATGATGGTTCTATCGCGGTAACAGCAAGGGAAAAAGCCAACTTACTGGGTAAACTCTTCGCGTCCAATTCTACTCTGCACTCGCAAGGCAAAACACCACCATATTTGCCAAGAGTGAATTCATCGATGGGAGAAATTTCGTTTCCCCAACGAATTATAAATAAAATTCTTAAAAGCGTAGACACCAACAAAGCTTCTGGACCCGATGGAATTCCAGCCCTAGTACTAAAAGGTTGTGCAGACGAATTGACTCCTCCCTTATGTAGACTGTTCACGGCATCGTATAAGCAGGGCTCATTTCCAACAAGCTGGAAAACTGCTCGAGTTCAAGCTGTACCCAAAAAGGGTAAGAAGACGATGCCCTCCAATTACCGCCCGATTACCGCCCGACGAAGCAGTCAAACAACAACTGTTAAGATATCTGGAATCATCTGGACTAATCAGCGATCATCAATGCGGCTTTCGAAAGCTTAGATCCACCGGCGATCTTCTGTCTTACGTCACACACTTGTGGACGGAGGCCATGGAGAAGCACGGCGAGTCCCGCTCAGTCGCTCTTGACATTTCCAAGGCATTTGATAGAGTGTGGCATGAGGGACTACTAACCAAGCTCTCCTCAATCGGCATACAAAACTCATTATTGAATTGGATCAAAAGTTTTCTTGAACAACGAACAATCCAAGTAGCCATCGATGAATACCTCTCCGACAAATTTAACATTAACGCTGGAGTCCCTCAAGGATGCATTCTATCCCCCACCCTTTTCTTGGTATATATCAACGATTTGCTAGGAACCACTGTCAATCCAATCTACAGCTTTACGGACGATAGCACACTTATTTCCACATTTAAGTACGCCAAACCAACGACAGCCGCAAGTTCTCAGAATCTTAGGCAGCAACAAGTAGCTTCAACCAACAACGATATTAGAGCAATCTTGGAGTGGGGCGGTAACAATCTGGTCAATTTTAACGCTAAAAAAACGCAGGCTGCAGTATTTACGATGAAGACTAACCTCGGTGGCCCGGAGCTGGTTATGGCAGGGAAAACATTGCCAATGAAATCATCTTTACATCTTCTAGGAGTCGAAGTCACCAACAGTGTGTCCTGGTATGACCACGTGGCCGAGGTCGCCAGGGCAGCTTCCAAAAAACTCGGAGTGCTTTTCAAAACGAAAAAACTGTATACACCAGAACAGCTGCTGACTCTTTATAAGGCTCAAATACGCCCTTCCCTCGAGTATTGCTCGCATGTCTGGAGCTCTGCACCCAAGCATAGTTTAAAACTGCTAGATTCTTTACAGAAGAGAGCTATTCGTCTTATCGACAAACCAGAACTGACAAAGAGTCTGGATAGTCTGGAGCACAGGAGAAAGGTGGCTGATCTCTGTTTATTCTACCGTTATTATCACGGTAAGTGCTCCTCTGAGCTGGCAGGCCTGATTCCACCCAGGGCTGTTCCGGCAAGAAGGACGCGTCTAGCAGTTGCGGCTCATCAACATCGAGTCCACCTGCCTACCCCAAGGACGTCGCTGTATCGGGACTCATTCATCTGGAGAATATCTTCTTTGTGGAACGGGCTTCCACCTCACATATTTCCCGACGCATACAACCTGCAGCGATTCAAGATAAATGCCCACAAATATCTTCGCGCAAGCACCACTCCAAGAGTGACATAGGACTTTCCTCTTGTGCTTGTGTTTACCATAAAAAAAAAATATATAAATGAATTAATTATTTATTGTCTGTTGCCAGTGAGTGCCCAGGCACCCAGACAAGCTGAACCCTGCAGCCCAGCTATACCGTTTCCTCCAGGACCTTTGTGTACTCCAGTACGAGCTTGGAGCTCACCTTCTCGGCCCTAATTGCCTTGATGGCAGCCCTGCTATCCGAGCAGATTGAGACTGTGTTGCGGTGTCCACAATGTTTACGTTTGCGCACAAAATGCAATAATCCATGTTTTATTATTTGAAATATATTTTTTAAATACGTCTACCTGAATATTTTCATGCATGCAACTCGATGATCCAAAACAAAACCATTTCGGAGCAACTCTAACCAATATTTCCTAGGTGTATAGACGCAGAACGCCCATATCGCAGGGCAAATATTCTTGATGGTGGCAATTACGTTTAGGATTCGAACTAAACTTGACTAAGACTCAAATGAAAAAGCAAGCAACTTACTAACACGTTGGGTTTAAAATAATTTGATATTTATCATAAAAATTTACATTGTAAAACACAGGAGTAATTACAATGTGATAAATAACGGTATAATGTTGAATTTGCTAAAATGGCATGTTAAAAAACGGTAAAGTTCTTAATTGGATGAACTGCCGATTAGTGCACTCGGGTGGTGGAATCCGATGCGGGGGAAACGCTGCTGGGTACTCAATGTGATTGAGCCCGTGATCGGATTTTCCCTTTGTTATGCAACGATGTGTTGTTCCGTCGTTTTTTATTTAGCGGCAAACGCCAGAAAATGAGGGTGTGTGATTTGAAAAAACTTAGGTTTAAAAGAAAAAGTAGAAATAAAGAATAACGGACGTCCTACACCGGTATTAAATATAAATGAAACACAAAAAGGATGTAAAAGCACACCCGCTATTACACGTAAATTTAACATAAGTTAACGACAAATTTTTGTCGTTAAATACAAAATAATTAGGTGAGTAGTAGTACGTAGTAGTACCTAAAAATTTACAATAATAAAATTTGTGCTTTATAAAATTATACTAAAATTGGCTACATTTTTAGCCTAAAATAGTAAAAAAATAAAATAGAAAAAACAGCAGCTAATAGGTACATTTTAAATTTCAATATCTATGTTGTATATCCAAATATTATTTTCACGCACCCCCTAAACCCAAACTCACGAGCCACCACTGCTGTATACTTTTATTACATTACTTTTTTACTTGTATTTTTATGGCAATACAAAAATAAATATATATAGTAACAACTTCTAATTGTGAAAAGTTTGTTCTGGTAAGAATATTCTAGCTTTTTATTTCTCCTATAAAAACTGATGTAATTAAATTTCTTCACATGCAAAAACAAATAATTTTTTAATGCATCATTCACATAGTCATTATATCTCCAAGCAATAAAACCTGATCAAAATATGATGAAACTTCTGTATAAAAATTTACTATATGCATTTAATTTAATAACAAAAAAAACTACTAATCTTAAAACAGATGCCAAAATGTGTATGTAAAACCCAGAGAATCAGCACCCCCAAAAGAATCAGCAAATTAAACCAAAAAGATGCAATTTCTATATTTAAATATTGTAATCAACTCTGTCAAAAGCTCTGGAGAAATTGGAATAGATGAGATACATCTGCCACAACTTTTCCAAAGCATTTATAGACAACTCTTTATTGTAGAAAGTCTGTAAAGTTCTTAAAATCTATCATACACTTGATCATAATAGAAAGACCTTAGAACATTAAAAGGCTAGCATTGCCGTGGAACTATGGGCACTTTGCTTGAAACAGCTCTAATGCAATGACGCCAAATGCTTAAGTCGAAATGGCAAAAAAAAAACTCATATCATAAAAAATTTATCACTTATTTTGACAGGCAAAAAACAATACTACTGTTCCCTTTTAATAAAATATAAAGCATTTTTTTAAAATTAAAATATGATAAGATACTCAAGATATCAAGAAGTCAATATTCAAAGTTAACTTAAAGTTACCTATCTAATAAAAATGCATTTTTATGAAAGTGAAATATTTTACAATTATTATAGATTTCTTACTAATTCATGTTTTAGGATAAAATTTTTAAATATTTTAATATGTCATTGTTCTGCAAGACAACAAAAAACATAAAGTAACTCCTGTTAATAAAATCATGGATAAAACTCGAGTTTCTTATTCTTGATTTTATCTTCGTAATAGATAAGTATTTTAAAAAAAAATATTTTAATTTGAAAATATATATTCTTGTATTTCACACACACTTCACATTCAAGTTTTTATTTAAGTTTATTTCTATGATCCCCTATTCTACGTTTATGATGACGGTTCTCCCTTCTTATGATGTTAAGACAGTATCGGTATTTACTTGTGAAAAGATCGGCTTAAATCGCCTTTTTTTATTGGTGCGGTACAAATTTTTAACGTTAATTTTCTCCTTGTGACAGTTCACAAAAACACTCAAATGAGACCATTTTCCTTTTTCATCCAAAAACTAAAGAAAAAACACTAAATTTCACAAATGTTGAGTGTAAACTCAAGGCCGTTTGACAAGATGACATTTCGCGCACCACTGAGAATTTGCTTGCGGTGTTGCCATTCCAATTTTTTTAGAAGCATTTTGAGGAATAAAAATGTTAATAATTTTTTTTTTGGTTTGAAGATATAATTTTTGCCCTTAGAATATCATATCTACATCTACTTTTTATTTTTTATCTAAAATCCAACAAGTAAAATTAACATTATTATAAGTATTAATATATAGCTGAAATTTTCTCATTTGAAAATGTGTGTAAACTTGACAACAGAAAATCGGTGAATATTATTGTAAACAACAACTCAAACAAAGTTGTTGGTTCCTGATTATGTTCTTTCAATGTTCTAAGAGAAAGACAGTTATAAAGTTCAGTTCAGAGATCTATTAGAATCTTTGATGTGTTGCAGATGCCGCACTAAATAGTCCGTGCGCCTATGTCGTATTTATTGTCGCATGATATACTTGTTTAAATGGCAAAATTTTATATAGTTTATCTATGAAATCATTTTAAATATACATAAAACCCCATGTTTTACACTATTTTTAATTTTTATTTCGAAAATGTCAATTTTTAGAAATTATAATATTATAAGAGAATAATATCAAAAAATTGACCGCGGACTAAAATCCAAGCATCTTACAAAATATTTTAAACACTTCCAGCACTCACAAACTTCTCACCTCTTTTTAGCCAGTCTATTAAAGAAAGTTAAAACACATGCGTTCTGGCGTTTCCTACTACAGGCTGTGCAAGTGATTGTGTATCTCTTTCTATCCCACTGATTTTGAAGATTACGGGGCCGTACCTAAATAAATTTTTGGGCTGTTTTTGTATTACTTTTGTCGGGTTTTTAAAGAGATCTTTAAGGATGGGTCTATCGCCTTTAAAATAGTTCTGTTGGATGGGTCTATCGTCTTTAATAGTTGGGGAGGCATGTGAGGTTATTATTTGATGGGTTTTGCCGGTTTTGCTTTTTTACACGTTTATGAAAGTGGAGATTTAGAATTTGATCTGTATTCGTATTGCAGTTTTTACTGTGAGGAAGTGTTTTTTTTATTTGTGGATTTGTTTTGGTATTATACCTAAAGACCTTAAAATGTTTCGACCTTGGGAAAATAGGCAGGAAAATTTGGCAAATGAACAGGAAAGTATTTGTGCAGGCTTATGGAGACCGTGGGTGCACAAGAAAGACAATAACATTTGTGATGAAAAAAAAACAAGAGTGATCTGGACAGTAATTTAGACTCACATAGTTCTGATAGTTAATTTTCTAGTGTTGAGGAAACAGACAAAGAAGCAAGGGAAGTATTCTAGATACAAAAAATATAAGGTTCTGACCATAGAGATGGAATGAAGGACACCTTATTGGCAAACGGCAAATATTTCTCAGTCTCAACCTTGCGGAGATACCTGATAAATCTTGGATTTCACTTTAGGATGGTTAACAAAAGAGCTGCTGTAATGGAATTGTTAGGTGACGTATAGAATATTTGGAGTTAATTAAAAAATTTTGGGAGGAAGAAAGATCAATATATTATTTTGACGAAACATGGTATGATACATTTATGATTGATGTAAGATTTCCATTCTCTGGGAAAAAGTCCCTTTTTTGCCATAGTAAGAAAACCATATTCTTATTAATTAAACAAGTTTAAAATTTTGTTTTTTACAGATTACTGCCCCTGTTTGTCCTTCAGTGACACAATAAAGACTGCTTTTTCCTTCGTTCTCTGGGAAAAGTCCCTTTTTTGCCATTGTAAGACACTAATGGCACTAAAAACTAAACTTATTAAATTAAAATTTTTGGTTAAATTGATTTTACGTACGTAAATCTTATCTTTAAATTAAATATAATCTTGTTATCAACTATCCTGAATTTCTAGCCTTATAAAACTAAACCCAAAAATCCCGAATAATAAAATTTTAAGGCCATACCTGTGCAACTTTTCACGGTTGAGTGGCTGGGACGTCTAACAAAATAGTACGTGGGCGTCTGAAGCCAAATTTTACGAACCAAAAAATTAAAATTAAAAAAAATATGTTTAAAACATTTATTTATTTAATGGAATGATTAAATATCGCAAAATTTGCGATTTAAACATGCATGCCATGTGACAATACAAGCAACACCGGCACACGGACTATTCGCGGCACATCAAAGATTCTAATAGATCTCTAAACTGGACTTTACTGTCTATACATATACTGTCTATAAATCTTATACTGTATACAATACTGACAGGAGACAGACTTACAATATAATACTGTCTAATAGGGATGGTCTCTTTGGATTTTTGATCGGGACATAGTTTTTACTGTGATTCTAATTATACATAGTTAAAGTTGGGAAAAAACCAGTCAGACATCTGTGCCGTGCCAAGTCAAAACAATATACATACATTACAAAAAAATATAATTACAAAAAAATTAGTTTTGAGATAATTAGGTTTAAAGTTTGAACTCTTCCCAGTTTAATACTATTAAATCTTTTTAGGTCAAACCTTTATAGAAAAATGTATAGTTGATCAAGTAAATAGTAGACTATCTTAGTATTTTAGTATTAAGCAGTATTGGAATAATCTTTTTGATGCATTGTTTGTCAAAGTACTCTGCACTAAGTACAGTTTTGGAAAACAATTACTAAACACAATAATATACAGGGTATTTTTTTAATGTTGCGACAAAATTCAGGGACGTGTTCCTTGGACGAAATCAAGCAAGAAAAAATTTATATGAACATGTCCTAAACATCTTAGATTTTACACTACAGTGGTAAAGTCGAAAAAAGTTACTTTTTTCGATAAATTTGATACCCTAGTAGATTTTTTATGTTTATCTATGAATGCGCGAAATGCGATTAATGTAAACAGCACCAAATCTAAGCCAGCCTTTGCGTTTTTTGCAAGCTCAGCAAAACCCGAGCTTCAGGCAAGGGGAACACGGAACCAAGCGCGGGAAAGTACCGCGCCCGGGGAGTCTTCGCGGGCATCTGGGATAAGCAGCAGATTATCTTGTTGTGCTAGACAATAAATCGCGTTTGTTTTAAGAACTATTTGTTTCATTTAGGGTTAAAGTAACCCTATTGTTTACATCTATGCTTATGTTAATGTTTTGCCGGAAAAAACTTCTTCAAAAAAAGATGCTGAAAATAGAATAATAAAAGTAATACTTGCCTAAGATAGTATAGATAAGTTTTCTTTTTCAACAACAAACCCTGTAGTATAAAATCTAAGAGGTTTAGGACATTGATTTTGTCCAAGGAACATGCCCCTGAATTTTGTCGCAATACTAAAAAAACACCCTGTATAGTACAGTATTTTGATAAGCATTCACTATCGATTTTTTTATTGTTTTTGTTTAAAAAGAAGGTATAAAACATTACGTTCCTTGTTTTATTGAGTTAGAATATAAATTATTTTTTGTGGATATGAAAATGATATTAGCCTCGACAAGTTGGTAAAACTGCATAATTGTGATTAAGTTACATTTTAGAGTAATATTTTATTCTTATACACCTTCACCTAAAATATTTGACGTATGTTATTATTTTCTGGGAAACCGTACCAAAACATTCTTTGGTTTTCTTGAATTTTTCGCACAATCATTTTAATGATAGTCTAACGAAACACCTCCTAGCCCTTTTGCCCTTTCTGGAAGTGCGGCATTTTTAAAAAAATATATTCACAGCCATATTTATCTTTGTATTTGATGTATTTGATCTTGACCAGAATTCTTGACAAACTTCACTTTCCCGATGCCCTTAAAGTAAGGCAGGGCAGGGCAGGGATTTCTTGGAGGTGACAAGTTTGTTTTCTATTTTCATAAAATCGGTAAACTGCATTTCAGTAACATTCATTTTAATAGACGCTCTTTTACGGCAATTCTAAAAAAATACATAATATATACATATGTCAATATAAAAATTTTCTATATAGCTTTTTAGTTGTTTTTCATATACAAAAATATAATTATAATCAAAATATATTCAAAAAATCAATGATTTCAAAATTTATTTTCTAATTTTTTAATTTAAAATTCCATCATTTTGAGTTTACTCAATGTCGTTGTCTGTATTGATTACCAGTTTAATTTAAATTATTAGCTTAATGGTTGCATAGCAGCGAGTTAAAAAGAGGTGGAATTTTTCTGAGTAGGCAGCTAAAAATAGACTTTTTAATCCTTTGAATGGCCATTAGACTGCCATTAGTTTTTAATGACATTTAGAGAAAAAAAAAATTTACATTTTTGGTTTCACCCTTATTACCAATATTTTATTTACAAGTTTAATAGTAATATAGCTACCTTAAAGTGAATAAAGTCTTGTATGTCCCCTTTCTTACGAACTATTTGTTCAATTTTGTCGTGGAGTCCATCGGCTGCCATATAAGTGGGTCCAGTGTTAAGAAACTTTAATGTTATTGTATCGGAAGTGCAAAAAGAAGAATCCACATATATTAGAAGAGCCCAAAGACTATATTATTTTTATTCTGCCCACCACAATTTTTCCATTATATAATTATCCCACAATATTATAATGTTTGAGTATTTCTATTTATCTCCAAAAACTTGCACAACATCCGGCAATTCCTTCATGCCATATTTCACAATAATGTTGTGCAGTTTTCGAAAGGGAGGCGAATATTGTATTAAAACCAATTAATCTTTGGCATTCGTGGCAATAAAAATACTTTTTGTAGGTCAACTGCAAATACTCGATTTTCGGTATATGAGATTTCTTGATCAGCTCTATAAAGAGGTCTGACTTCTTGCACCTAAAAGTATGCAAGAAATAATATATAATATAATAAGCTTGAAAAGTTCCACTTTAAGACACGCATATAAAAATCTGCAAAACTCTCGCAATTGCATTTCATACTTTAGAGTCTCTTGAATGCACTTTCACACGTATATATTAGATAGAGAGGCGCAGGCAAAAGTCCGTTTTTTTTTTTGGGTGATTATGATCATAATGTAGATTCAAATACTCCGGTCAAGCGCAAAATAGAATGTTTCAACCACCGACTTACTGAAAATTATTTATGATGAATGAATAATATCTCTTTCTTTTAACTTTTATTTATTCATAAAAACAAAAACTTTACTTGTCTTTTGTACTCATACTAAATTGATTTCAGTAAGTCGATGGTTAAGACATCTTTGAACGCGTACCGGAGAAATTGTTCCGAATTTTCCAATGGTTCCGAATTTAAAAATGATTCGGTACAAGAATTATTAAAAGCACACAAAATTAAAACACATTTTACCAAACCTCTTCACCATAAATCTAATTCACCAGTTGAAAGATTTTGTTGACACTAATAGAATACTTAAGAATTCTTAGACACAAACAAAAATCAAAAATCTTTGAACTGACACTTGGTGACACAAACTACAGAGACCCTTGCAATATTATTGAACCCAATATTCATAATGATTGTGTCAATGATCACAAAGAAAAAGTGTAACATATTTACGAAAAAGTCGCAGACCAAATCGATCATATCCACAAAAATAATTGATATATCGCAAATCTTATTCCGTTTTTTTTATTCCACCTCAACCTAAAAGAAAATCTTTTTTTCAATTCATAGATAATCGAGCATTTTTCGCAAACCTAAATAGAATATTTTTTTAAAATAAGAAACTTTTAAATTAAATTTGCATTTTAATTGAGGAAGTGTGTATTATTAACTTAAATTTAAAGTAAAATGTTAGAATTTAATGAGATTATACAAATTTAAGTATTTTCAACTAATATTATACTAATCAACCTTGCAAAGAGTCACAGCGTAATAAGCAAGAAATTAAGAAAACCAAGATAAAACAACATAATATGCAATACCATGTTAAAATTCAGAGGACCTCTCTAAAGTCAAAACAATGTAACATAAAATACCTTGTTTTGATAAAGAATTTTTTTTTGTTGTATAGGTAACTTTTTTATTTATTTATTTATTTACCATTGTCTAACAGGAAATGCCTAATAATAAGACAACATATGTATGTATGTATGTATGTATGTTTAACAGATGAAAAGTAATTATACAAACAATAAACTGAAAAAACTAAATACTTAAGGCAACCAGGCAAGGTAAACAGCACCTAAAACTTAACAGTCTACAAAAATTGATTTGACTCAAAAGAGCCTACATTTTAGGCTGACAACTTCAAAGTATACTACAGGCAAGAGAGAATTAAATGGAGAGTTTATATATATAGAAATATTTAATGGTTATAAGATCATAATCATTGCAGCAATTTTGCGTTTGAATGTAGCTATAGTGCCCATTAAATAGGTCAATATCATTACTGTTGCGTAAAATATTAAACTGTGAGCTATTCTGAAAAACCACCATTAAGTATAACAGCTTTAGAAATTTTAGCTGCATTTTTAGAAAAAATGGTCTATATATGTTTTACTGCTACCTTGAGCTCTAGTTACATGACACTCCAGTCACTTTTGGAGAACTTCGTAACTCTACATTCTAGTTACAACTCTAGTTACATAGTTCTCCAATTAAAATACTTGCATACATTTAAGGTATTACTTTTTGTGTTTAAAATGTCAATGTTGATATCTCCAATTTTCCAAAATGATTCTCTAAAATTTCAATTTCGTGTTTTATTTGTAGGTTTTGGTATAATGGTTCCAAGCCCGCCATTAAATCAATTTCATCCATGTCATGGCAATGATAAATTCATGTTAGACCAATACTACAATTATTTGTTTGTGTAATATCAACTTATTCAACCAAATTAGATTTTATATAAAAAATTAACCCATCGCACTTATTTATAATACTTACGTTGTAACATAAGCGATAATCAGGAATATTTAAGTTATTCAATTTATACATAACATTATTTGTTTCAGAGAGAGCAATTAAATTGAGCCTTTATTTAGAAAGTCTAACTAATTAAATTTTCAGAATTTTTATCTATGCTTCTTACATTAAAGTGAACATTTAAATCCCTATCTTCACAGTTAAAAAAGTTAATAGAATCGCTGTCTATTTGAGTATCATATCATCACATACATGGTTATGAGCCATATTGAAGGTTTTATGCCACCAATACTATAGATATGTAAAAATATTTGTTTTTTTTTATTATTTAACATTTTCTAAAAGATCATGCAAATGGTAGGTACTAAAAATTTTAATTGCTCACCTTCTTTTGCTCTAGCATATACAGTGCCGTTACAACTCCAAATAAATTTGTAACCAGCCTTCCTCAGTTTTCCAGCTTCACGCAAAAGATGTAAGTTGCCGCAGTTAATTCTTCATTGACATAAATTCTTTTGGCTTCTGGAATTTTGCATTTTTCTCCTGGAAGTTGTCCAATCGGGTTACTTTCCTTTGGTATTCCAGCCTTTCCCTCTTTGCTTTCCAGAGTTACAATTAATCCCATTTCCAATTTAGTTTTCTGTAATTTAATATCAATAATATTCTCTTGTATGAGTAATTCATGAATAGTTTTCAACACTGAGTGTTTTTTTCCTTGAGAATCTTTTTATCGTATTTTCCATTTCAGCGCAAACTCCACTGACCACTAAATTATTTTTGATTTTCTGGTATTCAACTTCATTCATAAATTTATTCGTATGACTTAAGTCTTTTTTGTATTGAATTCTCAGTTCGGAGTTCTCTACAATTTCTGTAAGAACCTATGTGCGCACTCGTTCTGACTCAAACAAGTCGTTCATATAGACTAGTGAACTTCTCATTTGAGAAATTTGCTTTTTTATTGCCTTAATAACTTTCGTAAGTTCTGCAAGATTATTGTCAATGCCAGCCTCCTGATTTTTGATTAAGTTTTTTTCAGTCTCTTTGGACTTATTAGCTTTAGTGGTAGTTGATGCTTTGTCATTCTTCTCATTACGCACAATTTTATCACCAGGGAGACAACCTTCACAAGTCCATGTTTTCTTTTGTTTTAAAAGAACTATCGTATCTACTTCGTTAACAGCCGCGCATGTTTTATGAAAATATTTATTGCATACATTGCAGTACAGCTGGTAGTAACCCTTAGGCATATTCTTAGTGCAAATTTTAGAAATCACAGACATGTTTTCCTCATTAAGTCAGTTTGTCAATTCCAATCAGTTTGAAATAAGTACTCAACATGGAATAAAATGAATACTTTTTGAGATAAAGACGTTAGTCTATTGTTTGTACTGTAATTTCACTGCATAGACTACACTTAAATATTATATATAGATTTTTCAAAAATTTACTAGCCTTTTACCACTAGAAAACAAGTTTAAAGGACAGGCAATGCAGACAGTGCTTATGAAATACAATGTAACTTCAAAAATATAAAAGTGCATTTCTTGCTAAGTTAGTAGGTCTATTTTCTAAATTAATTCGAGGGTGTTTTCTAGTGCATTAAGGAGAACAAAAAAGTATATATACTTCAAAAACCTGCGCTGCACATATTTTAGTCTGTCTATATGGATATTAGAGTTGGGAGAGCACATCATTGCATACATTTAACAATATAGGCATAAAGCAATTTAGAATTAAATAGGCCATTATACAAATTAACAAGACTGTCCAACCTTTTAAATTCTCTTGTTGATCTGATTATGAAACCAAGAGTTTTCAAGGAAAATTTAACAACTTCATTGATGTGTTTATTGAATGTCAGTTTATTATCAACTATGACCCCTAGATCCCTCATAGAGTCAACATTTTCTAGGAGTATTATCTAACCTGTAACTGTTGCCATGATATATGCATCTAAGTTCAGGTGCCAAACTATATATTTGATTTCTATTTGGCTGTACATACTTTATAAGAGTAGAAAATAAGAGTAGTGGAATTTAGACATACATTGGTGTATCATTACATAAATAAAAACCATAACAACTGTGCTTAATTTCATTGGGAATATTGCTTCCTGGTTTGCAAGATTCTTCCTTGATTTGGGATCATTTTTCACAGATAATTCAGTTCTTTTAATATATGGTTTATCAGTCTTCTAATATTAGAGAATGCAATATAGTTAGAATGAAGTTTATTTTTCCTGTTTATTTTATGAAGTTTTTCTTTCTTTCGCAGATTTTTGATAATTACATTTGTATACCATATGGGGTATTTAATTTATATTTGTTGTATTTAAAGAGAGGCACTGTTTGGTCGAGTATGTCATATAGATGCTTATAAAAAAGTGATACTGCCAGATTGACATCAGATGTAATTAAAAACTGCCAATTCGTCTCTGAGAGTAGTCTATAAAGCAGAGGGTAATTAGCTTTTTCAGTTGCAGCATTTGCTATTAGGATTAGTTTGAAAGGAGCACCATGTTTGATTTTCTTTAGCAAGCTCTCTCAAAATTACTTATCACAAGATCCAATATATTATTGTAGGGTTTTTTAAATGTATTAAGTTGTTTTCATAATGCCATAAAATCATTTAACTTATTAAGTTGGGGAATAGATGTAATATTCAAGTGTCCAATGAATATGAAATCTAATGTTATTGTTTTGTATGGGCTTTTGTACAGGAAAAAGAATCAAAAAGTTATGAGAGATGATATTGAAACAGTGGCATTTGTGGTTGAATATAAATACCAAATATATATACACCCCTAAGACCTAGCAGAACTCCTCCTCTCACTACATTCATCACATCCAAATTCCTATCCCTTCTAAATACAATGTGGTATGTGGTTTTAATTAAATAGTCTGGCACTCAAGACACTATTCTGGATCCAGATCTCTGTAACTACCACCTGAGTTATCACTGAGAGACATATAAAATTCCCCAATTCGAATTTTGGTGGTCAAACCTCTGACATTCTCATAGGTCATACTTATATACATGTTAGATCTTGCTAGTTTAAATTATGATTTGTTACAATTATAGGTTTACCATTGCAATAAACAATCCTTAGATTAGTTTCTCCAGTATTTAATCTGTCATAGCTTGTATAACTTTTAAACTGTATTATATAAAAACTGTACAATATATTATTTGGAGAATATGCACTCTCCTATTACAGAGTTTCTGAAGGTAACTTGGCACATTAAAAACAACTGTTCAACTGAAACATAAGCCACTTTAAGCCTGCTACAACTAATAAAATTCTGCTCTTTCCAAAAAAAAGCTATTACTCATTAGCCACTAGTGGAACAGATTAGATAAGCTCTCAACAAAAATTAAGACAGTGTGAACACAAGATAACTTTTTCTTAACTTGGCCATAGACCACCAACTATATAATTATATATGACTATAACAACTGTAAGAGCATTATTTATCTGGGTAAGGAAAGAACCCATTTAAGAGTTAACTAAAACCAAACTTTCAATTTTGCATGCTATGAAAAGAATATTGTAAAAAAATAATTTTTAAGTGATTAGGCTTTTAAATTGTTTTTGGAATTAAACAAATTTTTGTATTTCAAGAAATTATTTTATTTTAGGAATTTATGTATCCCTGTTCAAATAAAATATTTGCTTAAAATAGAAAAACCTTTTTAATTCCAATGATAATTTCAAAGCCTAATCACTTTTTTCATTTCCAAAAATTGTCCAAAAACAATCCAGCTTTTCTTGTATAAATTATTTGCCAAATTAGTGACAATATCTATTCACTTAATTCTCCTTTTCCATAGATACTTTAGATAAGCGTTATTTAAAGTGTGCTCCGGTAGAAAGAAACCTCCGGAAGGGGTCCGACAGCA
The DNA here is from genome assembly GCF_022605725.1 of Anthonomus grandis grandis. Classification (NCBI taxonomy): domain Eukaryota; kingdom Metazoa; phylum Arthropoda; class Insecta; order Coleoptera; family Curculionidae; genus Anthonomus; species Anthonomus grandis. Next base: position 24,317,320 of record NC_065546.1, read on the forward strand.
GTCATAATAAATGAAAGCATGTATTAAAGTGGACCTGTATCTATCTTTTTTTGTATGATTATTAATAAACAATTCACATATAACTGCTTTTGCTTTTAGTTTAGAGTTTAGGGTATCATTAAAAATTTAGTTTTTTAAAAGGGTTCCATCATGAAAAAAGTTTGAGTAACACTGCTTTAGATAAATTATTTTTTCTACTACCATGTGTAACATGCTCACTTTACACACTTCGCAGGGTGTGTAAAGTTTCACTTTTAATGCACTTGTGTGTAAAAAGTAATTTGACACTTCTTTGACATTTAATTTATAGTTTGTCAACAAATGTTTTAACTTTTTTTACCGTCGTTTAAGTGCCTAAAGTAATTTGATATTTTTGAAGTTTTCTTTGGTGGTAGAAAAAAATTTGTATTTTACACTTGTGTAAAATCCCCTTTTTTTTATTCATGGGAACATGGAAAAGTTTCCCATTCATGAAAAAAGGATCATTTTACACACTTGTTACATTAACTACTTTATTTATTCAAGGGGGTTAATGTCCAATATTCTGATTTAAACACTTCAGAAATGTAGTTTAAACAAATTAAATCCTTAAAAACAAAAATAAGTGAATACTCACACTATTATGATAATAAACATGATCTTTCTGTTCTTGCATTTATCTGGACTTCTGTATGGAAATTCTTCTGCTTCATGTTCCTCCATATCTTTGTTGTTTACCAAATTCACCAACTTTGATTGTTCATTTTCGAGATTACATTTCAAGTTTCTGATAAAATAATGTGTGTGAAGCTAGCGTCCGATCGATATCCAGCAACCAAAATCGAGAACGCAGCATATGCCGGTTGCCAGCGACCAATTTATAGTCCGCGCTCCCTGTTATTTAATCAATATAATGCCCGTATCTCCAAAAATTCCCAAGGGATTTTAATAATTTTTTGTCCAGATATTAACAATGAATACCTAGATCGACTGACGATGGTCTCAAACCTCTACAAACTAAGGTTTTGTTGTGAAAATTAATTAAAAAGTCAAATGGTAAAAAAATGAAAAAGGCTCTAACTCCCAAAATTCCCAAAGGATTTGGATAAAACTTTTTTTTATAAAAGATAATAAATATCTAAATTGATTTTAGATGGTTGCAAACCTCTACAAACGAAAGTTTTTTGGTAAAAAATTATTGAATTTTTAGATGTACAAAAAAAATTTAAAAGCTATAACTTCCAAAACTCCCAAAGGATTCGAATGAAACTTTTTTATACAACTAATAATAAATATCTAAATCGATTTTACATGGTTGCAAATCTCTACAAACGAAAGTTTTTTGGTAAAAAATTATTGAAGTGTTAGATGTAAAAAAATATAAACGGCTATAACTCCCAAAACTCCCAAAGGATTTGAATGAAACTTTTTTACGCAATTAGCAATAAATATTTAAATCGATTTTACATGGTTGCAAATCTCTACAAACGAAAGTTTTTTGGCAAAAAATTATTGAAATGTTAGATGTAAAAAAATATAAACGGCTATAACTCCCAAAACTCCCAAAGGATTTGAATGAAACTTTTTTACGCAATTAGCAATAAATATTTAAATCGATTTTACATGGTTGCAAATCTCTACAAACGAAAGTTTTTTGGCAAAAAATTATTGAAATGTTAGATGTAAAAAAATATAAACGGCTATAACTCCCAAAACTCCCAAAGGATTTGAATGAAACTTTTTTACGCAATTAGTAATAAATATTTAAATTGATTTTACATGGTTGCAAATCTCTACAAACGAAAGTTTTTTGGTAAAAAATTATTGAAATGTTAGATGTAGAAAAAAATAAACGACTATAACTTCCAAAACTCCCAAAGGATTCGAATGAAACTTTTTTATACAACTAATAATAAATATCTAAATCGATTTTACATGGTTGCAAATCTCTACAAACGAAAGTTTTTTGGTAAAAAATTATTGAAGTGTTAGATGTAGAAAAATATAAACGACTATAACTTCCAAAACTCCCAAAGGATTTGAACGAAACTTTTTTACGCAATTAGTAATAAATATTTAAATCGATTTTACATGGTTGCAAATCTCTACAAACGAAAGTTTTTTGGTAAAAAATTATTGAAGTGTTAGATGTAAAAAAATATAAACGGCTATAACTCCCAAAACTCCCAAAGGATTTGAATGAAACTTTTTTACGCAATTAGCAATAAATATTTAAATCGATTTTACATGGTTGCAAATCTCTACAAACGAAAGTTTTTTGGCAAAAAATTATTGAAATGTTAGATGTAAAAAAATATAAACGGCTATAACTCCCAAAACTCCCAAAGGATTTGAATGAAACTTTTTTACGCAATTAGCAATAAATATTTAAATCGATTTTACATGGTTGCAAATCTCTACAAACGAAAGTTTTTTGGCAAAAAATTATTGAAATGTTAGATGTAAAAAAATATAAACGGCTATAACTCCCAAAACTCCCAAAGGATTTGAATGAAACTTTTTTACGCAATTAGCAATAAATACTTAAATCGATTTTACATGGTTGCAAATCTCTACAAACGAAAGTTTTTTGGCAAAAAATTATTGAAATGTTAGATGTAAAAAAATATAAACGGCTATAACTCCCAAAACTCCCAAAGGATTTGAATGAAACTTTTTTACGCAATTAGTAATAAATATTTAAATTGATTTTACATGGTTGCAAATCTCTACAAACGAAAGTTTTTTGGTAAAAAATTATTGAAGTGTTAGATGTAGAAAAATATAAACGACTATAACTCCCAAAACTCCCAAAGGATTTGAATGAAACTTTTTTACGCAATTAGTAATAAATATTTAAATTGATTTTACATGGTTGCAAATCTCTACAAACGAAAGTTTTTTGGTAAAAAATTATTGAAATGTTAGATGTAGAAAAAAATAAACGACTATAACTTCCAAAACTCCCAAAGGATTCGAATGAAACTTTTTTATACAACTAATAATAAATATTTAAATCGATTTTACATGGTTGCAAATCTCTACAAACGAAAGTTTTTTGGTAAAAAATTATTGAAATGTTAGATGTAGAAAAAAATAAACGACTATAACTTCCAAAACTCCCAAAGGATTCGAATGAAACTTTTTTATACAACTAATAATAAATATCTAAATCGATTTTACATGGTTGCAAATCTCTACAAACGAAAGTTTTTTGGTAAAAAATTATTGAAGTGTTAGATGTAGAAAAATATAAACGACTATAACTTCCAAAACTCCCAAAGGATTTGAATGAAACTTTTTTACGCAATTAGTAATAAATATTTAAATTGATTTTACATGGTTGCAAATCTCTACAAACGAAAGTTTTTTGGTAAAAAATTATTGAAGTGTTAGATGTAGAAAAATATAAACGACTATAACTTCCAAAACTCCCAAAGGATTTGAACGAAACTTTTTTACGCAATTAGTAATAAATATTTAAATCGATTTTACATGGTTGCAAATCTCTACAAACGAAAGTTTTTTGGTAAAAAATTATTGAAGTGTTAGATGTAAAAAAATATAAACGGCTATAACTCCCAAAACTCCCAAAGGATTTGAATGAAACTTTTTTACGCAATTAGCAATAAATATTTAAATCGATTTTACATGGTTGCAAATCTCTACAAACGAAAGTTTTTTGGTAAAAAATTATTGAAATGTTAGATGTAGAAAAAAATAAACGACTATAACTTCCAAAACTCCCAAAGGATTCGAATGAAACTTTTTTATACAACTAATAATAAATATCTAAATCGATTTTACATGGTTGCAAATCTCTACAAACGAAAGTTTTTTGGTAAAAAATTATTGAAGTGTTAGATGTAGAAAAATATAAACGACTATAACTTCCAAAACTCCCAAAGGATTTGAATGAAACTTTTTTACGCAATTAGTAATAAATATTTAAATCGATTTTACATGGTTGCAAATCTCTACAAACGAAAGTTTTTTGGTAAAAAATTATTGAAGTGTTAGATGTAAAAAAATATAAACGGCTATAACTCCCAAAACTCCCAAAGGATTTGAATGAAACTTTTTTACGCAATTAGCAATAAATATTTAAATCGATTTTACATGGTTGCAAATCTCTACAAACGAAAGTTTTTTGGCAAAAAATTATTGAAATGTTAGATGTAAAAAAATATAAACGGCTATAACTCCCAAAACTCCCAAAGGATTTGAATGAAACTTTTTTACGCAATTAGCAATAAATATTTAAATCGATTTTACATGGTTGCAAATCTCTACAAACGAAAGTTTTTTGGTAAAAAATTATTGAAATGTTAGATGTACAAAAAAAATTTAAAAGCTATAACTTCCAAAACTCCCAAAGGATTTAAATGAAACTTTTTTACGCAACTAGTAATAAACATTTAAATCGATTTTACATGGTTGCTAACCTCTACAAACGAAAGTTTTTTAGTAAAAAATTATTGAAATGTTAGATGTAGAAAAATATAAACGGCTATAACTCCCAAAACTCCCAAAGGATTTGAATGAAACTTTTTTACGCAATTAGCAATAAATATTTAAATCGATTTTACATGGTTGCAAATCTTTACAAACGAAAGTTTTTTGGTAAAAAATTATTGAAATGTTAGATGTAAAAAAATATAAACGGCTATAACTCCCAAAACTCCCAAAGGATTTGAATGAAACTTTTTTACGCAATTAGTAATAAATATTTAAATTGATTTTACATGGTTGCAAATCTCTACAAACGAAAGTTTTTTGGTAAAAAATTATTGAAATGTTAGATGTACAAAAAAAATTTAAAAGCTATAACTTCCAAAACTCCCAAAGGATTTAAATGAAACTTTTTTACGCAACTAGTAATAAACATTTAAATCGATTTTACATGGTTGCTAACCTCTACAAACGAAAGTTTTTTAGTAAAAAATTATTGAAATGTTAGATGTAGAAAAATATAAACGGCTATAACTCCCAAAACTCCCAAAGGATTTGAATGAAACTTTTTTACGCAATTAGCAATAAATATTTAAATCGATTTTACATGGTTGCAAATCTCTACAAACGAAAGTTTTTTGGCAAAAAATTATTGAAATGTTAGATGTAAAAAAAATATAAACGGCTATAACTCCCAAAACTCCCAAAGGATTTAAATGAAACTTTTTTACGCAACTAGTAATAAACATTTAAATCGATTTTACATGGTTGCTAACCTCTACAAACGAAAGTTTTTTAGTAAAAAATTATTGAAATGTTAGATGTAGAAAAATATAAACGGCTATAACTCCCAAAACTCCCAAAGGATTTGAATGAAACTTTTTTACGCAATTAGCAATAAATATTTAAATCGATTCTACATGGTTGCAAATCTCTACAAACGAAAGTTTTTTGGTAAAAAATTATTGAAGTGTTAGATGTATTAAAAAAAACTTAAGGCTATAACTTCCAAAACTCTCACAGGATTTGAATAAAACTTTTTTTAATATTAATAATAAACATTTTAAGTGATGAGATTTAAGACATGTTGCAAAACTCTCTATTTAAACTAATTAAATTGAGTTATTTTAACTAATCAAAAGACCATAATAATTTTCCAATTGTTTATTTTATATAACAAATACAAAGATAGTGATTTCTGAGTAGAAATACAAGATCCAAGTCCAGCCAAATAGTAGTAGGGAATTAAACCATCGGGGCTAGTAGCTCTAAGTCGTCGATACTACAGTCAGGTGCTACAAAAGGAGTCCGGGTCTTCCCTTTAGGTAATCGCTCTCTTTCAGGAGACAACAGTCAATATTCTCCATAAAGGTCCAATCAAAAATTACGTTAAAACCACTGGCTGGATTGTTACCAAGATGCCTAGAAAGTATACCTGAGGAGGTTTCATTAATTGTATTTAAGGAAAACTTACATAGGCCCCGTTTGTAGCAGTGTGTGGTCTCAGTTAAGATCCTTTTGGAAATTCATCCAGGAATTTGCATATGTTGTTAGAAGCAGTTAAGTTTTTACCCACTGAACTGCCCAGCAATAAAATTCTTTGCGCACTTTGGTGTAATTTTTTTTTTAATTTTGTTTTATTACACGACGGGGAATGCATTTACGCACGAACTGGGACGCACAAGGCACTCCATATTATTCCATACTACTATTTGGCTGGACTTGGATCTTGTATTTCTACTCAGAAATCACTATCTTTGTATTTGTTATATAAAATAAACAATTGGAAAATTATTATGGTCTTTTGATTGGTTAAAATAACTCAATTTAATTAGTTTAAATAGAGAATTTTGCAACATGTCTTAAATCTCATCACTTAAAATGTTTATTATTAATATTAAAAAAAAGTTTTATTCAAATCCTGTGAGAGTTTTGGAAGTTATAGCCTTAAGTTTTTTTAATACATCTAACAATTCAATAATTTTTTACCAAAAAACTTTCATTTGTAGAGGTTTGCAACCATGTAAAATCGATTTAAATATTTATTATTAGTTGTATAAAAAAGTTTCATTCGAATCCTTTGGGAGTTTTGGGAGTTATAGCCGTTTATTTTTTTCTACATCTAACATTTCAATAATTTTTTACCAAAAAACTTTCGTTTGTAGAGATTTGCAACCATGTAAAATCGATTTAAATATTTATTGCTAATTGCGTAAAAAAGTTTCATTTAAATCCTTTGGGAGTTTTGGAAGTTATAGCTTTTAAATTTTTTTTGTACATCTAACATTTCAATAATTTTTTACCAAAAAACTTTCGTTTGTAGAGATTTGCAACCATGTAAAATCGATTTAAATATTTATTGCTAATTGCGTAAAAAAGTTTCATTCAAATCCTTGGGGAGTTTTGGGAGTTATAGCCGTTTATATTTTTTTACATCTAACATTTCAATAATTTTTTGCCAAAAAACTTTCGTTTGTAGAGATTTGCAACCATGTAAAATCGATTTAAATATTTATTGCTAATTGCGTAAAAAAGTTTCATTCAAATCCTTTGGGAGTTTTGGGAGTTATAGCCGTTTATATTTTTTTACATTTAACACTTCAATAATTTTTTACCAAAAAACTTTCGTTTGTAGAGATTTGCAACCATGTAAAATCAATTTAAATATTTATTACTAATTGCGTAAAAAAGTTTCATTCAAATCCTTTGGGAGTTTTGGGAGTTATAGCCGTTTATATTTTTTTACATCTAACATTTCAATAATTTTTTGCCAAAAAACTTTCATTTGTAGAGATTTGCAACCATGTAAAATCGATTTAGATATTTATTATTAGTTGTATAAAAAAGTTTCATTCGAATCCTTTGGGAGTTTTGGAAGTTATAGTCGTTTATATTTTTCTACATCTAACACTTCAATAATTTTTTACCAAAAAACTTTCGTTTGTAGAGATTTGCAACCATGTAAAATCGATTTAGATATTTATTATTAGTTGTATAAAAAAGTTTCATTCGAATCCTTTGGGAGTTTTGGAAGTTATAGTCGTTTATTTTTTTCTACATCTAACATTTCAATAATTTTTTACCAAAAAACTTTCGTTTGTAGAGATTTGCAACCATGTAAAATCAATTTAAATATTTATTACTAATTGCGTAAAAAAGTTTCATTCAAATCCTTTGGGAGTTTTGGGAGTTATAGTCGTTTATATTTTTCTACATCTAACACTTCAATAATTTTTTACCAAAAAACTTTCGTTTGTAGAGATTTGCAACCATGTAAAATCGATTTAAATATTTATTGCTAATTGCGTAAAAAAGTTTCATTCAAATCCTTTGGGAGTTTTGGGAGTTATAGCCGTTTATATTTTTTTACATCTAACATTTCAATAATTTTTTGCCAAAAAACTTTCGTTTGTAGAGATTTGCAACCATGTAAAATCGATTTAAATATTTATTGCTAATTGCGTAAAAAAGTTTCATTCAAATCCTTTGGGAGTTTTGGGAGTTATAGTCGTTTATATTTTTCTACATCTAACACTTCAATAATTTTTTACCAAAAAACTTTCGTTTGTAGAGATTTGCAACCATGTAAAATCGATTTAAATATTTATTGCTAATTGCGTAAAAAAGTTTCATTCAAATCCTTTGGGAGTTTTGGGAGTTATAGCCGTTTATATTTTTTTACATCTAACACTTCAATAATTTTTTACCAAAAAACTTTCGTTTGTAGAGATTTGCAACCATGTAAAATCGATTTAGATATTTATTATTAGTTGTATAAAAAAGTTTCATTCGAATCCTTTGGGAGTTTTGGAAGTTATAGCTTTTAAATTTTTTTTGTACATCTAAAAATTCAATAATTTTTTACCAAAAAACTTTCGTTTGTAGAGGTTTGCAACCATCTAAAATCAATTTAGATATTTATTATCTTTTATAAAAAAAAGTTTTATCCAAATCCTTTGGGAATTTTGGGAGTTAGAGCCTTTTTCATTTTTTTACCATTTGACTTTTTAATTAATTTTCACAACAAAACCTTAGTTTGTAGAGGTTTGAGACCATCGTCAGTCGATCTAGGTATTCATTGTTAATATCTGGACAAAAAATTATTAAAATCCCTTGGGAATTTTTGGAGATACGGGCATTATATTGATTAAATAACAGGGAGCGCGGACTATAAATTGGTCGCTGGCAACCGGCATATGCTGCGTTCTCGATTTTGGTTGCTGGATATCGATCGGACGCTAGCTTCACACACATGATAAAATAAGCGAATCGTCCCAAACAATAGAAAAGATAACTGAAAAATAAATAAATCAAAATAGAAAAGGAAATATGCAAAGAATATTATCAGTTATCAAATCTGCTTGATAACTGGGAAAATAAAAATATGGAAATCATGAATCAGCTGATTTAAGAGATCACATCATTTAGTGTGTGAAGCTAGCGTCCGATCTATATCCAGCGACCAAAATCGAGAACGCAGCATATGTTGGTTGCCAGCAACCAATTTTTATAGTCCGCACTCCCTGTTATTTAATATAATGCAATATAATGCCCGTATCTCCTGAAATTCTCAAGGGATTTTAATAATTTTTTGTCCAGATATTAACAATGAATACCTAAATCGACTTATGATGGTCTCAAACCTCTACAAACTAAGGTTTTGTTGTGAAAATTAATTAAAAAGTCAAATGTTTTAGAAATGAAAAAGGCAGTCTGGGGATTAAATAGGCAGGTAACTGAATACTTGCGGGTACGAATAACTTGGTGGCAACAACCCGATTTAACGATCAAATCTATAATAAATAAATTAAACGCATAATCTGCTCCGTAGGGTATCCCTGGTGGTACGCTACATGTGTCTGAAAATCGTTAATAAAGTCTCCGAGTAACCTAAATTTAATTCTAGCGGTTACAAAAATGGTGGCAGCGGTGGGATGTCCTAGTTATGCCTCTGGAATAATCTAGCCGTTTCTTTAAAATTCTCAGTTTATTTATTCAGTTTATTATTAAAAAACAAGACAAACATTAGAAAAAGACCCTAAATTTTTTTTTTGTACGGAGGTTGTCCCTCACTAAAATAATCTCAGCCAACGAATCTTTTCTTGTTCTTGCAATTTTTTCTTTTATTTAGGTACCTCTTGTATGCCACTAAAAATAAAAACACCATTATATTTTATGCAGGTCCCACGAAATAATAATTTCATCAAAAGAAATGTATCAGAATAAAAAAATTTGACCCTCCTGACCCGTAAAATTTAAATGATAAAGGTTTCTCTTTTATAAATACATTGAACTTGAGTTAGCATAGGAAATTAAAAAAAAAAACCTAGGACAACGAAATAAATATCAACCCAGTTTTTTTATCAACGAGTAATTAATTTTATTTAAACCCGAACTTTTATGATTTCTTATAAGACAATTCTGAATATACTCTTTTCTTTAAACGCTTAGAAATATCACTAGGTTTCTGTCCCGCCAAAAATAGTCAGCCAGCTAGTAGTTATTTTTCAAGATGCCTTTTGTTTTCTATGTTACTAAAGGTTTGTCATCTCTACTTTTTACAAGGTTATAAACCATTGAAGAAAAATCTGAGGAGGTTGAATGTTCAGAGCCACTGAGCGCATTCGTACTTGGTTTTAATCCCGAATACTATACCTTATTTTTTGACACCTTCTTAAAAATGCCGAACACTGATGCTTTAACTAGTAGTACTCATAACTCAGCTAGCACCCCTGCTACTTCTGCGGTAACGGTAGGTAGTATTGGTCCATATGGAGCCATCGAGGGTATAGATAAGTTTAACGGACAGGGAAACGCGCATGAATTTATTGACATAATTGAATTAACTGGTAAACTACACGGATGGGATGACAACACAAAAGCAACTATTTGCCAAACGAAGCTAAGAGGCAGAGCTTTGGAAATAATTAATGTTCCAAACACAACATGGACTTGGAAAAACCTACGAGAGAAAATCCTTAGTGAGTTTACTAGCAAACTGACGGTATTCCAAGCAATGCAAATTTTGCAGAACACCACTCAGAGATCTAATGAATTGATTAAGGACTATGCGCAGACAATTCAACGAGCCGGACGTAGGACAATCCAAGATAGAAAAACGAACGACGCGGAAAAGAATGCACTTCTTGAAGAATCGTTAAAAGAACACCTGCACATTCAATTTCTAAACGGGATGTTACCCTACATCCGCGATAAGGTGGTACTCTGCAGCACAAGCGACTACGATGACGCAGTAAAAGTAGTTATAGAGATGGAGAATAATATGAAAACTTGGAGAAGGCCCGATAGAACACAAGCTGTTCAATGGTCCGCTCAACCTAACCAATCTCATGGACAAACTTTCAGAAGAACCGAGACATCCAGACCCCAACAACCCCCAAGAAACCCTTGTCCAAATTGTAACAAACATGGACACTGGCGATGGGAATGCAGAGCCCCACCAGCATGTTATAATTGCCATCAATCCGGACATTTTAAGCAAAATTGTCCAAAAAACGTGCAAGCCCCGGTGCCTGTACAGAGGCACCACTAAGCCATATTATCTCTCTAAACTTCTCTACGCCATATAACTGTCAAGAAACATCAATCATCGTACACATTCACAGCAATGCAAACTATCTTAACTTATTTTTAACCGATTCTGGAGCATCAGCGTCGCTCATTAAGAAAAAATATATACAGAACCAGCCTTTTCATGCTGAAAATACACCACAACTAGTTGACGTTCAAGGAAACCGGATACGTAACCTAGGACAAATTACTTTAAAGTTTAAACTAAGTAATTTAATCATAAATCAAGAATTTGTTGTCGTACAAGACAATTTTCCCATAGAACATGACGGTATTTTAGGAGCCGATTTTCTCCAGCAGCATGCAGTTAAAATTTCCTTTCAACAAGAACACAGTAAATTGCTAATTAAAGGATGCGAGATACCTTTATTAACCCTAGAAGACGGTCTAACGAGTCTAGCAAGCAACAGAAAACCGAAAATACTAGCAGTTATGCAGAATACCGGAGAGAGTTTTACAACAAATCTAAAACCTGAACCTGAACCTGAACTTGAACCCGACCTAGAAACTGAGGATCGATCCAAAACGGGTGAACGGCCGGCCACCCGCAGTGAAAACCGGAACCTAGAGGATCCAGTAGCTATTCCAATTTCTATCCCCGAGGAAGTAACCATACCTGCCAGGTGTGAAGTGATTGCAGTAGGGAAGTTCACAGTACCTACCAAAATCCAAACAGACACTGCTATTGTGCATCCAACGGAAGTGCACGTCCAAGGAGTTATAGTAGTGTAGTCAGATGCCTAATAAAGCCCGAAAACTGGATACCTATCCGCTTGTTAAATTACTCTGGGACTGAGGTAACTGTACCTGCATCAACGATCGTAGGTTACATGGAACCCTTCACTAGTATTGGTGAAGAGGCGCACACCCAGCCAGAAGTACGTTGTATAAAACAAACCTCTCGGTACCATTTGCTCCAGACAGTCTTACAGAAGATAAATCTAGACCACGTTAGCCCACCTTATAAAGAGACTATAATTAGTTTAATTAGCAAATATCTTGATATTTTTCACACCGATGAAAAAATTTTTGCAAACCACTCATGAAGTTCAACACGGAATAATCATAGAAGATGTTCCTCCTATAACGAAAAAACCCTATCGAGTACCTTTTCATCAGCAAAAAATTCTTAAAGAGCAGATCGAGGATATGCTAGAAAATGAGATAATTCGCCCGTCACAAAGTCCCTGGTCCACTCCTGTGGTTATGGTAGCCAAGAAATCCAAAGAAGGAGAATCAGCAGTACGAGTCTGCATCGACTATCGAGAACTAAACAAAATCACAAAAAGGGATTATTTTCCACTGCCAAATTTGCAAGAGACGTGGGATAATCTAGGAAATTGGACTCATTTTAGTACATTAGATTTAGCAAGTGGATACTGGCAAATAATGGTTCACCCAGATGACATTTGAAAAACCGCATTTAGCACCCCCGATGGACATTACAAATGCTTGAGGATGCCTTTTGGATTAATTAACAGCCCTTCTACCTGGCAAAGGTTAATGTATAATGTTCTGGGAAACCTTACCCAAGATATTTGTCTTGTATATTTAGATGACATCATCATTTTTTCCAGAGGTACACAAGAGCATTTTTCCCGATTAGAAAAAGTTTTTCATAAAATTCAGCAGGCTAATCTTTCACTAAAACCATCAAAATGCAATTTTCTTATTACAGAAACCGAATATCTGGGTCACGTCATATCTCAAGAAGGAGTTAAACCTGACCCGAGGAAAATTGAAGCCCTCAAGAACTACCCTGTATCTAAATGCGTTAAGGACATCCGATCATTTTTAGGATTAATTAGATTCTATCGTCGTTTTATACCCCAATTTTCTCATGTTGCCTATGACGCAACTTACGCATAAAAACACACCATTTATATGGACAGAAGAAACACAAAATAGTTTTGACACTCTTAAACAACTATCATGTAGTAAACCGGTAATGAAATATCCAGACTTTGAGAAACCCTTCACCCTAACGACAGACGCTTCAGGATATGCCCTGGGCGCTATCATCAGCCAGGTAACCAATGGACAGGACCACCCCATTGCATATGCCAGTCGACTAATGAACTCAGCCGAAAGGAATTACACCACCACAGAATAGGAATGTCTAGCCGTAATATGGAGTATCAAATACTTTAGATGTTACCTGTATGGAAAGAAGTTCACTATAGTTACAGACCATAGCGCTCTAAGATGGTTACTCAACATCAAGGACCCGAGCCGTCGTCTAGCTCGATGGGCATTATCACTTGCCCCTTACGACTTTGAAATCATTCACCGACCTGGTAGATTAAATGGAAATGCTGATGCCCTATCTCGACATCCAGTGATTGCAGTATATAAATTTGAGACTTACGAACCAACCTGGGATAGACAACAAATTAAAGCCGCACAACAACTTGATGCAAATTTACAAGCCCTGGCAGATCAGGAAAACTTTATGTATGATGTCGAAGGATAATTATACAAACAAAAAGAACTTCACCAAAGGCAAGATTTACTCGTGGTTCCCACACCGATGGTACGTAAGGTCATCGAAGCTCAGTGCTGCCAGATGTGACGTATGAAATTATCGAGCGACGTTGTCAAAATTATCGGATTTTCTCGAAAAATATGTTACAATCCGGAACTTATTTTTCTAAGAGAGTATTGAGGAATGGAAATAAAAAAATTGCGTCGTTAGTAAAAAACAGTTAGTATTAAATAAAACCCCAACAAATATAAATTTAACTTATATATTTTGATATTATGTATGAAATTTAAACCAGAAATTAGGTACAAGAAAAAAATTTTAACACAAAAGTCATTATTCAAATGAAATATTAATATCTTCTTCACCATCCTTCTTATATATTATATTTGATATCATAGACTTTGTCATTTTTTGAGTAACATCAAAATTATAGCATTCACCATGAGCGCGCTGTGATGATAAAAGTAGTGCATTTATAGTTTTAGTGCACAAACTATTACGCGTATCAGTTTTAATGAGATTTACCTTAGAAAAAACCCGTTCACAATCTGCATTGGAATGGGGTAAAATAAGGATATCCAAAACAAATGCGCCTAAATCTGCATATGGTTTGGAGTCTAAAAGGTCTTTCTTTATAGATATTTTATACCAATATTTGTCAATGTTATTTTCATTTTTAATATCCTCATCAAACTCATTTAGGCACTGACAATATAGCCTCCACTGGTCATCAATTTTTTGTTTTTTGTCGGTATCTTGAGGATCTATAATTCTAGGTAGTAAGTTTATTACCCCTATAAGAGACTGAGGTCTTGGCTTACAATAATTCTTATCAAATATAGCTAAGTTAGATAAGATACTATCATTGAAATTAAACCTTTTTTTCATCTCCATAGCAGATACTATTAAAAATTGACGACATCGGATGAGGAAGTCATCTTGTTGTTGCTGATTTAGTTTATTAATATTTTCCATTACCTTAATACCAAGATATACTTGGTTTAACTCTATAAAAATTTATCGTTAGATGGATCTATGTTTTGCAATTCTGTTTGATGGACATAATTGGGTTTTAAAAGGGCCAACAAAAGAAATTTAAAAGTTTCGCACATTTTAGTATAAACTGTTGTTATAACTACTTGTTCGTTTTGAAAATAAATGTTTAATTCGACAAATTTTGGAAGAATCCATTGGAGAAAATAAAAAAAAAGTTTAGTTTCACTGTCACCTAACCTATTGGCTATGGTTTCGGATGCTAGTAATCTATGTCCAATCCACTGCTGGGTAAAATATAGCTGTAATGGATCCCACTGCTCAATAATTCTGTTAACTACCATGAGCAGTGAAAGCCACCTAGTCTGCGAAGGCCGCAAAATTTTGTGAGGCTCAACTTGACAAAATTCTTGAAATTCTAAAAGCTGAGCTTGCCTTTTGCTACTGTGTTTAAAAAAACTAAAAATATTCCTAGCTAAGTCTTCACAGTGCCGTGGAAGAACTTTACATGCTTCACTGGCGCATAAATGGAGAGAATGACATATACATTTTTGAATAACTATTCCAGGGAAGTTAAGTTCTAATCGAGTAACAACAGAATTTTTTGACCCAAACATTGTGTTGCAGCCGTCCGAACCAAAGCCTATGATATTTTCTAAGGGTAACACGGATGATGTAAATACAGCAATAAGCTTGTTGTATATTACCTCAGCCGTAGCACCAGTATTTGCTTCATCAGCATTTTTGCCAGAAAAACATTGCACTAAACTAAAAAATCTAGTTACAACTTTTTGACATTTTGAAGAAAAGTACCGCACGCAAACACACATATTTTTTACGCTGCTTATATCTGTAGATTCGTCTATTAAAAAACTAAACCTTTTATACCTTAGCTCTTCTACAAGCTCCTCAAAACAACATTTCCCCAAAACGTTCTTAATAATGCCGGTACATTTGGTTCTTCCCATTTGCATGTCTTTGGCAATTCTGGAGTCAGGAAACATATTTTTCATAAGGGGCACTAAATGATCTGACAGTTTCATAGATAAGTTATGCTCAGAAATAAAAGCGGCTACTTTGATCTCTGCTTGGGAAACTTGATCTTGAGCCTCATTCTTTTTAAAATATGAAGAATCGATTTTAGGTTGATTGTATGCCAGTCCCTTTACAAGCTTCATGTGTTTAACGCCCTTGCCGTGATTTTTGATGACTGTAATATCAGCTTGGAAATCAGTGTTACATGCAATGCACCTTGCCGGTAGAGGATTATCTAAAACACAATAAATACCAAATAAATCAAAGAGTGTCCCACAGTCCCACCAATTATTAATTACATAATTTATGTAATATTAAGCCACCGAATTTATTTATTTATTTTATTTATTCTGTTTTTATTTATTTTGATAAATTTATCTAAAGAAAATAAAAAATCTATATATAAAAGTCAGTTACGATTATTTTTCTAAGCAAAAATATTCGTTTAGGTATACCGCTCACGACGCCGCTTCTAATAAATTGAATCAAGCTAAGGCTAAATTAACACCTCACTAGTATAAACTATCCACCGCCAAATTATGACAGAATTAGATAAAGCGTATTAGGATATTCCCGAAAAACCAATTGTTTTATTTAAGATTAACATCTCGTAAACAAACCGCCGTTGCGGACACATGTTTATCTAAACTTGTATTAAAATAACCTAAAGATTCATCTGTCAAATTTATTGTACCTAATATACTAAATTAACACCCTACATAATGGAAATATACCACTTACCTTTAACAGGTTTTAACCACGCCTTATAAAGATTTTCCCATTCTACCCTGTATTGCTGAGGTCTAGTTTCCCGTCTTTGCATGTTTTTAAAACGTTTCCTATTGATGTTTGCTTCAGATTCCGAGTCCGAATCAGAAGAATATTTTGACGTAGTTGCAGCGTTCATTTTACACGTTTCAATTATAATATTACCAATTACACAGTGAAAAAGTTATAGCTCTCTACCGTAGGCTTTAATATGTATGATTTTATTTTTATTTGACGTTCTGTTCGGTGATTCCCACAACTCGTTACCGGCGGAGCGGAGCCCACGCCGAGCGCCGTTTAAAGATTTGGATTTGATTGATTTGGTCTTGAACTTGCACCAGAGATGGCGTTATCGGTTTGAAGTTCGGATAAATAATTGAAAAATAGCTAGTAGGGAGGAAATATAATGGGTAGATGCCTATAATAGATAGATGGTATACATATACATTTTGCCAATAATATAACTCACGTTATGGTAAAAATCCTAAACTCTCTTGATAGTTTATTAAGTTTGAAATGTATTTTAACGTTTTGAATTATTTTCTGGTGAAATTATGTTACAATTAACGAATATGGTACAAGTAATATTTCAGTTCAATTTTAAGGATAAATTATGTTACAATTCGATAATTATGTTACATCTGGCAGCACTGTCGAAGCTTACCATACAGCCCCACATGCCGGACATCCAGGAATTGAAAAAACTACCCAACTCATTAAGCAACAATTTTATTGGCCATCTATGAACAAAGATATTAGACACTTCTGCGAACAATGCTTATCATGTAATCTAAGAAAAACTTCGCCCCATTTAAAACCAGCCCCATTAGTCAAATTCCCGGAAGTAATTAGACCTTTTCAACGAGCATCTATGGATATTGTAGGACCCATCACAACAAGCTTAAAGGGTAATAAGTACATCCTTACCTATCAGGATTATTTTTCAAAATGGATTGAAGCCATTCCACTACCTGACCAAAAAGCTTCAACTGTAGCACGGGCTTTTTCCGAACAGATTATTAGTAGACATGGAGCCCCTGAACAACTTCTAACAGATCAAGGATCAAACTTCTTATCTGAAGTCTTTAAAGAGGTTCGTCAAATCTTCCACATCAAGAAACTCCAGACTACTCCCTACCACCCGAGTGCCAATGGAATGATTGAAAGAACACACCGTACCTTAAAAGATATGCTATCGCATTTCATCAGCCGAGATCAGAAAGATTGGGACACATGGCTCCCTTATATTACCATGGCTTTTAGAAACATGATTCATAGTTCTACAGGTGAAACCCCATATTTTCTTATCCATGGCCGAGATATGCAACTTCCATGTGAAGACTTCATGAAATCCACTCGTGACCGGTACGATGTTAGTGAAAATTATGCCGCTGAATTACTAAAACGACTAGAAACAGCTTACACTACTGTCCAAGAAAAGCTGAGAGAAACTGCTGAACATCAACAACTTAAATATAAAGTAAAATCCAAAACACCCGCATTTAACCTAGGTGACTTAGTTCTCATGAAAAATATGGCACCAGTGATCAAAACATCACGAAAATTGCAGATGAAATGGAAAGGACCTTACCGAATTGTTTCCATCCCCTCCGAAGTAAACGTCGTCATTCAAGAATTAGGAAAGAAATCGACAACACGTGTACATACGAATCTAGTGAAGAAAATTAAAACACCTTACCCCGGTTCACCAGTTATAGCTGAAACCTAGAACGATTCTCTCCATGACCATACTACCGATATCTCCGTTGATAAAACAGATTTTTCTGAAAATGCTGAAAACCCCGAATACTTACCTGAAATTTATATTGACCTTCAGTCACCAAACAATAGCGTACAATCCAGTCTAGAAAATCTCATAAATACCGACAATACCGACCCTGACACACTCACAGACATAACAAACACTAACATACTAAAACCGAACTTTATACAAATTCCGCCTGATCAGACCGACTCCACTCCTGATAGTGAGTTGGTATCCTTAAATCCCGTTCCCAACCAAGTACAACCCAGTGAGACTGATAGACTACAAGTCACCGCCAGGCAGCCCCAGACGACCACAGAAGTACCAGACGAAACCAGACGACCGATCACTGACACCCAGCACCGCACAAGAAGTCACGGTCCTATTGAAGAGCATCCCTGGGTTCTCCGTAAGCAGATCTAGCCCAGTCCGACATGTTGCTAGCTGTATTTCTTGTCATGTTTACCTACTGCTACGCGGACCCAGAGTTTACTCAAACCTTATCCCAGGGCATACTGTTTACGAAAGAGGCGCATGTGACCTTAACCGACGAACGATGGACACTGGCAATAGACATTAACTTGAATAATTACAATTATAAGTTCGGGAACAGATGAAGGAACAGATCACTAAGGGCGTTGTCAACGCACTCTCAGGCTATCAGATGACATTTTTGAAGGAGGAAAAGGACTTCATGACTCAAAGTGTCGAGCAGATCATCAATACCATTCAAGGCATTAAGGAAACTACCACATTTCCACCAAGAACACGCCGAGGTCTAGTAAACCTTGGAGGCACTGCTCTGAAGTTCCTATTCGGGCTGATGGTGATAACCGCTGGGCCTATAGTCTTAGTCACCCTCTCAAGGCCGTTATAAACTGTTTAAACAAGAATAGCTCCACTAAAAACTACGAGCTCCGAACTGTCCAGTACCTAGAACACACTGGCCTATTATCCTTGGAAAAGAACTGTAATGCTCAAGTGGAAGGTAGGACCCTCCTACCTCACAGTGAAGATGTTACCCCCATCAACACCTCATTGGAGAAGTTCCACATACCGACCTTGCTAACTGGCAAGTCAGCTACCCGCCATGACGTTACTAACGAATCAGAGGAGCAACTGCCCAATATATTGAACAACCTAATGAGCCAAGACTTTACTGCAACAGATCAAGAGCTTGAAACTTTACTTAAAGCTCTTAACCAGAACATTCCGTCTCCTGCCCCTCGTACTACCAAACCATCATGGCAAGGGATTGCCATCGCTAGTACCTTTGTAGTAATCATAATAGTTCTGATTACTATAACCTATCACCAACGCCGCCTCGCCCGTAAATCAAGATCCAGAACCCGACTCTCGTTCCAAGAGCTTCGATGACTACATTGACATGACCCAAGTCAATGTTTCGAGATCGCCCAGACTGACCAAACGAAATCCAGAAGAGCTGCCTAGCCTAGTTCCAGTTCCACCACCTATCCCTAATCTGTACTGCGAGGAACCAACCACTACTAGTCATGTGTAAGGACTTTATAAGTATCGTGCTATAAGAGAAAACACATACCACCTTAAGGTGTATGTTTCCTTCTAAGAGGAGGGTAATGTAACAAAGCGGTTCTAATTCTCTCATTCCTTTCAAAAAACAGAAAAAATTAATTTTTTTTTGAATTTTCATATAATTTACCAGATAAGAAAAAAAATCATATTTTTGTTTAAAAAGTATTTCGTAGAAATAATTATTGTTATATCCAAATGCGGTAAATGAGTGTCAAATCAAATTCGCCGAAAATAACGAAAGGTTAATAACGGGTTAATTAGCATCACGCGCTTCCCGTCAAAAGCTCTCTGTCTTTTAATTGCTCTAGTGGCCGCCAAAGAAAGTCTTATCACATCTAAATTTTGCCAACGACCACCCACGGCACGTACGCAATTTCTTTTAATTATTGAATAATTTTTTTTTTTTTGGATAAACCAAGCCACCCCACGTCAGTGTAGAGGATATAAATTGAATAACTAAGCAGCGGAAAAGTTAGTTTGTGCCCGCGAATTACCAAAACCAGACTAAAAGGTAAACATGTAGACCTTATTGTTTTTTTTTGAGATTTTTCTGGCTATTGTCGCTATTGTACCATTTTATTTTCTTTTTATTTTATTTATTTTTTTTTCTTTTCTCTCTATATTTTCTCTGTTCCGATCTTGATATTTTTTTAAAATTTTTGTCTTTACATTTAAATCACTCTAGTAGGAACGATGATTTACCCTGAGAACCGTTACATTAATGCTCGCCCTTTATACACCTATAAATCTAGTAAATACTTATAAAGCCCAACTAAATACTAATCTAGATTTAGTATTTTGTTTCGTATCTTTTCGTAACTTTGACATTTTTATCTACTACTCTTATACTCTGTTTTTGTTTATCTCTATTTTCTCCAATTTTGTAACTTATTTAAATAAAATATTTTCTTTTAATTTTAAAATAAAGCTTTTAATGGCTCTTACACTGATTATATTATTCCCTGGGGATTAAATAGGCAGGTAACTGAATACTTGCGGGTACGAATAACTTGGTGGCAAGAACCCGATTTAACGATCAAATCTATAATAAATAAATTAAACGCATAATCTGCTTCGTCGGGATCAGCAATGATCCCTGGTGGCACGCTACCTCTGTCTGAAAATCGTTAATAAAGTCTCCGAGTAACCTAGATTTAATTCTAGCGGTTAAAAAATATATGAACAAAATATACTTATCTCTCAAATTTCCTGACCACATTTTCTACTAGATACATAGGTCTGGGTTTCAGAAATAAAACAAGAAATATTCACCAAATGTTTTATAAAAACCATATACCATATTATAAAAAGAGCAAACAATTCACAAGTTATGCAACAAAAAAATTATATAACCTTAAAATAAAAAACTGTTAAACATTAAATAAAATTAAAAATTCGTCTAAATTTTACATTATTATTATTATTATAATAGACTGAGTCAGAAGAAGAAGCGAACGGACCAAAGGAACAAGTTCTCGAAAATAATCTAGTAATGGAATTTAGAAAATCCATGATAGAATATGGCGGCTCTGACACGCTTAATAGGCCCACACTACCAACGCTAAGCTCAACGAAAAAACTTGGAACTATGATAGGTTTACTTAACACAATTATTTTGGGATATTTCTATGGGAATATCAAGATCTGTCCAAGGCTTTCGATAATGTAAGCCACAAAACTTTGCTTGACAAGCTTGAGAGATGTGGCATTCGAGGTCCAGCTCTAGAGTGGTTAAGATCCTTTATCTCAAACAGGCAACAAAAAGTGGTCATTACATGGGGTGGGCAGAGCCTCTATTCTGAGGAGGATATCCTTGCTCTTAAAATTGCCCAGGGAAGTGTTTTGGACCCGATCTTGGTCATTCTTTATGTAAATAACTTAGCCAGTGATATATTAAATAACAATTCCCATCTAGTAAACTTTGCCAATGATTCCAATTTTCTGGATCACAACGAATTCTTATTTTATATCCTGACAAAACTAACTTTGTGTGTTTTAGATCAAAACAGAAAGGTAGGGAGACTCCTTGGGAGGTTTTTTTAGATAATCATCATGTAATGCTGTCAAGGAGTATTAGATTTCTGAATATTCATGTAGATCTGAACTTAAATTGGACTGAGCATTTAGTAAGTGTTTGTGGTACAGTTAACAAGGCAGGCACTCCTTAAGAGTCATGGATATCTAAATTTAGAACATCTGAAAACTGTCTACTATGCGAGCATTTATAAGGCTTAAATATGGGATTATTTTCTGGGGCAACTGTATGGAGGCGGATCGGGCGTTTATAGCACAAAAAAGAGCAGTATGTACCATGCTCAATTTGTGAAAACGCCATTTATGCAGAGGCATTTTTAGCGACTTGATACTTCTTACTTTAGTGGGTCTATATATATGTCATCTATGTTATCTATGAGGGCTTATTATTTCCCTCCAAAAGCCGAGAAAAATTTTAGAAATTTAAAGTCGCGATTGAATTCGAAGTCGTGATCGTATCGAGATCGAGTCGTGATTTTAGAATCCTAGCCCCAGGATTTTTTTAAAAAGTTGATGAAGATGAAGATAACTTCTACATTTTGAAGTTTACTGTAACATGTGACGTTATTTCATAAGTAAACTTTAAGTTATCTGCCAAAATAGCTTTACAATACCGGTTCCTAGTATTGTCATTATTGCCTTATGTATAAATTTTTAAACATTAAGAGCCAGGAACCAGTGGCTGCTTTGCCGACCCCATATTTCGCCATTGTTTTACGTGTAGATTTTTTTACTTACATTTGCCAGGCAGGCACTACACTACTGCGCAAACCCCAGTTGAAGAATAGCAGTGTGGGTTAGCGAACTTACGCTGTTACGCCATACATGATTTGGTACACCCAGCACAGGCAAAATATCTCTCCTCCTTACAGTCTTCTCGGTCGTTATCTATGGTCACTGACATAATAGAATTCTATAATGTCAGTGTCTATGGTGATGTCATGTTATCTCAAAAAATATCAACAAACTGAGGGTGTATTAATTATCAAAATTATAAAAAAAATTCAAATTAGGCACATTCCCTTACCTTAGTTTAATGGCTCAGATAGGGGAACCTCTTACCTTAGGGAAAGGTGAGCCTTTGTTTTACTAATAATAAACAATTTTGCTTTTTTTTCTTTTACCCTAGATATCAAACGATCCATTGAACTTCTAGAAAAACTGCAGAAAAGCGGAGAAGTGCCGGCTACGAAACTTATAGCTCTTCAAAAAGTACTTCAAAGTGACTTTTTACATGCTGTCCGAGAGGTTTATGAACATGTTTATGAAACAGTTGATATTCAAGGATCTCAAGATGTTAGGTAAGATTTTCAAAACTTCTGTATCAAAATCTGATGTTTTTTGGTATAATTGCCACCAGACATAATTTATTTTATCACCTTCCAATGAACCTGACAATGTTAGACAGGTAAAAAGCAGGAGTTTTGAGAGGTTACCAAAATAATTGACATCTGGTGGTGACTATGCATAGAAAATTTTGTCAGATTAAATCTAAGCAGATGTGAAAGATCGGCTATTTGGTGATTCAAGTTGCTTCAGCCTTTGAAAAATTTTTTGATGTATTTACAATGTATATAAATACATAAAAAAACAGTATTTATAAATTTTATGCATTTACTGAGTGTCTTATGAAAAAGATTGTGAGCACCAATTTTAAAAATATTTGTATACAGTGCTTTTAATTGAATGAATTACCACCCTTTATAACTTAGAAAGAATATATACACTGAAAAAGAATATATCTGTTTAGCTGTTAATGGGGGGTTGTTTGAACATTTGATTAATTGATGTTTTTACGTAATTCTCTATTATTTTTAAAAAAGTTACTGTATTTTATTTTATTTTATTTTTCCACACTTAGTAAAATATTAAGAGTTCTGTTCTCTCTTTTTTCTGATCTATTTTCGATCTTATGAGTCTTACTCATAAACATTTACAATTATTTATTGCAATGTCTTTGGACTCAAATTTACTAACAATAGGTTTAATGGGTGAAATAGACCAGATAGGCTTCATGGGAAAATAAATTGAAAATATTTCAGATACCTCTTGGTTTATTTACTTGGTTTACCATTGGTTTAATTAAATTCTAAGTATGATAAAATAATTTTTTTAATAATCTATAATAATAATTGTTATAAAACCAATCATTATATTAAATAAAAGTTTAACTAAAAAAGTAATGTTAACGTGTCTTACGTTGAATGTGAGATTGATAAAACAAAAAAAAAAACATTTCTTGTATTTGGCTGTATGTCAGATTTGACAAAGCCTTATAACAAATTGTTTGCTGGTGGCTGGTGTCTGGTTTTACCTGAACCGAAAATTTGGTAATTTTACAATTACGTTTAATTGAATAATTCAAGATTCACTTATTCAAATTTTTTGAAACTTTGCACGAGGGTTTGCCAGATTGGTCTCTTCAAAAAGTTATCTTACATTTTTTCTGTAAAATGTACAGGGAAGCCAATAATTGACCCCCTTAAAATTTACATGGGATTTCCTATGTTCCGCTCTGTAATTTTTTGCTGGCCATGTATTTTATTTTTTAGTGGAAAGAGCTTATGGAATAAGAATGGTTTTTGTGATCTGAACAATTTACATAAATTAATTAAGACACAGCAGTAGCAAAGTGCATATACAGGCCATCATCAAAGAAAAAACTTTTGGTAAAACAAGAATTGAGCACATATCAACATCAGATAATCAACAAAAACTAGTGGTACAGAAACACAATGAAGAAGTAAGAAATAATTGTGAACTGCTAAAAAGGATGATAGATGTGGTCTGCTTCCTTGGTAAAGTTTGTTTGTTTCTTAAGCTTTTATGTAACAAAATGGGACATGTGTACAACATTCAATATTTTCTAAAACCTGGTTGCTTGACTCATGATTTGGTACTAACTGCTTCAGCTCTTGCTTCCAATTTTACCAAGAATGATTTGGTGATCTTGTGGTTGAACGGAACATATTCTCCTACATCTATTATTAATGATTTTATCATTCCCTGTAAAAACACTACTTTCCTCGTTATGACATGCCCTTGTTTTGGACCAGGTTGCAGTGTCGTATATAATAGTAATCTGTCATTATATAAAGCTTTCCATAGAAACAGCATTGACCTAAGTCGAATACTTGAATGCAATTATGCTAATCATTTTGCTGATTTGGCTTGTATATTACATGACCACATAAAAAAATATTTTCTAAACCCACTGTATAATTCTAAGCATCTAAAACTAGATAGATCACCTAATTTTGTCGAAAGCGTGGGAACTGCGTCTGAGCGTGTGACTGGTTCTCACTCTTTTTTATAGATGAGACCGTAGAGGTTAAAGCTCCCCTTCATTCAACTGCAATATCAAAATTAGAGCATTGTAGTGCATTTTTATTAAATATTCAATCACTTCGGAATAAGGTGGATGAGCTTTAACTTCTGCTTGCTAATTTTAATTTTCCTGACATTGTTATATTAACGGAACATTGGCTTAGACCTAATGAATGTTTTTGTATTGATGAGTATGTACCACTGTCAGTTTATTATAGACAGAACTCTCTGCATGGTTCTAATTAGGAGACATTTTCAAAACTTTTTCTGTACCATTGATAAGTTTAGTGATGCCTCAGTTGAACGGGTTTTTGAGGGTGTTCGGTGTGTTTTTTTAAGTTGTTTAATATGTGCGTTATTTATATATACCGCCCGCCCTCTGAGGATATCAGTCTGTTTCTTGACAGGTTAGATTGTCTTCTGTCCCGGCTCCCAATTCACTTGCGTGTTATCTTGGCTGGAGATTTTAATATTAATTATTCAGAGGTTTCCTTACCGCAAAGAATTTCTCTTGATGGAATCTTCAAATCATTTGCACTCACCATGCATGTTAATGCGCCCACTCGTATTTCGTCCTCTTCATCGACCACTATTGATTATTTCTGCAGTAATCTGGACGGTGTTACCTGTTCAGTGCACTCATTGGGTGTATCGGATCACGAGAGGGTGTATGTCCAATTCCCTGGTGACTTTAAAGACTTTAAAAACAAATCTGGCCGCCGCATTGGAAGAGTGTTTAGCGGGAACAATTTGAATTTATTTTCTCAATCCCGGCCGCACACAGAGGGTGGTTGCATCTGGATTTTCGTCAGGGATAGCACATCTTAAATGTGGTGTACCTCAAGGGTCAGTGTTGGGTCCTATTTTGTTTTTATTATACGTTAATGACTTAAGCTCTCTATCACTGCATGGACTAGTGGTTCAGTTTGCCGATGATACTACAATTCTGTGGCATAACAAAGATCAAAAAGTAGTCAGATCTCTCATAGTAGAGGACCTTCACAAAATTAAAGAGTGGTGCATCTGCAATCAGCTTGTATTCAATGTTGATAAGACTTGTTGATAAGACTGTTCTGGGCTTTAAATGTAATGTAGAGGGTTTTTTGTTTGATGAGCAGAGCCCACTACATGGTAGGGATTATTGTCGATTTCTCGGCCTCTTCATTGATGAGAGTTTAAGGTTTGACAACCACGTTTTGGGCCTCGCTGCTAAACTTTCTTCTTGTTGTTTTGCAGTCAGGGTTGCCAGGCATGAGTTGGGGGGGTTGTTTGCTCGTTCAGTTTATTTCGCCTTAATAGACTCTCATATCCGTTATGGGTTGCCATTTTTGGGGTTTGTGCTCCAAGGGACTCCTTAGCATAATTTTTACTATTCAGAAAAAAGCATTAAGGTATCTGTGTGGTGTTGGTCTGAGAGTCTCTTGTAGACCTCTTTTTGTAGCTGAAAGAATTTTAACAGTTTTCAGTCCACCATCCTGCACCAGTCATAATACTTGTCAAGTGGGCAACTTATCTCTTCCAATCCCCACCTCCTCACTTACGAGAAACTCTCTTATATTTATTAGTCGTAAAATATTTAATCATGTTCCTTTTTCGATTAGGAATGTTACAGACCTTAAAAAGTTTAGGAGAGAACTAAAGAAATTAATCTTACCAAAAGCTTACTACAGCATTAAAGAGTATTTTAACGATTCATTTTAATATTTAAAATTATTTGGTTTTTTCTTTGTTTATATAAAATATGCTTCTATGTACAATCAAAATCGATTCTGTATTCTGTTTTTGTCCTGTATAACCAAATAAATACTTATATTATAAATTCTAGGATTAGGAAGCTTTTAGCATAAATTTGTAAACTTAGCAAATAAAGTATATTTTGACTTTGACTAAACATGAGCTATCTTTTTATCTTGTCGATATGATTTATTTTTTATCAAAATACGATGACGTTTTAAGGCTCCATTTGGAAAAATCGACAAGATTTAAAGGAACGTCCAACTTGATTCAAAACGATCTTATTTTAAGTGTGGGGGAAGTTATCCAAAAAAAAATTCAAATATAATGTAAAAATTTCTAGAGCTTGTCAACTTCAAAGAAAATAAAATCATTTTAGAAGAAGGTTTTGATTCGTTAAGACAAAATTATCCTTACTTTTTTGACCGCGTTTGAACTGTCTGTTATAAGTATTCAGTACTTCAGAAGGCCTAAATAAAAATAGTGTTAGTGACTTAAAAGGTTTTAAAATCAATAAAAAAGTGTGGACTACATCTTGCTTGCCCCGAAAGGCTCATGCTTTGTGAAATTACACTTACTATACATAGTTACAGAACATAATACATAGTTACAGGACATATAAATTACACTTACTATACATAGTACAGAACATAGTTTTTCTCAACTCAAGATTAATACTTTTACCAGAAATTCTACAGGACAAGAAAGACTTTCTGCTTTGGGAATGATTTCAATTGAACAAAAACTACTTCAGGAACTTTTCAAAAAACCAAATTTTTATGACAATGTTATTGAAGAATTTGCAAAAAGTGGAGTTGCAGTTACATTTTAAGTAAGGTTAGGAGAATATTTATAAATTCAGACATAAATTTCTCATTAAATTTTATCATTTAAGGTAATTTTGTTTTGTTCCTACCTGTATGAGGTAATAAATGCGAAACAATAATATTGATTTTCGTATTTTTATTCTATTATTAAAAAAATATATGTACCTATATGTACTTGAACCGCACATATTCGTGATGAGGACGAATGTAACGGTGTAATGATGGTGATAGAGGACGTAATGTAAATTACGTCGTAAATTACGTAATTTACATTACGTCCTCTGTTGATTTTAATTTTTGATTATGTCAAAAAATCGAGCAAAAAAATAAAACAGCTTCCCCATTTCTTAAGGACTAGAGACGCCTCTGTTATAAAAGTGATTTTAATGTGGACTTCCTTAAACCCTCAAACTATTTGTCTAGGTTAAGTTGTCTTATAAATAGATTTGATTTAAATCAGATAATTACAGAACCTACCCGATTTTGCTTGCGGAATAATTTCGCTATTTTTAATTTTAGTACAGAAAAAACTAAAGCCAAATATTTGAAATGTCGAGACTACAATAATATTTTGAATAATCGAGATGCCTTTGATTATGCTGCTAGCCTCTTACCATGGGACGAAATTTATTATTCTCCTAATATAGATGAAAAGTTTTTTAATTCAAGTATCAAATAATTAATTGACAAATTTGCACTTACAAAATTAAAGAAAAATAATAAAAGCAAGCCTTTTACTCCATGGATAACCGATAATATTAAACAACTTATAAAGCTAAGAGACACAGCACATAAAAAATATCTGAAAACTAAAAGTTGTAACTACCTCCAGTACTAGCGTAATTTAAAAAAAATTACTAAACACGCTATCATACGCGAGAAAAATGCTTATTTTTGCAACTTCTCTAAAACTTCTGGAAAGCCCTTTTGGGATACAGTAAAGAAGTTAAATATTATACAAAGAAAAAATGATTTCAACATACCTGCCGTGTTATCTGAAACAAATGTACTCAATGACTTCTTTGCTATTTCTAATAAATCGAATGACACTACTTGCAAAGAAAAAAATTCCTTTTATCAAAATAAAGCGTTCAATTTCCGCAATTCACTAAATTTTAATCTTATGGATGAGACTATTTTAAAAGATATTATAGCAACAATTGGTACTAATTCAGTAGGCTATGATGGATTAGGAATAAGAGATATTACTTGTTTTCCATTCTGTAGCAAACCGCTCCTCAATATTATTTATTCTCATATATCGAAAATCAATTTTCAGACGGAAAAAGGCTATCATTAAACCATTTGCAAAAGTCTCAAACCATAAAGAAGCCAAAGATCTACGCCCTATTAGTATTTTACCTGTTTTGTCTAAGGCTCTAGAGAGACATGTGTTTAATCAAATTACTGCAGACATGTGTTTAATCAAATTACTGCATTTTCAAATTCCTATAAAATTATACCTGAATGTCAATCCGGGTTTAGGAAACGTTTAGTTTTAGTACAACTACTTGTGTGGTAAATCTCATGAATGATATTAGGCACTATGAAGAACAAGAACAAGTAACAACCGTATTTTTTATTATTATTTATTTATTTATTCATTCATAAAAATAATACATCTCAAACCAAATATATATTTTACACAATGGAGCATAGCTCTGTGTGTGTATAAGGGTATCTAATTACTTTAATATACAGGGTGATTTTTATAAGAAGGTCATGCTTTTGGGCGATGATAGGGGACGTTCAAATATAACTTTTGATATAAGACACTATGGGTCGGAAATGCGTAAGAAGCAAAATACAGGGGGTTAAAGTTTTTAAAAAAATTAAGAAATTAATTTTTAGTTTTTTGACTGTTTAAGATATCGGTGTCAAATTTTCTCAATAAAGCTACCTAATAAAGACGCTTTAAGTGTAAAAAGTAAATGTTTTAGTTTCAACCAGTGGCGTAGATCAGATAGGCATTAGAGTAATTTTTTAATAAAAAAAAATAGTACGCCACTGATAATCAAACATTTTAAGAATCCTTGGTTTATTTAACAGAAAAAAATGTATCCTGCATCTTTTTCCCAAAAGGCACCATTTTATCAGAATTTAAACATAAATAACTTTAATAAAAACTAAGGAAAAAAAATTATTGGATAACGTTAAAAAATACTAAAGAATAATAATTAATAATTAATTTAAAAGGTGCTCAAAGTGGCCGCCATTTTGTTGGATACAGAGCCTGCAGCGTAATGTTAAATTGTCGTGAATTTTCTGAATAACTTCACCCCTATCTTTAATTTCGGTATTTGGTCTCGCACGAACTCATCGGATTCGCCGAGTGTGCATATCCGCTAACTCAATGCCACGCAAATTGTAAAGAGGGACATGATAATAAAATAAATAATAGCTTTAACGGTTGCTAGGATATTTTTGACATACGAATCAAAACTTTGTTATAACGTCATCTTCCTGATTAATTTAAATAAGGTAGTTGTTCTGCCGTTGCTTTATTTTGAATGTTATGGAGCGATTTACGTGGAATGAATTGGCAGATATGCATTTAACCCTTGAGAAGTGAATCCAGAGGAAATGCTGTATTAGCTCGCGCGATTTATGCTGAACGTTTTCCCAATCGAATGGTCCCAGAGAGAAGATTTTTTCTTAAGGTCGAAAGTCGACGTGAGAGAGGACAATTACAAGTAAGTACCTACTTAAAAAAATTAAAACAAAAAATTAACATGTACTTTTTGTTTTAGGTGAACCCAGGCATAAGAGTTCGTGCAAGACCTATTCGTGATAATGTTGAGGAGGAAATACTTCACAATATTGAAGAGGATCCAAATACAAGTACCCGAAAAATTGCTGATCACCTTAGGATAAGCCAAACGTTTGGAAAGTTTTACATGATAACCACCTTTATCCATTTAAAAAACAAAAGGTTCAGCATCTGTTGCCCCAAGACTATGCTAATAGGTTCGCGTTTGCCACTTGGTATCTTCAACAAGGGGCTGAACACCCAGATATACGCCAAGCTATTTTGTTTAGTGACGATTCAACGTTTTGCCGAGAGGGACATTTCAACCCAAGAAATAATCATGTCTGGGCTGATGAAAACCCTCATGCTAAATTTATCCGTGGCTACCAACAAAAATTCTCTGTGAATGTTTGGGCAGGCATTGTAGGGGAGAACTTGATTGGTCCGTACATTTTGCCAAGACGTCTCATTGCAGAAAATTATTTGATTTTTCTTCGAGATTTTTGCCTTTCTGCCTGAACATTTAGAAGATGTGCCATTGGATGTTCGGCAAATAATGTGGCTTCAACATGATGGTTGTCCGGCACACTATGGTCGCGTTGTCAGGGAATATTTGAACCAAAGATATCCTAGACGTTGAATTGGGAGGGGAGGCCCAGTGGCTTGGCCAGCGCGCTCCCCCGATTTAAATCCCTGTTATTTTTATTTGTGGGGTCATTTGGACCAACTTATTTATTCTACACCTGTGCCAGATGAACATGATCTTTTGGCTCGCATTGCAGTAGCTGCAGGCGTAATTAAAGATAGGGGTGAAGTTATTCAGAAAATTCACGACAATTTAACATTACACTGCAGGCTCTGTATCCAACAGACGGCCACTTTGAGCACCTTTTAAATTAATTATTAATTATTATTATTTATTATTTAGTATTTTTTAACGTTATCCAATAATTTTTTTTTCCTTAGTTTTTATTAAAGTTATTTATTTTTAAATTCTGATAAAATGGTGCCCTTTGGGAAAAAGATGCAGGATACCTTTTTTTCTGCTAAATAAACCAAGGATTCTTAAAATTTTTGATTATCAGTGGCGTACTATTTTTTTTTATTAAAAAATTACTCTAATGCTTATCTGATCTACGCCACTGGTTGAAACTAAAACATTTACTTTTTAGATTTAAAGCATCTTTATTAGGTAGCTTTATTGAGAAAATTTAATACCGATATCTTAAACAGTCAAAAAAACTAAAAATTAATTTCTTAATTTTTTTAAAAACTTTAACCCCATGTATTTTGCTTCTGAGGCATTTCCGACCCATAGTGTCTTATATCAAAAGTTATATTTGAACGTCCTCTATGATCCCCCAAAAGCATGACCTTCTTATAAAAATCACCCTGTATATCTATTTTTTACAATATAACAAATTTTAATAACGTGTATACTTTTTATATTAATAATAAGCCGTTATTTCCAACAGGCAACTTGCCCAATAACAGGAAACAGTTGCAAAACAATGAGAAATATAGTTTAAAGAAAAAAACACAAAACAAACCTAAAAGAATAAAAAGAAAAAAAAAGTAAAGTCACAATCTCAAAAGTTATCCAAAAAATTAGAACAAATAACTGTTAATATGATATAAAAACCCAATTATAAAAGTTTAACAAGATAATCATATATTCAACAAAATTGAATTAAACTAACTGCAATATACCTACTAACTATAACTTAAACACTTGGGTCTTAATCCCAAGAGTAATGATCCACCAAGATATTAACAGTCACATGAACCGGAGAGAGATTTATATCACACATATGACAGATCCGATTAAATATAGCGCATATTGTATATAGTGGCGATTTCAACAGGATGTTAGTATGAGGCCTTAACAGAAAGAATGTTAGGGGATGTCTAGCATTAAGCCTAGGCACCATGAAACGTACACCAGAAAGAAGTACAGGACTATCAACTGAATCCATTCAGTAACCCATGCAGGAATTTTACAGAGAAGATCATTCTTCTGAGATGTAATGGATGTAGATTGAAGCGTTCCAATAGTTGCCAATGATCAAACCCCCTAACTGTATATATGCCATCCTGCCTGAAGGCCAAAAACTTAGCAAATCTATGCTGAACAGATTCAAGGAGACCAACATGATTCTGATAGAGCGGGTTCCATATAATGCTGCCAAACTCCAGTTTTGATCTCACAAAGCAACAGAAAAGCAGTCTTAATGTAGATTCCAAAGTAAAACTCTGAGAACTTCTAATTAAAAACCCAAGCCTTCTCAGGGCTGACTTGTCTATGTTGTTGAAGTGTGGAACGAATGTAAATTCAGATTCAAAGGTGATACCAAGATTAGTAATTTGCTCTAATCTACTCAAACTAGTATCATTAATAAAGTAATCAAAATTTAAGAGTGTTTTTGATCTAGAGTAACTGACCACACTACATTTAGCCGCATTCAAGCATTACCTGTTAACAGCGCACCATTCCTCCAATGTATTTAGGCAGTTCTGAAGAAAAACACAATCCTCCAAACCATATACATTTAAATATAGTTTCAAATCATCGGCAAAAGCCAGCCTATGACAAGTGAGTGACTAAATAAAGTCATTTATAAAAAAACTAAACAGGAGCAGACTAAGGTTCGAGCCCGCTGGCACACCCGATGTTACGTTAAAATGTTTCGATTTAAAGCCCTCATATTCGACATATTGAGATTTACCAATCAAGTAGGAATGAAATAATTTCCCTGAAAAACTATACTGAGTTAATTTATGCAGCAAAATATAGTGATCTATCCGATCAAAGGTTTTTTGGAAGTCGGTATAAATAACATCGACTTGAATATTAACATCAAGTGATTCACAGATGTAGGCTAGACAGACAGGATAAGTTAGTAACACAAGATCGCCCGCTAAAAAATCCATGCCGGTCTACAGAGATAAGTTGTTTTGCGTGACTAAATAGCGACCGATTCAGGATAATTTCGAAACTTTTTGGGAAGTTACTGAGTATTGAGATTGGCCTGTAGTTTTGATCAGAGTCCCCAGCTTTTAATATAGGTATTATTTTAGCAGTCTTCCAAATTTCAGGAATCTGATCTGTTGACAGTATTAAGTTGAATGCAATCTTTAACCAAGAAGCTAGGTACACCGTCTACACCAGATGTTAACTTATTTTTGAGTTTTTTACTTTACTTACTATTACGCCAAAATAATCTGGGAAGCATAAACGTTGGAAATGTCAAAGTGGGGCACATTATCAGAGGTCGACGAATGGTTAAGAGCAATCATCAGCACGTGACTTTGCCTGAAATGGATTTAACGCGCTTTATCGGGAAGATGAGCATTTGGCAACAACGCATCGCTAAAGCAAAGCAGAATACTGTTCGTCTCGCAGCAGACGAGTCAATGTTACCAGAGATTCATCGGGAGGAACCAGTAAAGAAAATAACATTTTTGTATTAGTTCACTCAAAATATCCTCATGTTCCTCTGGTAATACGGTTTTTTCATTATTCAAATTGACGGATTTAATTTATTCATAAAAAATGCTTTTATATAGGAGGGTATTAGTATCACAAATTTAGGGAGAGAAGGAATGAAATATAAAATTTGTGATAATTTTGTCTCACTTTCAAATATGCCTAACACGGTTAGTTGACAATTAAAATACAAAAAATAAATTATAATAGTAACGTACTTTAATTACCTACACTACATTAATATCACAAATTAATTTATAATGTACAGCCCAAGAATAAAAATCTAAATAAGGATTACAAAATAATGATAATAAAAGACAAAATAAATTAATCATAACAAAAATCAAATATACAGTGCTTTCATTTCAAAACGATCCACCCTTAATAACTTTCTTTAAAAAAAAAAAAAAAAAAAAAGTCAAATTAGATATGACTTTGCGGGGATGGGTCGATGGGGGACGATGCATTTACTGAAGTTTTGTCAATCACCTCCTCACCTCCAGCTAACCTCACTTTAATATGTCAAATGGGAACCCCCATCGTGTGATACATCATAGTAAGCAGCGTAAAATTCTCTATTCAACGGTACCAGAAAAAAAATGAAATCGGTAAATGTGTAAGCAAATAGTTAGCGA
The DNA here is from genome assembly GCF_022605725.1 of Anthonomus grandis grandis. Classification (NCBI taxonomy): domain Eukaryota; kingdom Metazoa; phylum Arthropoda; class Insecta; order Coleoptera; family Curculionidae; genus Anthonomus; species Anthonomus grandis. Next base: position 24,351,735 of record NC_065546.1, read on the forward strand.
AAATGTCTAGAAATAATGAATATTTTATTTACGCCAAACTTTGGTATTTTAAATGAATACTTTTAGTGTGGTACCTACCTCATTTTAAAATTCTTACATTTTTTATAATAGATCATCAAAAAAAAAATACAAGCAATTTAGAAGTTAAAATGTGTGGTAACAAACAGTACATTTAGTTCAAGCAAATTATTTATTTTTTTAAGTAAAGAATGTGTACTGCTATTTGCGAGAAAAAAGTGTCTTCAAATTTTTTGCAAAAATCTTTGCAGTCTTATAACTTTGTATGTGTATTTAAAACACTGCAATACCTTACATTTTTAAGGCGTTTAAAAAGCAGGCGATTTATTATTGTTAAAACTGTCAGTTTGACGTGTGCAATTTTTCAATTTTAGTTAAAACAGTGAGTTAATAAAATGGTGTATACGCTAGCCGAAAGAATAGAAATAATTTTCCTTTATGGAGCTCAAGATCGGTGTGCTCGCAGAACCGCGAGAGCATTTAATGAAAGGTATCAAGATAAAAACGTGAGCCATAAATACGTATTAGAATTGATATGAAAATTTGAACAGACGGGATCGATTTGCAATAAGAAAAAATATGAAAATAAAGTTGTCGATGAAGCATGCCAAGTTGAAGTACTAGGATAATTTGCTATGGATCCAACTTTGTCTATACCAAAGGCCGCAAAACTAACAAATATTTCCTCTGGTTCTGTACATAAAGTTAAAAAAAAAATAAGTTCTTTCCTTATAAAATTCATATTCTTCCTGAACTCGGAGAAGATGATTTTGATAGGAGAATTCAATTTTGTGAAGTGATGTGCCAGCGAATTGACGACGATCCCCATTTATTGAAGAACATTTGCTTCAGTGACGAATCGACCTTTTTTTTAAATGGCCTGGTGAATAGACATAACTGTAGATAATGAAAATCCGCATGTTTTTCGGGAAGGCCATACCCAATATCCCCAAAACATTTATGTGTTTGGGCAGGAATTTATGGGAATGAAATAATCGGGCCATTTTTTTTGGAAGAAAATTTGACTGGCGAAATTTATTTAAACCTTTTAGAAAATGCAATATACCCTTCCATCATCCAATCTATGGAAAATCAAGTAGATCAACATGGTGCTATATTATTGAATGAAAATAATATGCATTTTCAGCAGGATGGAGCTCCCGCGCACTACACTTTGGTAGTTCGAGAGTGGCTTGATGAAAATTTTCGAGAAAAGTGGATTGGCAGACGTGGTGCAATAGAATGGCCTGCGTGGTCTCCGGACCTAACCCCACTAGACTTTTTTCTTTGGGGCTACTTTAAAAGCAAAGTTTATAAAACCCCACCTGAGAGTATTCAGAATTTAAAAAATAGAATATTTCAAGAATGCAGAGAAATTAGCGGGCAGACCCTTGCCAATGCTCGTAAGGAGTTTGAAAATAGTTTTTTTTATTGTCTTGCTAATAACAGCGCGCATTTTGAACATTTAATAAAATAAATTTGTTAAACTAATTAAATTTGTTTTTCTACCCTACCAATTTACACTTTAATTGCTTCTTGGTCAAACAGATTTATTTTTTTTACAACCAATGATAGCATAATGAATGCCCTTTAAAATAATGTATCACACCATGGGGTAGCCATTTGACATACCAAAGTTTGGCGTAAATAAAATATTGATTATTTCTAGACATTTTCGCTAACTATTTGCTTACACATTTACCGATTTCATTTTTTTTGGTACCGTTAGTAATTTTACGCTCCTTACTATGATGTATCACACGATGGGGGTGCCCGTTTGACATATTAAAGTGAGGTTAGCTAGAGGTGAGGTAAATATCAGTAAATGCATAATTAAACGTCCCCCTGTATATCTAATTTGACGTGTTTTTTTTTTTTTTTAAAGTTATTAAGGGTGGATTGTTTTGAAATGAAAGCACTGTATGAGAAAAAAACACACACAACACAACATTTATCTAAAATTATAATTACCAAAGATTGTAGATGATCTGTAGTAACGCAATAATAAAAATCTAATAAAAAGGATAAAATGATGGTTACTATATATATACACTGGTGGCCAAAAGTAGATTGACCACTACTTATTTTTCAAATTTCTTTATATCACGGTTTAGGAAATGATAAATTAGGTGGGACAGTACCCGATTAAAAAACAACGGAGCCTATTTGTAATGTTTAAATATATTTAAACTATTTATTCGTAATACTCAATTTTATAAAAAAAAATTAAAAAACTAAACAATTTTCAAGTGGCCAAAATTAAATTGACAAATTCAAAGCTTACTAAAATAAAAATAAGTATAGAAAATTTAAAGGGTTTTATTCAATAATGCATTGCATAGCCTCTCTTTCTTCTCACTTCCACCAACCTTTTGGGCATTGACCTAATAAACGCAGGATCCTCCGATGCCGCGGAAGGTATGGCACTATAAATCAGCAGAGTGGAACCATCTTCGGGAATTTTATCGCTCATTCCCTTGGAAAGAAGTCTGCTTTAGAACCAATAACATCTCAGAATGTGCAAACCAAATTACAGAAACGATCTTGGCAGGAATGGAAGCTTATATCCCTTTTTCTACTAAATGCGGATCAAACAACAAGCAATGGTTCAACCTGAATTGCAAAAAGGCAGTAAACACTAAAAACGCAGCATATCGTAAATGGCGTTAACATCCTTCCATCGAAAATCGGAGGAACTTTTTAGCTTCCAGAAATAGCTGCAAGCGAATTATTGATGAATGCAAAGAGAGTCACAACAACAGGATCAAAAACAAACTGCTAAACTGCCCAAATGGAACAAGATCTTTCTGGTCGGTATCGAAAGCCGCTAGTCAAGGATTTGCTAAATCGGCCTTGCCACCCCTAACAGCAGATGATGGTTCTATCGCGGTAACAGCAAGGGAAAAAGCCAACTTACTGGGTAAACTCTTCGCGTCCAATTCTACTCTGCACTCGCAAGGCAAAACACCGCCATATTTGCCAAGGGTGAATTCATCGATGGGAGAAATTTCGTTTCCCCAACGAATTATAAATAAAATTCTTAAAAGCGTAGACACCAACAAAGCTACTGGACCCGATGGAATTCCAGCCCTAATACTAAAACGTTGTGCAGACGAATTGACTCCTCTCAAGCTGGAAAACTGCTCATGTGCAAGCTGTACCCAAAAAGGGTAAGAAGACGATGCCCTCCAATTACCGCCCGATTGCACTAGTTCCAGTATTATCGAAGATTATGGAGAAAGCAGTCAACCAACAACTGTTAAGATATCTGGAATCATCTGGACTAATCAGCGATCATCAATACGGCTTCCGAAAGCTTAGATCCACCGGCGATCTTCTGGTCTACGTCACACACTTGTGGACGGAGGCGATGGAGAAGCACGGCGAGTCCCGCTCAGTCGCTCTTGACATTTCCAAGGCATTTGACGTAGTGTGGCATGATGGACTACTAATCAAGCTCTCCTCAATCGGCATACAAAACTCATTATTGAATTGGATCAAAAGTTTTCTTGAACAACGAACAATCCAAGTAGCCGTCGATGGATACCTCTCCGACAAATTTAACATTAACGCTGGAGTCCCTCAAGGATGCATTCTATCCCCCACCCTTTTCTTGGTATATATCAACGATTTGCTAGGAACCACTGTCAATCCAATCTGCAGCTTTGCGGACGATAGCACACTTATTTCCACATTTAAGTCCGCAAAACCAACGATAACCGCAAGTTCTCAGAATCTTAGGCAGCAACAAGTAGCTTCAACCAACAACGATATTAGAGCAATCTCGGAATGGGGCGATAACAATTTGGTCAATTTTAACGCTAAAAAAACGCAGGCTGCAGTATTTACGATGAAGACTAACCTTGGTGGCCCGGAGCTGGTTATGGCAGGGAAAACATTGAATGAAATCATCTTTCCATCTTCTAGGAGTCGAGGTCACCAACAGTGTGTCTTGGCATGACCACGTTGCCGAGGTCGCCAGGCTTCCAAAAAACTCAGAGTGCTTTTCAAAACGAAAAAACTGTATACACCAGAATAGCTGCTGACTCTTTATAAGGCTCAAATACGCCCTTCCCTCGAGTATTGCTCGCATGTCTGGAGCTCTGCACCCAAGCATAGTTTAAACCTGCTGGATTCTCTACAGAAGAGAGCTATTCGTCTTATCGACAAACCAGAACTGACAAAGAGTCTGGATAGTCTGGAGCACAGGAGAAAGGTGGCTGATCTCTGTTTATTCTACCGTTACTATGACGGTAAGTGCTCCTCTGAGCTGGCAGGCCTGATTCCACCCAGGGCTGTTCCGGCAAGAAGGACGCGTCTAGCAGTTGCGGCTCATCAACATCGAGTCCACCTGCCTACCCCAAGGACGTCGCTGTATCGGGACTCATTCATCTGGAGAACATCTTCTTTGTGGAATGGGCTTCCACCTCACATATTTCCCGACGCATACAACCTACAGCGATTCAAGATAAATGCCCACAAATATCTTCGCGCAAGCACCATAGGACTTTCCTCTTGTGCTTGTGTTTACCATTAAAAAAAAATTAAATTGTCGATATAGGACGTGTCAATGGATATCCAGCATGCCTTCAAAGCTTCAAAAAATTCTTGTTTATTTTTGAAATTTTTACATCGGATGTGACGATCAATGTAATCCCAAATGTTCTCGATCGGATTTAGGTCCGGTGACTATGACGGCCATTTGATAACATTAATTTTTTCTTGGGTCAACCATTGCTTAATGACCTTGGATGCGTGTTTCGAATTTCATGTTGAAAGTAGTGGTTGAGTGGCATAACTTCATCAGCGTAAGGTACCATAACATCCTGCAGTATGTCTTTATACATGAAACGATTCATCGTGCCTTCTATCAAGTGTAGTGGACCCATCCCATAGCCCGAAAAACACCCCCAAACCATCACGAAACCACCTTCATGCTTGACTGTGGACACCGTATATTTGGGATCATACCTTTGCCTCACAAGACGCTTAACATATCTTTTGCTATCCGAATTAATCAAATTGAACTTTGATTCATCACTAAAAATAACCTTTTTCCATTCGGAGACTGTCCAGTGACTATGTTCTCGAGCAAAGCTCAATCGCGCCCGTACGTTTTTTAAACTTAGCAGTGGTTTCTTTGCAGGGCGTCTTGTTTTTAAATCACTATATTGAAGTCTCCTTCTAATGGTGCGACAACTAACTGAACCCACACCTTCTTCTTCCAAATGCAGCTTATCAGCCTCGATTATTCGCATCTTAATATCGATCGATACAGTTATACCACGTGGCATTGTGAATATTTTACAAAACTAATAGTACGGAAAGTCAAATCAACAGAAACCAACGCATAAAACTCAGAGACTGAATAAATAATTATGTTGTTTGTCAATCCCATTTTGGCCATCTAGCAGTCAAACAAAATTATTGGAATTTGCTAAAAAAAAATATTGAGAAAAAGTGCAAGGAATAAAAATCTATGGAATTTGTTTCTTCAAACTATGTTGTTTACATTCCTGAACACTAATAAGCTCAACCGGTTTTTCCTTTGCTTCAGATAAAATATATCCATAAAAATGGAATTTGTTAATCTACTTTTGGCCACCAGTGTATATATATATATATATATATATATATATATATATATATATATATATATATATATATATATATATATATATATATATATATATATATATATATAAGAAGGTCCTAAACGCAAATCTCAAGAGAGGTGTAAAGATTTAGATTTTTTTTTATATATTTTAGACGATATAATAAATCCGCTATCACTTCTTTTCATATACAAGACTTCCATTTATCTAGTCAACCAAGTAACTTCTGGCGGTGTTGCCAATAATATGAAGTGAATACATCATATATATATATAAGAAGGTCCTAAACGCAAATCTCAAGAGAGGTGTAAAGGTTTAGATTTTTTTTTATATATTTTAGACGATATAATAAATCCGCTATCACTTCTTTTCATATACAAGACTTCCATTTATCTAGTCAACCAAGTAACTTCTGGCGGTGTTGCCAATAATATGAAGTGAATACATCCTCTTTGGATCCATTTTTTTATTTAATATATGTAAAATTGAAATTTGTATTGTAGGAACTGTGGTATGGTAACAACTTAGGTACTCGTAAATTGAGTTTAATTGGCATCGCAGAGGCAGATTAGTGTAAACAAAATAAGTGGAAAGAGAATTATGTCGCCGAAAAAACTTTCTTAAAGTTTATACAAACCTTCAAAACAAAAGATTTTTAGGGAAAAAAAGATTTTTGGAAAAGTTAAAAAGAAAAGTTTTATTCTTTTCACTGACGAAATTTACTTTAAATTATTCAATTTTAAATTATTAGAACTAAAATAATGAATTAAATTAATGAATTAATAAAAACTTATTTATTAAAAAAATATACTTTATGAATTTTGGTATTATAAACGTAAGGCATGTTATACATATAAGACAAGTTACATAAATCTTTTATTAATTTTATTAAACATTATATAAAAACATCTTAAAAAGATTTAGCTTTTCTCAAAGTTTTTTTTCATTAGGTGCTGCATTTTTGCCTTGATTTGGGCTGGTGTTCTTTTAAAATCAACGCTTTTTATAAGTTCCAAGAGAGATTTTTGAGATTTTTTAATGTTTTGTTTTGAATGTGCTTTTGAAAATTTTCTGATATTAAACTCATTTCTTTCGGTGTCCAACCTAAAATAAACAAAAGATGTTTTTTAACATGTTTTAAGAACGCAAAAGATCATACCTCTTTTTATTATTTGCTTCTTTTTTAAAGGTTCTTCTGTATAATTAAATTTCTCTTTTTAAATTTTATTTTTAGTATTTTTTGGTACAGCTGACCTTTTTTCATTTAATGCTCGTGTAGTTTCTGAAAAAATAAAGAATATTTTAGCTGAACCTACAAATTATTTAAAAAATTACCGAAAGATATTCAGAATATTTTATTTTCCGAATAAATGGGAAGTAAAAATGGGTTATTAGTTTAAATTAAAAAGTCTTACCAACATTATTATCTTTATTTGTTCTGCTAGTACTGCAAGATGTCGAAGGATTATTTTTTTGGGGCACAAAATGTCCTAAAACTGAAATATTACATTAAACGATCCATCTCGTAAAATATATTATTACCTTTGTTACTTTCTTCCGGAAATTCCAAATTAGGATTGAATTCTATTTCCGATAAAGACTTTCCCCTAAATTCATTCGGTAATGTCCCCTTTTCCATCATAAGAAGTAGTTTGGAAACCTTCGCGGTTTGGTAAATATCCACTGGTAGTATTAAAATATGAAACATGATACGAAATATTGGGTATACGGAAAATTGGAAAACGTAAATAAGAGAGCAATAAAAAACAACCTTAAGATGTTAAGGTTACATTTTTTGACTTACTCGTAAAATTCCGCATGCGTTTTTTCAGTTTGACCCATAAATTTCGAAAATTGTGCGATGTCTTCTTTGGAAAGATTTAATATTTCGTTGCACAAATATTTGTGTGTGGCAATATTTTTTTTAAATTTATTGCTCGATATAGCTTCAGGATATTGAGGCTTCATTGTAGTAGTCAAATATCGCATCGTCGCCTTGTCCCCACTTAATTTTGCTATGTGGCATGGCAAACATGTATACATTGTTTTGTGATATATACTTATTTCGACATTCTAATAATTTATTTATATATTTCTCTACATTTCTGGTAATAAAATAACTACTTGTCTAGAACCTTTTCCACTATTTACGATACGTCTGTATTTTGTTGTTAAGATTTTTTCCGATTCTGTTAAAACTGATTCAAAATCTTTAAAATTAGATATATTTTGTCTCATATAGTTCTCTATCTTTAAATATTGTACATCACCTATACGTCTACGATTAAACAGAAAAAGTAGTGTCAAAGAACATTGAACCAGCAATTTATAGCTTTCATTATCATCATCATGAGTTAAAAACTTTGTGTAGCAATCTTCAGCAAATTTTGTTGTTTCCTCTCTAAAAATTTTAAATCGCTTACTAGTGGTATAAGGAGTGGTTTATTCCAACGTTTTTCTTGCATATCCTTATTTGCCAGACTTGATATTTCTGTGTTCCAACTTGATATTACCAATTTTTCCAATATCCTTAAATTTAATATATACTTAAAACTGCATGTAGGATTGCCGACCAAATTAATAAGCGCGAAAGCTCACGCATTCTTGCACTACAGGAATACTCTTTGCGCTCTCTCTTATGTTTTTTTTTAGATATAATCCAAAATGACAAATGAGAAGATCTTTTTTTGCAACAAAAGATATGTCATCTCCCTTCATAATAGAAAATACCTAAAAATATTTTTTTTAATGAACTTATTTTAACTTCACCGAAATAATTCAACAAATTATTAATAGTTGATACGAAAAAAAAGAATCGAGTCGGTCAAAAAATTAATTAAAAAAAATTTTTTATTTAATATGCTAATTTGAATTAATCAATTTGTGAATTATTATATTATAGGGTATCCAAAACTAAACTTCCACTGATTTTCATTACATGTATATTACTTAATAACAACTGGGCTGAGCTTAAAAAGGCAATCAATTAAAAAAGTGGTATTTTTATTAATTGTTTAATATAATAAAAATATTAACTGTAACAAAATTTTGATATAACATATTTTTTTGGTATAAGATCACTCTAAGTTGAAGAAAAACCTTGGAATATTTTTTTAGAAATAATTAAAAACATATATATGTATAAAAGAAGTTCTAATGTATCTATTGTTGCAATTTCATATTATGCTTTTGTCTTATATTTATTGTTTACAATTTGGGATACCTTGTATTGTAGCTGTCGAACAAATTTAACGCTGCATGAAACTTTGTTTCTTAATAAAAATTTAAATTATTATTAGCATCTTTTTCTATTTAATCTAGATATTAAAATTAAAAAAAAATAAAAGCAGACTCACCAATTCCTTTATATTTAGCTTTGAAAATACATTTGTCGCATTGCACAGGCAATTTCGGATTGCGAGTCGCTAATATAGTAGTTTTTACCCTTTTTTGGTTTTAATTTATTATTTTTAATAAGGCACTTTTTCGTGTGTCGTTTAAGATTATCTTTTTTAAAGACTCCTTTACAGTAAACACATGGATAAAAAGTTAAAGCATTTTTATCCATCGTTTTCCGATTTGGGCATACTTTGCCCTCTATATATAAATCAAAATTAATTTTGTTCCTAAACAAATTAAATGCCTCTCTTCTGTCTTTACTCTTTCTTGGATACTGCAAAATATCTTTGACCTCATTTTCATTTTTGTGTTTTGTTTCCAGGTGTCTAGCAAAGTTTTTCGTAAAAATTACATTTTTACAGAAAATACATAAAACATCTTTCTTAATCTTTCCAATTGACTGTAAATAAATAATAAAAATTCAGTTTGTTTTTTAACATTTACCTATTAAGTTAAAAATCTTAATTAGTATAATTGAAATTAAATTTAAAAAAAAGGATGTCTTACATTTGTAATTTCCGTAACCACCGAGTTACTTAGCTCACTACATATCATTTTAGAAGTATCCTGTAATTTCTTTTCAACGCATCCCGTACTATTAGAACTATTTTTACTTGTGCTTCCTATTAAATTTTCTAATTCGTCAGAAATATGGGAATCTGAACTTTCAGTCGCATCAGATTGATATTCATAATCCTTATCCCTGTCGTCTTCGTATGATTCCGAGATACTATTATTGGAACTGTCTGCCAAAACCACGTTTTTTAACATAATTTTGGAGATATAGAAACATTCTTAAAAAAATACATAAAAAACATAACATACATAGAAAAAAAAAGGTTAATAAAAAGCGTTTATCCTTACATCGTCATCAGAAAACATATATACATTTTTATCTGTCACATTATTACGATTCACTATTATGATATCTGCTGGTAATAATGAATAATTATTACAAGCAGATATATTTCCATTTACGGAAATATAATTTTGTAAATTTGTTAAATCATCATTTTTAGCTGTTGCAAAAGTCACTTCGCCGGAAACAGGTAATTTAGGAGAAAATTCCACATGTTTTATTGTAGAAAACTCTGTTGAATTCTATATAATTATTTATATAAACTAGTGATAAAAATAAACTAAATATTTACTTTTACCTCATTAGTATCCAAATTATTAGTTGTTTCCGAAACAACAGTACCAAAGGAATATGCTTCAATTTCAGAATCAGAAGCATTGCTTTCAATTCCTTTTTATTTGAATTTATTTCAGAGTCGTTGAATTCAGAAAATTGAGAAGAAAAATTCCTAATTTCATATGAATCGGGTAAGTCCAGAGAGTCAGGGGAATATGTACTACATTTCAGTACATTCTGTAAATAAAAAATATTAAAGCGCCTTTATGCTATATGCAAGGTTTTAAAATGCAATTAATTATAACGAGCGTTTGAAAACAATTATTCGAAAAAATTACAAAAATCATCACTATTGGAGACATGCACTCAATGAAACTCAGACATGCACTCCACATGCTTCTTCTATGAGAATTATCAAAATTGCTATGATATTTGAAACACTGAAATTTGGCAAAATATTTTTTTACTTTATTCTAAGAGATATGAAAAAATGATTAATATTTTCAAATTACAAATTTTAGAGCCATGCATTAAGCACATATATTTAGATGTTTTTTCTGACGTTTCGTTTTCAAGAAACCATCATAAATATTATGTTTCTAGATGGACCTAAAAAAAAGAGTATCCTATATCTATCCTACCCTACCCTATATCATATAACATTTTTTATTACAAATTTAATAATGAATGTTGTATATTGGACAAGGAGATAATTAACTTAAAGTCAAAAGAAAAAAATAATTAAAATGATTTTGCCAAATTTAAATTTTGTCCAAGTATCTTAGCAAGTTACGTATGGGCCGAGGGAAACAAAGTTTTAAAAAACAAACTTTTATTTAAAATACCTCGTATGAGTAACAAATTTATTTAGGGAGGATTCGTACATGAAACAAAATTAAAGAAAATGAAAATTGGGGTTTTAACAAAATACAGAAAGTAAGTTGAGCTAAACAAAGAATTCCTACTCAATGCATTTATCTTATATTTATAATCTTGCCTTATCTAATAGTAAAGGAGTGGTATTTAATGTAAACATCAGCTATTTTAGGGACGTAACTCCTCCACCCTTAGAAAGGAATGTAAACTTTATTAAAGTTTTTATTAAAGTTTCCATGACCAAAATTTAAACAATTATATTATCTTCTTTTGAAGGTTCGCTATTTTTAAGTTTTAATTGGAAAAAGGGCCATAGAGACTTCCATAAAAATGCTATAATTAATAACATTATTACAACATATAGTAAAACTGTCCAAATACTTGTTCTATTATAATAAATAGGATTTTTAAGTAATTTATTATTTTCACTTTTTTGTAAATTAATATCATTCTGTAATTGATCAAATTTATTAAAATTAATATTATTAAGATTGAGCAGTTTTACTTTTTTATATACAGTGTTTCTTGTAAAATTAAACGATACATTAGGTAATGGTATTTTCTTAAAAGTATGTTTAGTATTTTTATAAGCCTTAATAATTATATCATTTAATTTTAACATACATGGTGAACTTAATTCTATAAGATAAGTACCATTAAACATTATGTTATATTGCGAGTTTTCGCAAGATTCTATTCCTACAATATCGGTAGTTGTTATAATAATCCACGTATTATCGTTAATATTTTGGATTTGTGTATCTTCTATATCTATAGATATTGGTTTACAATTTGAACTATTAGAATTATATTTAAGTAACTGTACCTCACAGGGTATATTTTCATAGAATGATTCAGAATGAATATGATAAATATAACATAAATATTCATTTTCTGCAATTTTTTTACAGGGTTGGTTAGAATATCCAAAATGTTTTTCATTTAGCAATAAATATTCAAAATTGGGAACAATTATTTGAAAATGATTATTTTTATTTTTTGTAGGTAGTGGAAATAAATGATACAAATTATAATTGTATTTCTCTACCAGAGGTATTTCTATAATAAAGATGATTTCTGATTCTTTAACGTAACTTCTAATATTTAAAGTATTTTCTATTAACAAAATAGTTTCTACTGAGGGTTCAAAGGGTAGTTTTTCAGGACCTAGATTCTTTTTTATTAATTGTAGTTCAATTAGGAAATCTTTTATGTTGACAATTGCATTATGAAATACGTTTAATTTTGCAAAACTTATGGCTACTTCAATTTTATCAAAAATATTATATATATTTTGAAAAAGTGTATTTATTAGGGAAAAAGTTGCGTGTATTCGAGTAATGTCGGAAATAAAGGCATTCTCTAGTTCAAATAGATTCATAGTTTCTAAAATTTGATTAATGTGATTCTTTAATGTTTCTTGATTATGAGATATATTTTTTATAGATTCTTGGAAAGTGTTAACGGATTTACTAAGGATTGTCATTTGTTGATTTAAGGAATGTTTTAGGTTATTTTGGTTTTGTCTTAGAATTTTTATATTTTTATCTATTCTTTCGGCATCTTCGTTATCCAAATTACCTGTAATACTTTTTATTATACTACCTAATCCATTTATTAAGCCTCGTTTTTCACGTTTTTTTGTAGGAATTATTTGATTAATTTGTTCTTCAATTTTTCGTTGTAAATTGTCTGTTATTATCAGTGAGTTGAAAAATTCATTTTTATATTTAGGATAAATATTAAGATTATTTTTGAGTTCATTATATTTATTACAAATGTTATCATATTCATGAATTAAGTTTGTCAAGTCAAATATTTGTATAAAAGTCCAGTGATTTATTACCTTTTGTGCGTTTCCTATTTTGTAAGGTAAAATTCCAGGGTTGTTATTTAAGTTGTGGTATTTTGGGGATGCTCCAAAGGCGAAGGACCATCTGTAACAAGAGGTCTTTTTAACTCTTTAATATGAATTATTTCTGTTTTTCCCGGGTTTTTGCAACTTTCTATTTTGACACGGTTATGTTCTAAAATTTCAATAATAGTAAAATGGCCTGTAAACTTACTTTTACTTTTATTTCGGGGAGACAACTTTTTGTAGACTTTCTGGTTTAATTCAAATTCAATAGGATCGTTGCCTTTTACGTTAGTTTTTGCTAAAACTCTCTCTTTTTCTTTATCAGTTTTAGATATTACATTTTTGTATATGGCATCAATTTTCTCTTTATGGGATGTGACATAATCAGAATAAAAGGTCGTTGAAATTAAATCAAGTGGGTCACGGGAATTTGTATGACCTAATACAAGTTCATGAGGAGTAAACTTGGTAGTACTATGAGTTGTGCTGTTATATGCAATTATCGCATAAGGCATTAGTTCAATGACAGTTTTATTTTTATCTTTTTGTTTTAAAATACGAAGGTGTTCGATGATTGTTGAATGGAATCTTTCAACAGGGGAATTGCACTCATGATGCCTTGGGGTTGTAAAATGTATTTTAATTTTTTGAGTCTTAAGTAATTCTTGTAGAAGTTCATTTTTAAATTCTCCTCCATTATCACAAGTAATAGTTTCTGGACATCCAAAAAATGAAAAAAAAAATTATTAATTTGTCACAGACTGATTTTGCATTTTTATCATAAGGGTAAGCTTGTCCGTATTTTGAAAATTTATCAAAAACTGTTAGAAAATTCTGTCCTTCAAAAATAAAGGTATCGATATGTAACATTTGAAAAGGTTTACTAGGAGTTTCCGTTTTAACTAGGGGTACATAAGATTTAAATCTGCTATATTTTTGTGTTTGGCAGATATGACAATCATTAATATATTGGATAATATCTTTTTTCATATTTAACCAATAATAAAGGTCTTTTAGTCTAGAATAAGTTTCATCAATACCACGGTGGTTTGTTTTACTAGTATGTTGTTGAGTAATGAGCATAAGTTTTTCGTCTGGTTCTAATATATTATTAACTAGTTTAGTACATTGTATAATTTTAAAACCTTGAAAATGTTTTAAATAAATGTCATTAAAATTGGGAATAAGTTCCTTATCATAAAAATAAATAAAACATGTTTTTCAGGGAACATATAATCTCGAATAAACAATTTAATTTTTTCGATATCTAATGGAAGTTCAACATGATAGATTTTATGTTTTTCAAAGTTTTCAAATTTTACTTTTAATTCAGAATGTAAGGATTTCGTTATTAAATATTGTAGAGGTTTATTGTTTATTATTTCATCAAGGATACTTAGGCTATTATTCTCCATATCAGGTTGATTACTGTGGGCTGTTGAGTCAGGGGTTACATTAGAAGGTTTGATTTGAATGTCAGAGATGATATTAATCTTTTGTTGACTGGTACTAGGTTCATTTAAATCTATAGGTTCATTGTTTTCATTATCTATTGGATTTTCAGCAAGGTTTCGTAGATATTCTAAAATATTTTCATTGTTATCTCCAGGGTTATTAATTAATGACTCATTTTCATAAACATTTAATTGTATTCGGGATAAGGCATCGGCATTGGAATTTTGAGAACCTTTTTTATAAATAATTTGATAATCAAATTCTTCTAAGCGTAAACGCCATCTAACTAATTTTGAATTGGGTTCTTTTAAATTAAAGAGCCAAACTAGAGGTCTATGATCAGTATAAATAAAAAATTTACGTCCATATAAATAAGGGCGAAAATATTTACATGACCACACGATAGCTAAAAGTTCTTTTTCTATTGTTGAATATCTAGTTTCTGAAGCACTTAAAGTTCTTGAAGCATAAGCGACAGGTTTATCATTAGGGATTGTTCCTTGTGACAAAACGGCACCAATAGCAAAATTACTTGCATCAGTTGTTAGTAAAAAGGGTTTTGAAAAATCTGGGTATTGTAAAATTGGGGCATTGATTAAAAGTGATTTTAAATGTTCAAATGAGTTTTTAAATTCGTTAGTGTGCTGTATTTTTGAATCTTTCTTCAAGCATTTAGTTAGGGGTTTTGTTATTTTTGCAAAATCTTTAATGAACCGTCTATAGTAACCTACTAAGCCTAAAAATGATTTTATTTCTTTAGTAGTTTTTGGAATTGGGAAATCTTTCACTGCTTTTATTTTTTCTGGATTGGGTTTAACGCCATCTTTATTTACAATATGACCTAAATATTGTACTTCTTTTCGTAAGAAATGTGATTTATCTAATTGGATTTTAAATTTTGATTCGCGTAATCGTGTAAAGACTTTTCTTAGTTTCAAAATGTGTTCTTAAAGACTTGTACTAAATATAATTACGTCATCTAAATAGACATAACATATTTCATTTTGTAAACCACGCAATATATTATTCATTACTCGTTGAAAAGTCGCAGGGGCATTTTTAAGACCGAAAGGCATTCTTAGAAATTCATAATGTCCTAGATCAGTACTAAAGGCAGTTTTAGGAATGTCCTCGTCATTCATTTGAATTTGATAAAATCCATTAGCGAGATCTAATGTTGTAAAGTAATGTGCTTTCCCTAATTTATCTAAAATTTCATTTATATTAGGTAACGGAAATTTTTTTGTAATTGTTTTTTCATTTAGTTTTCGATAATCAATGACCATGCGCCATTTTTGCTTTCCTGATTGGTCTAATTTTTTAGGTACAATCCAAATAGGAGATGACCATGGTGAATCAGAATCTCTTATAATATTTTGATTCAAAAGATTTGAAATTTGAGTTTTGACTTCTGCACGATGAATTTCAGGGTATCTATAAGTTTTTGTAAAAATAGGGGTCTCATCAGATAATTTTATGTCATGTTTTGTAGCGTTAGTGAAAGATAAAGGGATGTCTTCACAATGAAATATATCTCTAAACTCAAAGCAGAGTTTATAAATTTGATTTTTTTCTTCGTTGTTGCAATGTTCAAGATTTATATTTTTCAAATTTTCTTTTAATTTATTATCTGTGTCACGATTATATTTTTCTTGATATACAGGGTGATCAATAAAATTTAATTCAGCTAAATCAACAGGTTCAATATCAATATAATCAAGAAATTGTAAACTTACAGGATCGTTTTTTGAATTTAAAGCTGTTGCATAAGCATAGTTATTTTCTATTTTTACGAGACATTCAGGTATTTCTATATGATCAGTTTTTTGATATGGTAAAATACCGTATTGAGATTGGTAAGATGTTTTTACAGGGATTTTTATTTGTTGTATACATCTAGGTTCTATAATATGTGTATAATTTTCTATGCATATTTTGAGCGTACTATTTTCAGTTCCATATGAAATTGGAATTTTTATATTAGGTAATTTTAACGTGCAAGAACCAAAATCTAAATTAGCATTTAATTGCGTAATAAGATCTAAACCTATTAATCTGTCAAACTTTTCTGAAAAATTAAAAAGATAAAATTTGTGTGTACCAGGGGTATTAAAAGTTGGAAATATGGGAATTGTTGCAACTTCATTATGAAATGATGTAGCATGTGCTGTTTGAACTTGAAAAATTTCTTCTTGTATTGATTTTGGAAAATAAGAATAAGCAATTTCAGGTTTTATAAAACTTGTTGTACTTCCTGTATCTAACAAAAAATTAGAATTAATTTCTGGGATATAAATATATGGTAATTGGGTGTTATAATTATTTAATATTATTACGTCATATTCGGTGGTTGGCTCGTCATAGGAAAATTTTGGGTTCCTAGATCATTACAGGGATAATCATAATTTTGTTGATAATCATTATTTTGATTAACAGCATAATCTTGAGTGTAACTTTGATCAATTAGTTCAGGGTTTATTGAATGAAATTCAGGATAATTTTCGTCAAAATTAACTATACTAGAATAGTTTAAATCTAAATCATAATCATAATAATTAGAGTTTGAGGGTTGTTCTGCATCAATATGTGAAATTGATGGTTCAGGATTTTGTTGCAAAACTTCTTGGTTATAAAGTTGTTGGGAAACAATTTTACTTTTGTTGAAATTATTTAAAACTGTATTTCCAGAACTTGTATCCATGGGTTCAGTTTTTCTATTGAAATTTGCTCTTGCTAATTGATGTGAATTTGAACCAAATTTTTGTTGATTAAATTGAGTGTTATTAAATTGAAGGTTATTTGGTCTAGTAAATCTTTGTTGATTTTGAAAATTTTGTCTGTGTTGAAAAGATGGATTTTGTGGAATATGTGGATAATTAGGATTTCTGTATGCTAAAGGTTGTATATTGTATGGATTATATGGTAAATGTTGATTATTATAATATGGTGGATAGGGTTGTGGCATGTAGGATGTATGCATATTATTAGTTGTATTATGATAAGTATTTGGTTTATGAGTCTTGTTTTGATTTTGTTGGTTATTTGTATATCTCTGAATATTAGGTGTATGGTGTTGTGCATTTTTAAAATAAATAAAATTTTCTTCTTCTCTTACAAATGCCATAGCTTGCTCTAAAGAATCTGGATTTTTCAATCTAGTTACCAATTGTAAATTATATGGAAGGCCATTTAAAAAGGTTTTTAATGCAAATTCATCATAGTAATTAATTTTAATTAATTTAGTATCAGCGTTATCTGAACTTGAGTTTAATTTTGAAAAAAGTAAACTTCGAGAATCTTGTATTCTCATGCCAAAATTTAAAGGATTTTTATTTTTGTTCGGTCTTAAATTTATCAAATCTTGGATTAAACAATCAATAGATCTTTGATCCGAGAAAGTTGTTAATAAAACATCTTTTATTAAAGACCATTTATTTAATTCGCCACGAGAAACAATTAATTCAGCGGCTCTGCCAGTAAATTTACTTAATATTGTATCAAAAAGACATGTATTTATAGATGCATTTGGATCGGTTTTATCTTGAAAAGCTTTAAGTAAATTTTCTACAGCGCTTATAAAACGATTTAATAATTTTGGGTTACCATCAAAACGGGGAATATTATCAGATTGATATTTTAAAAGTTGATAATCTGGTGGGGCCATTTCTTTTAAATTTAAGTTATCTAGAATCGAAATTAAAGAGTTTACGTTAATATCAGAATTCGACTCAATTTTTGCAAAGTTTAAATATTAAATACGTACGAAAAATAATCGATACTGTAAAAACAAAAATTAGATATACCAATACGTGAATCATAAAATAAAATATAGTATAAATAAAATGATTTAATGTGTAGAATAAAAATAAAATAATATATAATATATATATGATTAAAAAATAATATGATAATACTATAAATAAAATATAAAAATATTTCTAAAAATATTTGTATATACCGCTATCAATCTGCCATTGATAATTTGTTGCGTTGATATACGAATATTTCCTGGTAAAATATATGTACAAAATTTAATAAAAATGTTAAGACTTACAATAAGGTAAGAATTAATATCTTCATTGGGATTTGATGACTTCTCTGTCTAGTCCAACTCTTTTTCTTGTCTGTAGCTGCTTTTTTTCTTCTTCCGATTCTCTTTTTTTCTGTCTCACGGGTCCAACAATAACGCGTCCAACGATTCTGGATTACTGGATAGATACCTTAGATCGGTACTCTCTGTCTATCTTGTTCTCCTAGTGATTGGTTGAACGAAAAGCCACCTTAGATCGGTACTTTCTTACTTTTCGTCTTCCAAAAATAGTCCAAAAGCTGTCTTAGATCGACACTATCTGGCTTCTGGTCTTCACCTAACCGTTGTAGCACTTTTTTGAGTAAATTCTTGAAAGAAACCGTTCTTTTACGTATTCCGCGTCGATAAGAACGTCTCAAAAATCCGAACGACTGCGCCAGTTACGTATGGGCCGAGGGAAACAAAGTTTTAAAAAACAAACTTTTATTTAAAATACCTCGTATGAGTAACAAATTTATTTAGGGAGGATTCGTACAGGAAACAAAATTAAAGAAAATGAAAATTGGGGTTTTAACAAAATACAGAAAGTAAGTTGAGCTAAACAAAGAATTCCTACTCAATGCATTTATCTTATATTTATAATCTTGCCTTATCTAATAGTAAAGGAGTGGTATTTAATGTAAACATCAGCTATTTTAGGGATGTAACTAGCAATGATACGTGAATACATCCGAAAAGATGGAACTTTTTCCCGATTTAACTTTGTTATTAGTTTCAGAAAAAAAGTTTCAAAAACTTTAATTTTTATAATCTAGCTTCCATTCGTTTTTTCGTTAGGAATCTAGAATTCACAAAATAATAGAGTAATGCTATAAATAATTAACAGGGTACCTAATTCATAAATTTCGCCTTGATTTTTCATCAAAAGTCAAAAAGTCTACTTTGGCTTATTAGTTGGCCTGTTTGTTTGTCTCCCAAAAAAACTGAAGCAAAACAAAATCCGTTAACCAGAATAAATAAAAATATTTTTTTTGGATCAACGTTTACAATAATTACACTCGCTATAAATAGGAAGTAAAGATATTAAATATGGTGAAAAAATATTGACAATGAATTTAATAAAACAGTAGGGACCTATTAAAATGAAAAGCTTGCCTATGCCATATCAAATATACGCTTAGATCTTGAATTCATATTGATTTTTTATAAGAAATTAAATTGAACACACACAAAAATCCGCGCGAAAACAATTACATTTTAAAATTTTAAAACACGTGTTAGTGTTATCTCGTTGTTGCCGCTAAAACAAATGATGAAGAAGTCAGCCCGTACCAAATGTGCCTAAATACCGTTTGAAGTCATATGGTACAGCACATAATTTTCTTTAAATGCGCCAGTTATATACGCCCGAACTAAAAACAAAATATCATCATAATCAACTAAAACGTTGTGACTTCACTTTTCTGAAGTCACAGCGTCGAATATGAAGTCAAAGCGTATTGCCCATATCTATATACAGTGCTTTCATTTCAAAACGATCCACCCTTAATAACTTTCTTCTAAAAAAAAAAAAACACGTCAAATTAGATATACAGGGGGACGTTTAATTATGCATTTACTGAAGTTCTGTCAATCACCTCCTCACCTCCAGCCAACCTCACTCTAATATGTCAAATGGGAACCCCCATCGTGTGATACATCATAGTAAGCAGCGTAAAATTCTCTATTCAACGGTACCAAAAAAAATGAAATCGGTAAATGTGTAAGCAAATAATTAGCGAAAATGTCTAGAAATAATGAATATTTTATTTACGCCAAACTTTGAATATGAAAATAAAATTGAATACTTTTAGTGTGGTACCTACTATCATTTTAAAATTCTTACATTTTTATAATAGATCATCGAACAAAAATACAAGCAATTTAGAAGTTAAAATGTGTGGTAACAAACAGTACATTTAGTTCAAGCAAATTATTTATTTTTTTAAGTAAAGAATGTGTACCGTTATTTGCGAGAAAAAAGAGTGTCTTCAAATTTTTTTTTTGCAGTCTTATAACTTTGTATGTGTATTTATTTCACTTATATTTTTTGCGAAACCTACCTAATAGGTACAAAAAAACACTGCAATACCCTACATTTTTAAGGTGTTTAAAAAGCAGGCGATTTATTATTGTTAAAACTGTCAGTTTGACGCGTGCAATTTTTCAATTTTAGTTAAAGCAGTGAGTTAATAAAATATATTTATATATATTTATTATATATATACAGTGGGGCTAACCGAAACGGCGGCCATGTCAGGCTCAAAGCAAATAATTTAGATTACCACCCCCATCTGTCATTCCTTAGCCAGGGTGGAACTATCCTCAAAAATGTATTACTATCCTTTAAATTTTTTTTATAAATGCAATAGCGGGTCGAGTTATAGCTCGTTTGAAAGGTCTTTTGATTCTCTTTACGGCTATACCCACTTTAAAGGACTTTACTTTAGCGGTTCTCAAACTATTGACTATTTTAACATATAATGCAGTTTTTTAGAAAATAATCGCAATTCTTTGTCAAACAATTAATTTATAACGATCATACATAAACACTAGTCCAACAAATGCAGAAAATGGCCACCGTTAACCTCACTTATAATACAGATTTTGTTCAAATCGACGTCGCACATTTCGTAGCATATCAGGAGTTATTTGTTGGCATTCAAATGTAATCCTTTTGCGCAATTCTTCTATTGAAGCTGGTTGGGTAGCATAGATTTTACTCTTTAGGTGATCCCACAGAAAAAAACCCATAGGTCAGACAACCGCGCGGCCCATTCAACAGAGCCTCTCTGTCTATCCAGCGACCAGGATAGTTCTCATTTAAATAATTGCGGACAGCTATTACCTATTGAGAGGGTGCACCATCCTGCTGAAACATCAACTCGTCTTCAACGTATTGATTGTTATTGTTATTTTCAGTCATGTTCGTGATTGCCAAATCGATAGCTTCTTGTAAGGTTTAATTTTTGTGCTTCGTGATAAATGTGTTTCGACCTATAACGGCAATTATGACGGTTTACAGTGCC
This sequence comes from Anthonomus grandis grandis, assembly GCF_022605725.1. Lineage (NCBI taxonomy): Eukaryota > Metazoa > Arthropoda > Insecta > Coleoptera > Curculionidae > Anthonomus > Anthonomus grandis. The sequence continues at coordinate 24,373,189 of NC_065546.1, forward strand.
GTTTAAGAAGGGGGTTGAGATCTGAGAAATAAACGTTAAACACATAAGTGGGATTATTTAATGTAGTGTTGTAAAAATCCGGATTAATTTAATATCCGGAAGTATTCATTCGGATGAATTGAAAATTCGGTTTTTTCATCCGGATTAATTCATCCGCTCGATGTCTCGCCCGTTCGGCAAATTATGCCATGTTTTGGGCTGGATGCTCGACCGTTCGATAAACGTTTTTTATAGCTGTTTTTCGAATATATGCATTATGCAACCCTTTAGACATTTCGTTCTTACCGATTTCTACATGATGTTAAAACTAAAATAGCTAATTATGTATGTAATAAATCAAGTGTATTTTAAACGATGCAAAATATCAATACAAAAATGGTTTGTTGTCGATTGCCGGGTTATTTGTCCGGACGAATTAATTCGGATTCTCTTAGCCGGTGGAACGTGGAACTTCGTGAGCCTCGTGCAAGCTCATACAATTATTTCATTGTCGGACGACGGGCGAAGTGTATCCGGACGATTTAGATATCCGGATTGATTCGGAATAATTTGATATTCGGATTGAACGGACGATTAATCCGGACTCTTTGCATCACTAATTTAATGCTCTTTCACTAGTTATTTCACAGAACTCCAAGCGCCGATCCTCAGCGACTTCATTTATTTCGTGTATCAGCTTTATTTAATAGGAGTAGAAATCATGTGTATTTAGAATTTCTTGTATACTTCCCCAATTGATCCCAGATACAGAAGCTAACTGTCGAGTGCTTAGTTCCATATTAACAAGTCTCAAAACCGCAACCTCTACAGCTTCGTTTCCCTGAATTAATTCTATGACATACTTCCTTTGTACGTTCCTGTTTTCTTCACGTTCATTGAATAGTTCCGCTGTTCGAAATGTATTTTGATTGTTAGCAAAAAATAATTCCACTATTTCTATTCTTTCTTGTGGGGTATACACCATTTTGACTATTCCTACTTTGTTTAACACGATAAACTAAAAATCAATCATCCGATTTCACTCTGATAAGTCAAACCGACCTCTAAGTGACATTATTTATTGTTTATTTGTATTTTGACATTCTTATTTTTTTCCCTCCTAAATGTCGATGTAAATCTGTACTATTGCATGGCTTATAACGATGGCCATTTTCAGTATTTGTTAGACTAGTGTTTATGTATGATTGTTATAAATTAATAGTTCGATAAAGAATTGCGATTTAATACAGTTTTTCCAAACACCCAACATTAAATACAGGTTTTCCAAAAAACTATATTAAATGTTAAAATAGTCAATAGTTTGAGAACCGCTTAAGTAAAATCCTTTAAATTAGGTGTAGCCGTAAAGAAAATCAAAAGACCTTTCAAACAAGGTATAACTCAACCCACTATTCCATTTAAAATTTTTGAGGTTAGTTCCACCCTGGCTAAGGGATGACAGATGAGGGTGGTATTATACTCTGAAAATGTTTCCTCGTGGTAATCTAAATTGACGTGTCAGAGCGTTTTCTTTTTAAAATCTTTACGAGTCCGACATGGACGCCGTGTCCTTTTCGTTTAGCCACCCTGTATGTACAGCTCTCGTCAAAGAGAAATAAAAAAATAAATAATAATTTCTTTTAATGTTAATCACCTTTAAATATGCCTTCTTAAACAGTTCTTAGCAATCAGAATACAAAAAATAAATTATGACACACGCGAGTTATGTGACGAGCCACCCTGTAAACTACACAGAAGCCAAGATGCTGACCCTACAGTTCTCCCGAAACAAAACCATTGTGTCCGCCATTTTTCAGTTAGTCAATTGTAGCCCGTTATTCATGTAGCATATAATTATTGTAATTTTAATTAATAAATTGTTTTTAAAAAGGAAGTTCGGGAGTTTAAGAATTTAAGTCGCGTGAACTTCATCAAAGGTGCATAAAATAAACCCCAAAGTTCAGTTAATTTTAAAAAAAATGTGTGTCTCACTTTCAAATACAACATGCTATAACTTGAAAATTGATGTGTAAAGAGAAAATAATAAACAAAATAACATGTCTCAGAGACATGTTTTTTTAAAATGATGGGATGCAAAATCTCTCATCACCACACCACGTAGATAATAATAATAATTTTGAATTCGTTACATTAGATTACACTTATTTTTTTTGTGTTTATGGATGTTGTGTGTACTTATAAAGACGTAGATACATGTTTTTTTGCAAAAATCATTGCAGTCTTATAACTTTGTATGTGTATTTGTTTCACTTATATTTTTTGCGAAACCTACCTAATAGGTACTAAAAAACACTGCAATATCTTACATTTTTAAGGCGTTTAAAAAGCAGGCGATTTGTTATTGTTAAAACTGTCAGTTTGACACGTGCAATTTTTCAATTTTAGTTAAAACAGTGAGTTAATAAAATGGTGTATACGCTAGCCGAAAGAATAGAAATAATTTTCCTTTATGGAGCTCAAGATCGGTGTGCTCGCAGAACCGCGAGAGCATTTAATTAAAGGTATCAAGATAAAAACGTGAGCCATAAATACGTATTAGAATTGATACGAAAATTTGAAGAGACGGGATCGATTTGCAATAAGAAAAAATATGAAAATAGAGTTGTCGATGAAGCATGCCAAGTTGAAGTACTAGGACAATTTGCTATGGATCCAAATTTGTCTATACCAAAGTATTTGTCTATAACAAATATTTCCACTGGTTCCGTACATAAAGTTTTTAAAAAAAATAAGTTCTTTCCTTATAAAATTCATATTCTTCATGAACTCGGAGAAGATGATTTTGATAGGAGAATTCAATTTTGTGAAGTGATGTGCCAGCGAATTGACGACGATCCCCATTTATTGAAGAACATTTGCTTCAGTGATGAATCGACCTTTTTTTTAAATGGCCTGGTGAACCTGACATAACTGTAGATACTGGGATAATGAAAATCCGCATGTTTTTCGGGAAGGCCATACCCAATATCCCCAAAAAATTAATGTTTGGGCAGGAATTTATGGGAATAAAATAATCGGGCCATTTAAAAAAAAAATAAAAGCACTGTATATTGATAATCGTATTATTTTAAGTTGATATGAATATTTGAGAAGTTTATATACCGCAGCTATCATTTCTTCATTTATGAAAATATTAGCAGCGGTATCAATAGCACAAGAGGCACCTGTTGCTTTTCCCTTTCGGTATGTCTTCTTTAACAGATCATATTTCTTTTTGGAATACGAAAATGAAACGTGCACTGACGCCTGGTTCTCCGCCTGCTTAATAATTCTTATAGAACTTATATCATTGACCACCAAAGTTTCATTCACAAAATTTAGAATTTTCATGGTTTTTTCTCGCACGGAGACTAGATCTTCTTTTAGGTCTTTGCACAAGCCGGTAATAACAATATTGTTCTGTATAGGCGTTCCGAATCCACGAATTCCCCGAACTCCCTACGCATGTCCTGAATTTCAGTCAGAACTTGACAGTCCTCAGCCAGGGTGGAAATACCAGATGATAAACGCCCTTCAGTCATGGGCTGATAAAGGAGACTGTGTAGATCGTTATTCCTCCTACTCTTACTTATTTGACTTGGTTGCTTTTTGGATTTACATTTTCCGCAAAACCAAGATATTTTGCTTTTCTGTATTCGGCCTAGCTCGGCCTCATCTACACCCATACAGTCTGCGTGAAACCATATTTTGCAGGCCCCACAACTTATGCTAGCTTTGGATTTAACAATATTGCTGTTGCAAATTCCGCATTTAAATTTGCTCATATTTCCCAACCAATCTTACCGAACTACAATCACGAACAGAATTTTATCACATGATTTTACCACGACCACTGGATATTTAATTCAACTGTACTATCAGTATTCGGTCGAGCTCCGCGCCTGAGATTCCAATGTATTGTGTGTGGATCTATTGTTGATGCACAATCGAATCTATTGTTCAAACTTAATATGGAGTTTATGTATTACCTAATGAATGTACTGATTATGTGACTGGAATGTAATTATGTATTATTTGATTAACGGATTTTTTATAACACACCACTGTCATACACCAAAAATCAGCTTTATAGATCGACTTAGTCTCGGTAAAAATTGATTAAAACCTTAAACTTAAGCCAGCTCCGTGCAAAACTATTAAACTATTTTGTTAAACTATCTATTAGTAGTATTATTAGTATGTTTGCTGGATTTTAGTAAGGCATTTGACATTCTAAATCATGATATGCTGCTAGCTAAATTAAATTTCTTTGGTTTTTCTAATACTTCTATTGCCTTACTAAGATCCTGCCTGACCAGCAGGTTTCAATGCGTAGAGATTGATTCTCACCCCTTATACTCAAAATCTGAATTTATTCCTCTTACCACTGGGGTACCTCATGGATCTCTTTTAGGACCCTTATTATTCTCATTATACATTGCTGATATGAAAAATATTATATCTTATTCAAAGCTACAATAATACGCAGATGATTTTCAGATTTATACATCGTTCTCATTAAACTCCTTACGACACTCACAAACACAATTTAATTCCGACTTAAATAATTTACATATATATGCTAAGGCTCATAATAAACTAACCATAATATAAAATAAAACTCATAATATAAAACCCTTTAAAATCGTGACTTCTAGAATCCAATAGAAATAACATAGTTAAACGTGGTTCTCAATTTAAAAGACTTTGTAGTTAAAATAGACAATACAGTAGTACCGGTGGTTAATGAAGCAAAGAATTTGGGTATTATTTTTGATAATACTTTGTCTTTTTCAACTTATATAAACAAATAAATTGCCACTGCGCTTATGTGCTTAAAATATTTAAATAATCTAAAGTGTCACTTACCGAGTGAAACCAAGTATTTTTTGTGCAACTCTTTAATATTATCATTGTTTGATTAAGGTTGATGTAATCTACATAAACAATAACGGAATTAGTTCGGCAGTTTCATCTTTTATTTAAAAAGTGCAAAATTCCTGTATGCGTTTTTCTTTAATATTTGCTATAGAAGTCATATTACACCATATCTTAATAATCATTTTATTCTTTCAATGTCAAATTGACGTAAATATCACATATACTCTTTCATATACAGAATTTTAAAGTCGGGAAACCCACCATATCTAAGAAAACTTTTCAATGTCCATGAACACAACCATAATACCAGACAGTTTAATATTTTTAGGGTTCCTCAACATACAACAGCAGCATTTCAAAAATCATTTAGTATAAAAAATACCTAAGAAACATGATTATGCCGACAGAATGATACCTAATAATTAAATATGTAATGAGATTTTATATAGATATATTCGACGGGTCTCAGGAATTTTGCGAGATAAATTTTGATTAGTTTTAAGTGAATTTATTCCAGTTAAAGTCACCACACTGTATACAACTTATATTCATTGCGTATGCAAACTACAAAGTTTGATAAGACGTCTAAGAGAATGGAATTTATTTCGAAAGAATGGACAATTGTACATTTTATAGTCCTTGAAAGTCTTCTTTCCTATAAATATTCTTAATGAATGCTCGAGAATAATAATTTGGAAATCTTCTTTTACGTTGCTCCTTAGAGGAATCTGTGCGGCAAATATGTCATTCAATATATCATATAGGGCTCACAGTAGACCTGTATCAGTCAGCTTCAAGGATCGAGTCGTAAAGGAGATGAAAGTTGGCCTTTCTAAAGTTAAGTTTGTCTTAAGCTGAAAATTATGGACACGTTGGCATAAGAAAGTAAAATCAATTTCCAGTGGAGGGAGATGCAAATCCTCCAAGACAAAGGCACGTCACTACGAGAAACAGTACAGGTGAAGTTAGATAAAACAATATCCTATAGTCCGTTAGTCGTCCTAATAGTCTGTTATTATAGTTTAAGATGTGATTACACTGAACAAGATTAAAAGTGTTAGCAAAATTATTCACAGCAATAGACTTTTCACTAACATGATTACCTGTAGGTGAGTTAATAGAGAAATTAGAAACGTTAAAATCGCCCACTATTATTACATTATGATTTATATTAAATATGCTTTGACATTATATTACATATGCTTTGATATTAAAAGTGTAAACTGATCCAGAAATTGCTCGAAAATTACAAATGTATATAGATGGTGGGATGTACAAAACAATAATGTAAAATATCTGTATCTTATATAAAGATTATTTTCTCCTTTCTCTATGCGTCGCTTTAATTCCGATTTGGCTGCCTTAAGCTCATTGGCGCTGCCGAGGAGTCATGTCCGTCTCGATGAAGAATTTTCCGACAGTCTTCAATGTGTTCTTCAAAATGAGCCTAACATCGTCTATACTACCAAGGAACACTTTAACAGCCTGACGCCCGTTATGATTCGGCTTCCCAAATTTAAAAACAGCCAGCACATTGACGGCAGTTTCGCACAAGTCAGTCAGCAGCATTCAAATCAAAGTTAAAAATTATAATGTTGTTGGCCCTTTTCTGGCGCTCATGCAGCTTACTTAGGATAGCGTTGTCGATTGGCGCCGGCGTGACACTCGTGCTAGGAGCGGAAATAGGAGGAGTAGACGCCCGACAGCTGTAATCTGCTGAGAGAGCAGGCAAGTTATGCAGAGTTTTTTTAAGTCAACAATACGTTGCTCCAATGTGACAGTTCTCTCGATAATTTCTGAGTTGTGGTTGTGCATAGTGGTTTCCAAATCGTTTATTCTTTTTATTGACATAGGAATATTAAATAAACCTTCCCTGCAGAGGAGACAAGCAAATGACATCATTCTCGAAACCATCAAAATAACTCTAATTTCACTGAAGGATATGCTACCACATTCTCTACAAATAACTTTCTTGCAGAAATCGCACGGATAACCAAAAAGTTCATTTTTGAATTCCTTGAATGAGCAATTCTTACTGCATATATAACAAACTCCACTACGAAGCAAAAATGTATAATAAAAGACATGTTATCAACTTAAACTTTGATATGTCAAATGGTGGCCTCATAGTGTCACACATTATTTTAAATAGCAAACAATTTCCCATCTTACTTCGCCAAAAAAATTGATGCAAGTTGAAGTGATTTACCAGTAATAATGTATGGTAAATCGGTTCTAGTCGACTTTAGGTATCTCCGATTTTTAACATTTTTCAATATAATATAGTAAGCTAATCTTCTTTGGACTATTCTAAGCAAAAAAAAATTGGAGAATGAATAATATTTTCTTTAATAAAATAATAAAATCATGACAATGTGTACCTATGTACGATAAAAACTCTTTTTTCGAATAATTGCTGCAAGCGCTTCATGGCTTATTGGTAATGAGAGTGAACTATGAGCCGGGCGGCTTGGGTTCAGATTTCAGCTGTAGCAGTTTTAATTTTTTTATTTTTTTGCAATAAAGAATTTTATAGTTTTGGAAAAATTATTTAATATTAATGAAATTATGCATAAGAAATGACCAAAAAGAGGAAATTAATATAACAATAAAAAAAATTGTTTTTACCATTTCTTGTAACTAAGTCCCTTATTCTCGTGTAAAAAACATACCGAAGACGCCCATATTGTATTATTTATTGTTTTAGTGCAGATTTCGGTTCGAATTAAAAATAATATGAAATATATGCATATTTTAATTTAAATTAAGTCTTAAGAACATTTATTTTACATATAAATAAAAAAAAAAAAATTTCCTTCCATCTTCCATTATTAATTTTTATTGACGTTTGACATAACGTCGCAAGGTGACAGCGTTGCCATACATGTGACATGTTCTTTGATTAAAGAATTTTTTAGTTCTTCCATATGCATTTTTTTAGTGTTTTGGGCTCGGCTGAATTGCATTGGGTTGATTTTGGGTTGCGTCAGATGGAGTTAAGCACGCCTGTGTGTTGGGTTAGGTTGGGATGGGATGGGATGAATGGAATGGAATGGAATGGAATGGAATGGAATGGAATGGAATGGAATGGAATGGGATTGGATGGGATGGGATGGGATGGGATGGGATGGAATTGTTTTGAGTCAGGATATCGACATTTACGAGCCCTTTATATATTTTTTCATATGGATAGAATTTCAAAATGTTAGAACCTCTGCATAAAGGTATGAATTTTTTTCGGCGCTGGGTATTAGCTTGTGTAGAAATAATGAAACCCAACCATCATTTTGGCAGATAGATTTAAATGTCTTTCGTGTTTTCTTTTCTTATATGGGATATGCTTTTTAGATGTGCTTGTTTCTTATTACTTACATTGAGCTTTAGCGAAATAATTATGTTTATTATAGGAAATATACACAATTTGGCAACTACGAGATCATATGTCAAAAGTTTGACAATATAATTATCAATAGCAACGAGTTTCGTTTATCAAATAGACAAGAGTAGGCCTCTTTTTTGACATCATTTAAAGGAATTAAATACTATGTTTTAGCGTCCTATGTGAATAATCCACACATTTTTTTCTCTTAATCTATTCTTTTCAAAGTACTCTTTCTGCTCTAATTTTAAAATATTGCAAAATCGGAGATACTTAAAGTCGACAAGACTCAAAAGTTCATTGAGTCCAAATATTTTGTTTAAAATATGCATCTATTTTTGCTAGAAATTAACTAATGCCATTTTGAAATTCTTCCGAAAATTTTTTGCAGTATAGTAATATTCATTAGTATTTTTTGCAATACCTAATAGGTACAAAAATAACACTGCAGTAATTAGCATCTTTAATACTTTTAAAAACCAGCAAAGGAACTCTCTAACTCGATAGAAAGAAAATTTCTTTCATAGAAAACATGTCAGAATCATACTTTCGATCTCAACTGGTTCCGATCGGGTAGAAGTCGGCAGGCTTCGGAATAAAAATATAGAAAAAGGTTGTATGGTCTTGCTATTGGTTTCGTCTCTTTTGAGTTCATTGAAATAAGATTCAGATCTTTTCAGATTTCAGATCTTTCCTGAGGGGATGGGACGTTTTTGTAGTAGATTTCAAAATCAACAAGTTTATAAAGTCATATAGTTTATCCACGCTTATGTTTGCTCCGAAATTGGGAAATTCCCAGTCATTCCACTGAAAGGAATAAAATGGGGTTTTATTACTCTATACCAGTGGCGGTTGTAGCTTATGAGAGAAGCAGTGCACAAGATTACCCAGCGTGAAAATTTTTTTTCGCTGATAGTATATACAGTGTACTCTGTCTATAACGTACATGGGATATAACGTACTTATTTTTTGGACCCGCCCAAATAGTCTTATATTTTTACTGGATATAGCGTACTAACTAAAATTTTATCTCCGGTTGTAACGTTCAATATTTTTGCTTATTTGGTAGTCATAGGCTGGTTGTAAAGTACCAACGTACGTTATAAGCAGAGTAGTTCTTCGCTCTTGTCAGGGATTCCCATTAATCGATACTGGGAAGTTTCTTAAAAGAGTGGGATGAAAAACTAAGGCGTCAAAAAAGAGAAATATTGATTCTAGTTGACAATTGTGCAGCTCATCTGAAGAATGTAGATCTCACAAATATCAGAATAGAATTTTTGCCTCCCTGAATTGTGGCACCTCTTTGGACTGGTACAACCGATGGATCAAGGCATAATAAAATACCTTGAAACTTATTATTCTAGATATTTCATGTATCGCCTAATTCAAGCATTAGATAATGAGGAAACCATAACAATTTTAGACTCAATAAAATTAATTGCGCAATCAAAGTCAAAACAGCTTTATTATCATAAGATATGGATCTTCTTGCCAAAGCTAATATAAATTAGCCTAGCTCAAAAGCTTAATTTTACAGAAATAGCACTACTTACAAACAATAAAAGTAGCCTTAACACACATTAATAACACACAAAAATATAATGAGGTAAAATATAATATAAAAAACATAAATATAAGTATATAAACAGTGCACATAACATATTATCAGACAATTGCAAATAGAACTTACTAAAATGTTTAAAAACTTAAAATAAAGAATAGTAAAAACATTAAAAACTATCACAATAAAATTCATTTAAACTATAATAGGGTCTACCAGGTAGCAATTCTAACTATGTTTCTAAACATTTTGAGGGAAGGAACGGCGGACAAGTTATTTGGTAGATGATTGTAGGTCTTAATGCTCTCATAAAAAATTGACCTTTTCACCAATGTTGAACGAGCTATGGGTAACTGTAGTTTTGAGGCGTTTCTATTCATATGAGTGACATTGTTAGGCTGAAACCTGTGTCGACATTTATGGGTCATTTTCGCGGCTTCGAGAACAATTAATCCGTATAGAGTTAAAATGCCTAGGTTTTTAAACAGTGTTTCCTACTGGCTGCGCCGCAAATATATCGTATAGCTCTTTTCTGCAACAGCAAAAATGACTTCATGAGGCCCTGACTAGAGGACCCCCAAAAACAAAGACCAACCCTTTGACTCTATTAAGGCATAGTACACTGATTTTGCCATTACACATCCTAAGTCAGTGACTGTAATTCTTACAGCGAAACATCCGGATGATACCTTCTTTGAAAGATTTATAATATGAGGTTTAAAACTCAATTCAGTATCAACCATAACTTCTAAGAATTTAGTCTCAGGCCGAGATGCAATAGAAATATTATGAAGAGTGGGGAGCCCCACCTGAAACTTGAACGATAAAATATTTGTTTTGGAGAAGTTTTGCAATAGAAGGTTGGAATCACACCAGGACTTAAGCTTTTGAAGATCTGTGAGAATAGCTTCTTTAAGGCTTAGTTGCTTAATGCCATAAAATTGTGGTGTCGTCTGCGAATAAAGTGAACTTATTAAAACGGCGACGCAACACCCGGTATATACTTATACTTAGCCAATTATATCAAGAGATGTAATATAATTTATAAAATCTAAAAATAGTATGAGGCCCAAAACTGACCCCTGAAGAACACCCCAATTATTTTCTGATATCTCAAATGTAGAAGATCCAATCAAAACCTTCTAGAAACGGCCAGTCAAATACAACTCAAACCAAGAATGCGTCACCCCTCTAAAGTGGTAGTACCATAGTGGTTGAGTTTTTGCATCAAAATGTGATGATTCACACAGTCAAAAGCTTTTGAAAGGTCACAAAAAGCCGCTGCATTCACGCCACCACTATTAATGGCTGAATATAATCCCCCCAAAAACTGAAAAATGGCGTTGTTTGTACAGAGCTGCTCTCAGAACCCAAGTTGAAGAGGACCTAGAATATTGGTTCAATTAAGAAAATAAATTTTAACTAGCCTTTCTATAATTTTGGATAAATTGGAAAGTAAAGAGATGGGTCTATAGTTGGAAGGATCCTCCTTTGTGAAAAGGAATAATCCAATTTTAAACTTCAATTCTTCGAGTTAAGTTTTAGTAAATAAACGTGCCTTGACATCTGGTTCCTAACCCTACTAGCCGATTGACAGTGACTGTGATTGACAGTAATGACCATTGACACACTTGTTGTTGTGGAGGTTTGGCAGCGTTGCTGTTTCCCATTAAAGTTTGGTTTCCATTTGGCGGATGATGGAGCGTCATAAATCAGGCAGAGCGACGTAAGAGGAAAGTTGGAATTTCGTAGCCCCGTTGGGAAAATTTTGTTAGTTTTCCATGTTTTAGTATCCGAGCAGTATCATTTTGCTGTGGTATCGCGGAATTTCTATTTTGATAGAGTGAGGCTCCGCGTAGTTTGCACCAAGAGGCAGGGTCAGATCGTGTCGAAGAGAGGGAGTGACAAGTTCACTGCCAGTGTCACCTGTCATTGTCACTGTCTTGTCCAGCCTGTAGCCATCCCGTTATCAGAAAGAACAGTCGACATTTTGTGGTTTTAAGGAAAATTTAAGTTCATCTTGCCGGGAATTCGGTTGAATGGAAAAATATTCCTCCCAAGTTTTGGGGTTTAATTTGATGAACGTCTAGTGGGAAGTTGTAGCCGAGAGGATTTCGGATTGAACTAATATTTTTGGATTTGGTCGGCTGCTCCCACACCACTTATGGGATTTTGACATTTTCTAACCACAAAACGAGACTCTAGGCCTCGCTCACCACTTTAGGTATGTAGCAACATGTTGGTAATTGCCATAGAATTGATTGTGTGTTTATTTTTAGTGATTTTTTTTTGTCCTCTATTTTAGAGGCCTCCCTCTCCTTTTTCTCATTCTCTCCTCTATTCTCTGGTCTCTTCCTGTTCTCTGGTTTCTTCTGGTCATCCCAACACTGTTGGCAACCGGCTGAAGTGAGCCTCCACACAGCCTGGACTGAGCATTGTACTGTGGCTCTGCGATTTTGGATTGGAACTTACCTGAAATCGACTTGCCCATGTGGTCGTTACCCTGGTTGTAGCTGACTGGTTCCAGAGCTGTCGAGTTAAGCTACCTTAGCCAAATTCACAAGAGATTAAAGGACACGCAAGTTTTTGCACATTTTATTTCATTTTTTTCTTATTGAACGGTTTGATTTAGGGTTGGGGGTTGATTTATTAATTTGAATTTTATGGGTTTATTTTCTTTTATGTAAAACAAAGACGTTAAGGGGTTCTTGCTAAGTCTATTAATATTAACCTAAGGGTTTTCATTTGAGTCGAGCATCGACATAATTGATTTTGACATTGAGCCTGGATCGCCTTGTAAGGGATCGGCTATTTGCTACAAATAACATATTTAGTCATAATGTTGGTTGTTGGTTAATAGGTTTTATTGCACCAACATACCATTAATAGGCTTTCAAATTCGAACCTTACTATTTAAAAGTTTTATTTAGATTAATGTGACTTGACTAGAGTTTGTAAAAGGTATTTAGGGCCAGTGAGGTATTGTGAATTGGGCTCCAAACATATACTTCTTGTAAACAACACGTGATCACGTTTTGGATTTTCCTCTTGAACAGTAGTTCAGTGCAGATTTGTTTTTTACTAATTCCTCGCCTTAAGCATACCTCAAGTAACTCTTAATTCTTTTATCAATTTTTTTATTTATTTAAAATTACTACAGTATTACATTTTGAATATTTATATTATCTAAATTTAAATATCTCAGTGGAATTTAATTTTTTTATATATAAATGGAAGTTACTATGTAAATTCTTGGATGATTATATCAATCTGGTGGACCTATGGATTGTTATTTGAGTTTTTCCCAAATTATTTTCAGCTTTTAGGATCTAGGTACAAGCATAAATATAGGTCATCATTTTCTTGATTAAGGGGGGCTTATATTACCATCATAATATATCAGGGTTTGGTGTAAAATATTTAAATCAAGTGGCGCTCTTATTAAAATTTCTCCCACTACCTTCTTTACTGTCTAAAAGCTGGCGGCCACCAAATCTCTGAATCTTTTAAAACAAAATTTGCTTGTCTGGACTTGGAGTAATTTTTTTTGTGGTTGGATAGTAGCTATGAGTCACACGGGTTGGAAATAAATTGGTTTGAACCGAGTTACGCGCTACATGGTTAACCATAAGTCCAGAATATATTAACAAACTAATGCTGTCAATGAATTCTAGGTGTATAGAAGTTATTAAGACTAAGGGGTTTGCAACCCGATTTTAGTTGTACTCAATGGAAAAATTAAATAAGTTGTTTCTCTACTTGTCTTTTAATAAAATATATAATTATAAATTTTCCGCTTGGATCCCGTTAAAGTGTAAAAAATCTAAAGTAAAGTTTCATTGTGCCCTACTGAAGTTATTTGCTAAATAAGAACAAAATATTACAAAAACAAAAAAAAAAATTTAACAAAAAAGTGTTTGTTTCTCCACTTTTTGCCGATAGTGTACGTTAAAAAAACTTGCAAAAAAGTTAAACCACAAAATTCTGTAGGACGTATAACAGAGCTACTAAAGCACTGGAAAATGGTTAGTTACTATAAGTCTTAATTTATTAAAATAGGCCGATTGTTGCATCCTTTTTAAAACTATATTTTTAATTATGAAAAACAAGATAATTTGAAGATAAAGGTTCTACAAAATAACATTTGTACAAAAAATTATAAAAGACCTAATTTCAAAACCCAAAGTTATGAAGTCTCGTGACCCTTAAGCTCAATATGTCACATGTTTGTTAAAAGTCATTAATTATGTCCCAAATAAACTACATATATAATAATTTTAACCAAATTGAACGAATAGCAAACAAGTTATGATAGTCACGTGACATTGAAACTCGACATTTTAAATATTTATCACAAATCAATAATCATATCCTAAACAAACCCCAAATACCAAATTCTAGATGAAGGGATACGATAATGATAATCTCCTATGTCACACAGTCATTTCCGTCTCATAATTGTTCTCCATCCCCCTGTATTCACCTGATATCAATCCCTGTGAGTTTTTTCCTTTTTCTTAACTGGAATATGTTCTCAAAGAACTTTACAAAAAATCTTAAAGTATACCACTAACATACGTGAACCATATCCGTTGAAGACTTTCAGCGCTTTTACCAGCTGCTTTCAAGCCAGCAGTGGGAAAAACGTCTGCATCAAAGTTGTCGAAGGAAACTAATATGTAGAGGGTTTATTATGTATTAATGTTTGAAAAAAAATTATAAATAAAAAATCAGTCTTCTCAAAAATCATTGCTTTTCTGCCGCACCTGGTATATCCATGTATTACTTACATTAATTTTAAAAATAAAATTAAAATATAAATTACCTATATAATGAATGTATACTAAAACAAATTGTAAATAAATTAAGGGCCTCAGCAACAGCCAAAGCAACAGTGGCAGCTTTTGCAGCCAGTGAAGGACATGCCCATCCAAGAGTAGTCGAACTACCTAAAACTGAAGAAGGTTTGGGTTTCAATGTTATGGGAGGTAAAGAACAGAACTCTCCAATATATATTTCTAGAATTATTCCTGGAGGTGTGGCTGATAGACATGGTGGACTTAAAAGAGGAGATCAGCTCTTAAGTGTTAATGGAGTTGTAAGTATCATAAAAAATACTAAATTTTTTGTTAACATTCATTAAAAATGTAACACATACATATTTTTAGTTTTAATTGATGTTCTGTTAAAATATATAGTTAATTTCCTAAATTCCAGTCTGTAGAAGGAGAGAACCACGAAAAGGCAGTAGAACTCTTAAAACAGGCTCACGGCTCTGTTAAATTAGTGGTGAGATACACCCCTAAAGTTCTTGAGGAGATGGAACTTAGATTTGATAAACAGAGGGCCAGAAGGAGACAGCAGTACAATTAAGGCTTATATCTTTTAATCATTGTTGACTGGATAGGATTTGATTATTACTATGGCTCATTACATGATGGCTCATTTCTTCATACACGACTTAAAAAAAAGCTCTTAAAATTATAATTAATATCTCTTAAATATTAGCAATTATTGTAGAAACTTGTATTAATCCTAAGACTATTTACTAAAATACATATTAAACCCTTTTTTAAAATTCTATTTAGATTTTGGGGAGTATAATTTGATTGCCATTTGAAATTAAATGATTTGTTGGTTAGGTAATTTAGGATTATCATATTAATCATAAATATGTTTTCTTGTTACGATTAACATTTAAAATCAATTCTGTAAAAGGATATCCTAATATTGGAATCCATATATCAAGGAACTCTAAAAAGAAAGAAGAATATGAAGACAGTGTTTTTAGAATTTAGGGTTTGAAATACCTATTTAAGCTGCCATAATGTTTATTTGCTAATAAACGCCCACTCATACTATTTAGAACCGCAAATAAACCTCTTGTTATTGCAAATAAGCTATGCCAAAGTTTTTTTTATTAAAGGTTATATTTATACAACAGATTAATAATACAACAGAAAGACTCTATTTTTTTTAAAAAAAGTTGCTGACCACATTTTTGTATTTAAGCTATCTTGCGTAAATAGGGTTTCTTCACATAACTTATTTGCCGACCCCGGTGGCACCGTGGGCAAGGATTCTCAAAGGCATCGCGTGTGTGGTCCGTAGAGAAAATAAATAAAAGATTAAACGAACTTACCTGTAAGTGAAGTTTGATCGTAATTATATGAAAGCCTCGTTCGAGATGATTACACATAACGTAGTACCTTGTATCTCATACATGTGACGCCACGAATTCCAAAGCCCTACAAAAAAAAACTAAAAAGAAATATGCATGCGATCCCACCACTCTGACCTGGCCCTACGATCTTCTGCATATGGGTCCTCATAAGGTTTAAAGCTGTAACACAAAAAATGCCTAACGGGTTAAGTTTAGGGTAGATAAATCTGGGTGGGATGTAATCATCTCGAACGAGGCTTTCATATAATTACGATCAAACTTCAGTTACAGGTTAGTTCGTTTAATCGTTTAATTATATTTCAAGCCTCGTTCTTCGAGATTACACATAACGTAGAAGTTTAGAGCTATCAAAAGGCATTTTTGTGTATTTTATTATTTATTACCACACAAGTATAATATATAACGAAAATTGAAAAAAAAACACACAACTTAACTCATTATTTAACATAATAAATTTAATTTAATATTAACAGACAAGAGAAACTCTAACATTAATAATATTATAATAATATAATAACATGTATATGATTTTTCTTACGGTTCTAACAAAAAACAAATTAACAACCCTCAAGAATTGACTGAGCAAACTCCTGCTCATCAGGAATAATGGGCTTGTTATAAAACTTTGCAAAAACCAAGGAGGATTTTGTCCACCCGGCAGTTTTACGAATCAGATCTAAACATATGCCATTTTTAAAAGCCTTAGAAGTGGCTGCATGTCTAGAACTATTTCCTTTAAATATTGAAGTATCAATACCACTTCGGAATAAAATAGACTTAATCCATTTACTAATAGTTTGAGCACCAACAGCTTTATGAGGTTTATTGAATGATATAAATAAGTTTTTAACATCTCCTCTTAAGGTAGATGTACGTTCTAGATAATGTATTAAAGTCTTAGCTACGCATAGCTCAGGTTTTTCTGAGAAAAAAGGTAAAACTAATATAGGTTGGTCTCTTCCAGGCGCTGAGGTTTTTATCAGACTTGTGATCTCGATTTCAACTTTGGATGCATATATATTTATGTTATTTATGTCTATCAACGAGAACATTTGAACTCTGTGGGCAGTTACAAGAGCTAACAAAATTACAGTTTTATCAGTTAGCTTTTTAAAAGATAATGTTTCTATTGGAAAATAGGACTTAACAAAATTTAAAACAATAGAAGTGTCCCATGTTCTTTTATATCTAGATTTTGTTGGTCTCTTTCTATAAAGGCCTTTAAAAAATCTGGATACCAGTGGATCTTTCCCAACTTCTCGAGTAGACAATAAAGATACAGCTGATCTAGCAGTGTTTATCATGCTATATGAAGCTCCATTATTAAACAAACAGCTAAGAAATTCAAGTAAAATATTAACTGACACATTATAAGAGTTGAAACTCTTTTCCTCACAAAACTTCAACCACCGCCTTAGAGCTGTATCATACTGTTTTACAGTAGAATCTGATAATGATGCTATTAATACTTCTAAAGTTGAATCCGAAAGGTTTTTTTAATAAATATACTTCCCTGATCGCTTGCCTGTAACTAGAATAAGTTTGTCTGCCAGTGGGTGCCGCAGGTTCCTGCAAGGAGATATTAACAAGTTAGGAGAAGCCTTAAAAATAATTAGTTCTACTATTAATAAAGATTTAAATAACAGGAACCAAGCTTGAGATTTCCAAAAAGGAACAAGCAATACACCTTCTGCCTTATCTAGGATTATTTTCTTTAATACGCGCAAAATTAAGGAGAAGGGAGGGAATGCATAAAAATACAGATTCTCCCAGCAAACTGTAAAAGCATCTACTGAGAGAGCCTCTGGATCTCTTTTCCAGAAATAGAACAATTTACATTTTCTATTAACCCTAGAAGCAAATAAGTCAATTCTAGGGCAACCAAAATTTTTTATAATTTTTTGAAAAGCAAAATCTGCTAACTCCCATTCCGTGTCAATATTATTTATACGTGATTGTTCATCTGCTTCTACATTAGCTTTTGAAGGAATATATGATGCAAACAACCAAATACGTCTACGCTCACAACATTGCCATATCTGCCTAGCCAAATTATTTATTTCCGGAAATTGTATCCCTCCCATCTTATTAATATATGATATTGCCGTTGTATTATCAAGTCTAAGCAAAATTTCACAATCATTTAAGTTGCCTGCAAAACATTTTATGGCAAAAAATGCTGCAAGCAATTCCAAATGATTGATATGGAATTTCTTCTCTCTCCAACTCCAGAGTCCCGAAGTTTTTTGATTATTACAAAACGCACCCCAGCCGGTTAAAGAAGCTTCACTTGAAATTTCACATAAAAATTTAAATTTACGAATAGGATTATAAGCTGTTCGTAACTTAAAAAACCACCATTTTAAATCTAAAATTGAACTGTCTAAAATTTCAATTGTTTCATCATAATTACCATTATTCTTAGCTAAAGCAATGAATTTTTGTCTTTCCAGTTGTTTACAATACATCCAACCATAAGCTACAGCAGAACAAATTGAAACTAATGAGCCAACTAAACTGGCAAATTCGAATTGTGCAAGTTTTAATATTTAAACATTTCGTGATTGAAGTATTAAGATTATTTATTCTCTTTTTAGGTAAACCTAATGAATATTGCTGTAAATTTATAATGAAACCTAGAAATTTACATTTAGTTTGAGGTATTAAACTACTCTTTTTGTAATTAATAATAAATCCTAATTTTGTCAAAAGAGCAATAGTTATTTGAATATTTTGAAAACAGTTTTCATATGTATTTCCAAGACATAAAATATCATCTAAATAAATTGTGGAAATATGACCTTCACTTCTTAGTTCATTAATTACAGGTCTTAGGATTTTAGTAAAAGCATAAGGACTAGTTGATAAACCAAAAGGTAAACAACAAAACTGGTATAATTTACCATTAAATTTAAATCTTAAATATTTGTTATAATTCTGATCTATTGGTACTAAGTAATAAGCGTCTTGCAAATCAATAGATCCTAGAAAATCTCCAGGAGACAACAGTTTTGACGCAGTTCGAATGTCTTCCATTTTAAAATGATCCGTGTCAATAAATTTATTTAATTGTTTTAAATTTAAAATGAATCTTTTGCTACCATCTGGCTTAGGCACTAGAAAATATTTTGAGAGAAATTGATCCTCCTCAAAATTACAAAGTTCTATAGCACCACAACTAAATAAATTTTTAAGTGCTTGCTTAATATCAATAATTTCCTTTTTTGACCATTTTGGTTCAATTGGAGGAAAATCTTGCTTAACAAGTCTGGTAAATGGAATTTTATAACCAGATATGCAAGAAATTACAAAAGAATCGGATGTTAATTCTCTCCAATGAGAAACATCATTTTTAAGTGCACCAGCTACGGTTTTTACCTTAAATAATTCTTCCGTTGGTCTGGACGTCTGCTCTGATAACGCATATGGGTGCTCCTTGGATAAGATGTGGTCCTCACTGGGAAGGGATAGAGTTCACCGAGTCCATGTAATAAATATTAAAAGTACTCAATAAAACCTTTTAAATGAGGTAACACAAGATTTCTATTTAATGCATTTATTCAAGATGGCGCTTATGTGTTATTTTGACATTTAGAACTGTCGGTTTTATGTCAAAATAGAATAGTGACGGATTTATTTTCGTACACTGATTTTTACCTATTCAAAAATCATAAAAATGTAAAACGTTAAAATAAAAAAAATACTTTTTTATTAGGCCGCCATTTTGAAACGAGTTAAGATATGGGTCTAATATTTCAGGGTTATAAAGTACTCATTGAGACCTTTAAAATGAGGTACCACACGACCCCCCTTTCTATTTAAATTTTTTTCTCAAGATGTCGCCCAGCCGCCATCTTGGAATTTACAACTACCTAGTTTACAGTGAAAAATAGTATCTATAGACCAATTTACTTATGCCAAGTTTCAAAAATTTTTTTTGACCCGTTCAAAAAATAAATGGGGGGGGGGGGGGACTTCAAAGAAAAGCACTGTATATGTAAACGACCAGACAAATATAAAAAAAAAACCAACAACTCCAAACGGTTTAAATACCCTAATCTAGAAAGAAAAATGGAACATACATAAACACAACAACTAACCTGTAAGATCTTCGACGTCTAAAATACTTTCACTTTCCGCCTCAAGCGACAAAACATTATCGGCTGTGCCCTGTTGTTCACTATCGTTCTCGGAACCCGAACTCGATGATAATGGCCGTACTATCCGTCTACGACGCTGACGCTACTGCTTATTACGCCTTGATAATAATTCTTTTTCTAAACGTTTGATACCTTTAAAAACATCACTAGAAATATGTTCTTCATTGAAAACTTTTCTCTTCCTATTACCCATTTAAAAAAAAAAACACGACACAAAGCAAAAATAACGGGAAAAAAAAACAACTTTTTTAAAAAATGAAAAAATTTATGTAGCGTCACCCGCACAAAAACAAGTTATGAGGACCCATATGCGGAAGATCGTAGGGCCAGGTCAGAGTGGTGGGATCGCATGCATATTTCTTTTTAGTTTTTTTTGTAGGGCTTTGGAATTCGTGGCGTGACATGTATGAGATACAAGGTACTACGTTATGTGTAATCTCGAAGAACGAGGCTTGAAATATAATCTCTTATTTTACTTTCTCTATGGTGCGGTCTCAGGTCGAATCCTGTCATAGACATGGTTGTATGTGAGTGTTCGATTAGGTTTAAGTTGCCGGTGTTAAACTCATTCTATTGACGCCGGTAACCAGATCGAATGGGCCGCACGGGTCGTAGATGAGATGACATCGGGCATTGTAAGTTTTAATATTGTCAATAGTTATAGACTTAGTATTGTTATAAGCAAATCATGCGGGCAAATTGCCTCATAGCAAGGTATAAATTTTATTCGTATACAACATAGTTCCTGCCATTTTATGTCTTAGTAAACATTTTAATTTTATATTATTTGAGAAGTACGATACTTGTAGTTTATTGAAAACATTTAAGTAGAGTTTTAATAAAACCTTAGAAGTATAACAATTGAGAACAAAATAAAGCAATAAAGGACTTCGCGCCATCATAGACCAATACCATACTTTCAACCTATGCCAACATTTTCGAATGTTTAATTTTTAAATTTTAATACTATCGTATTAAAAACAGTATATTGTGAAGATCTTAGTCGTCGCTAATATACAAGTTGTTCTCCGGCATTTGTGATTCATCTCGGTGGAGCTAGTGGAGCGTACAATTTGCGACATCTCAGTGCCCACGTGGAAAAATAGCGAATGTTCTGGAGCAATGGTATACCTAATTAATGAAGCCTTTGCTGCTAGGAGGCCAGCTACAAGTTTACTGAGCTGAATGAATCGGACTGTGATATGACGGGAAAGAAAGTAGACTTGCAGGAGCTGCTTCGTAACGCATTATTTTGGGAAGGCATTGACCCGGAGAACTTTGTGTTGGCTGGTTGTTGGATAATTTTGCAAAATTTAAAGAACTGCCACACTCGCCAATTTAAAAACTGAAGTTGGGGAAAAGCTAAAAGAGAATTCTACTAGCTAGGAAAAAAGATGAATTCGAAAATAATGCAAATTTGAGAAAGGAATTAAAAGAAGAAATTTTACAAAATTCTTCTTTACTGGAAAGGCCGATTATTTAATTGATGGATGACAGGAACCATACCTGCGTCGCGCCCGAAGCTGCCTTACCTTGAGGCAGCCTCAGGGTATTTGGTCTCGGTTTTTTGATCGTGCTCAAAGGTGCCTCACAGTAAATACTCGCTTTGTTTGTACCAAGGATTGTTGTGTTATTTTTGCTTCGCGAGAAAGATTAAAATGAATGAAAAGATAATTGAATTATATAAATAACGTGATTTGCTGTGGAATTCAAAACAAAAATCATATCATAATAATACCCTCAGAGAAGGTACCTGGAAAAAACAAGTTTAATGTTGGAGATTCCTGTGGATAAGCTGAAAAGTGAAATGACTGTTTTAAAAGTCATTGATGGGAACCTACAGGAGAGAAAAATCAAGACAAAAACAAAGTCAAATCACAGGTTCAGGTATGTAATTTAATTAAGTATAAAAAATATATACAAATGCACAATGCAAACTCATTTTTTTTGCCCTAATGACCGGCATTTTAAGCCGCAAAACGGTCAAAAAAACAATTTTTCTTAATTGTTATGAAAAAAAAAACTGTCTACATATCTTAATTGCGAAAAAAATTAAAACGTAATATGGTGTTTTGGGGGGCTTTCGGGCATCTAGATTTAATTTTTGCAAATAATTTAGATTTGCTGACAAATATCAGGCTGGGGTAGAGGAAAGATAAAAGTTTTTGTTTGTTTTTTTAGTTTTACAACTTAAAACATGCAACATAGCAATTAATTTTTCGACACAGCTTAAATTTTTAATTTTGCAGTAGCATATATTTTTTTCAATTGTACAATATCCATGATGTGAAAGTATTAACTTAATTTGCAGTGATCCAACAAACCGAATGATCAAATATGGTGGCAGCGGTGTAGTTTTGTCGTGCAGTGGCGTAAAAAAAGCAAATTATTGCTTTTACAGTAGAGTGTCGCCGTGGGTTCTAACCTAACTTATAAATGTGTTTTAAGCCTCAGAACACAACACAAGCTAGGGACGGGGATACGTATCGGGATCAGCGAATGCGCAATAACCAGTTCCAGTAGTGTAGAGTATCATTTAACGCAAACCCTTGTTGAAATCATACAAGGTTATATTTTTGGTTAGATTAAAAAGGTCATCATACCCGGACAAAAAAATCAAGGAGGAAGATGCAAATACATCTGGACAGTTTCAAGGCTCCCAAGTGGTTAATGTTACAACTCCCTTTAGTGTAAGCCTGCCAGACAAATTTACTTTTTCTGCTCTAGGTGCATGGACATCTTGGAGAAAAAGGTTTGAAAGATACATGTCAGTATCCGGACAACTAAGTAAACCAGAATAGGAGAAAATTAACATTTTGGGAGAAATAATGGAAAAATAAATATAATTTTTGAAAGATTTAAATTTAATTCTACAGTTCAAAAACTAGGTGAGCCAATAGAATCCTTTATAACAAATTTGCATTCACTAGCTGAACACTGCAACTATGGCACTCTAAAAAAAGAAGTTATCCGAGATAGAAGGTAGTTGGGGTGCTGGATTCTAAGACTTCTGAGTGTCTGCAGCTAAAAGAACACTTGGATTTAAAAGAGGACATTCTGATGGCTAAGCAAGCAGAATTACAACCATCCCAGTCAAGGGAATTATCTAGTCATCAAGTAAGTTGAGTGCAGTCAAGTGAAAACTTAAAGGTTCCAGGTATTTCCAACCAAGGTAGGGAAAAAAACAACTTTCGAAGTGGCAATATTGGAAGTAGAAACAAGTGTGGGTTCTGTGGTCTACGACCCCACTTTAGGGATCAATGCCCATCGGCAAAATCTACATGTAGGAAGTGCCACAAGCCAGGACATTGGGCAATAGTATGCAGGAGTACAAATAAGGTCAGACCTATCCACACTAATAATAATGTAAATCAAGAGTTAGATTTAGAACAACTTGAGTTAGAGTACAATTCTGTAAATAATTTGGGGGATTCTAAAAAGGTCAATTCTTTTTTGGGGTCAATTCAGATAAACCACATAGATACTAAAGAATGGGTAGCTTTAATTTTTGTCTCTATGATTAACAAAAATATAAAATTTTTAAATAATTCGGGGGCTGACATTACATGTGTACCATATCATTTATTTAAACAGTTTAAAAATAATTTAAAATTTTCTGATAAAGTCTGGAATTAAACTAAATGTTTTAGATATATTATCAGTGAGATTGAGTTTTCAGCATCAGCACTTCGATACAGACATTTACATTATAGATAAATTGACCAAACCTACGCTTGGTAGAACAGCATAATAAAACATAAATAATAAAATTACATACATAATAAAATTAAATTTATTATCTCACATAAAAAGTCAATTTTTTTCAATTCAACAAGAGAATATGTCAGTATCTCTTAAAGACAATGTCAAGAGAAGGTTTTCAGGAATCTTTAAGGATGTTGGTACCTTAAACTGAAATTCGTAAACTGAAATGCGTATTAAACTCACAGAGGATATTCAGCCGTATGTACAGTCTGTGCCTTGTATTGTACCCATTCCATTATTAAATCCTCTAAAAAAAGTGCTAGAAAGACTTGAACAGCTTGGTATAATTAAAGCTATAGAGAGTCCAACAGACTAGGTTAGTCCTATTGTAGTGGTTCAAACAATTTTCAAATCAGACTATATATTAATTATACTAAATTGAACAAAGCAGTTCAACGTTCACACTTCCCAATAGGAAAAGTAGAAATCATTCTGGCACAATTAAAGGGATCTAAGTATTTTACTAAATTAGATACTAATTCAGGTTTTCATCAAATTAAACTTAGTCCTGAGTCTCAAATTTTGACCACTTTTATTACTCCATTTGGGAGGTACTTTTTTAAAAGAGTTCAGAAATAATTGTGCTCCAGAATATTTTTCTATACTATTAAATAAAATATTGTCAGGCGTAAAAGGGGTCATAAGTCATATCAATGATATACTAATTCATGCTTTGGAAGAACATAACAAAATTTTAGAGGAAGTGTTAAAACGTATCGAGGCGGAGGGACTAACCTTAAATGAGCAAAAATGTGTTTTTGCTTTGCAACACAGTCTTTAACATTTTTAGGTCATCAAATTTCAATCACAGGTGTCACATTAGATTCAGACCGAATCATCGCGATTAAAAATTTTTCTAAACCTAAAAGTAGAAAAGAGGTTTTACAGTTTTTAGGTATGATTAATTTTTCTTGTAGATTTATTCCCAATCGGTCACAAATCCCAGAGCCACTGACATCTCTATTAAAAAAAATCTACAATTTGTTTAGGATGCGCCTCAAATCCAATCTTTTGAAAAAATTAAAACATTGTTGCAGAATAGCCTAACTTTGGCGTATTTTGGTCCGACTAGATCTATACTGATTTCGGCGGATGCTTCTTCTTATGGTTTAGGTGCATGTCTAATTCAATCTCAGGATGGGAAAAATGAGATTATCGCCTTTGCTTCGCGCTTACTCTCTGATACTGAGCGAAGATATGCGCAAATTGAGCGAAAAGCACTCGCCTGGGCGGCTAATAAGTTTTCGGAATATGTCACAGGAATACCTATTTTGTTTCAAACCGATCGTCGAAACTTACCTGCTTTTGCAGTTGGAGACTATGTCTGGGTAATAGATTAACGTACGTATCGGAAAGTTATTAAGTTATTGGGAGAACCTCCTTCATATTTAATACAGACTAATAATTCAGGTGTGTATCGTCGAAATAGGTTTTATTTAATTCCTGCACCTTACTAGACTGAACCCATATTTACTCCGACATGGGCAACTCCCACTAACCATATTATTAAGGATCAATGTCAAATTAGTAATAGATCTGTGCCTTCGGATAACAGTGAACTACAAACAAGTGTAGAAGTGAAGAATTCAGATTCTGAATTGAATCTAAATTCTAACAGTGGTGATAAAAGTTTTTGTAGTGAAAACTTTAATGAGACGCAGGTTCCAAATTCCTCTCTTAATAGACCTTCTCACATTCCCCCTAGTGTTTGCCCACCCCGAGCTAAGAGACTTGTAAAAAAAAACGGTGCACCTTAATGATTACTTTCTTGATTAATAATTTTAAAGTATGAAAGGGGAGATGTTTGTTAGTTAGTTTAATACTTTTATTATCTAGTTGAAATTTGGTTTTATTCATATGTTTAGTTAGTATTAGATTTAGTTATTAGACGTGGCAACGTTGGATCGGCTGTAAATGACGAACAGTGACAGAACCAACACGGTGTGTCAACAGGCCTTGATTTCGCTCTTCAATAAATGGTATAATTTAAAAAGTAAAAACGAGTTCCAGCGAGCAAAGTAGCTTTCATTTCAAGAACGCAATGATCAGCTACAGTGCGGGAACTTCCACACATACATCAGTTACAACACAATTCTTCAAATTGAAACTTCAAGAGCTGCACAGCAACCGAACATAATAACAGAAGAAACTAAAGAAACCTCTCATAATATTGGTGATCTTTTACAACTGGCGTTACCAAATAAGTAATAAATTAACTTTATTAATATCTATTTGTTTTGACTTTGACGTTTACATTTTCTGCAAGACTATTATTGCATAGCAAACATCTGGCACAATAGTCGATATGGACTAGTTTGAAACAAGGAAAAGATATTGAAAACTTGTAAAATCCTCCTGTAGCCTTAATGAAAGGGGTAATCGTTCCTTAACACTAATCGCTTGTCTCACATGTGCTTTTCTTTTTTCGACTTTAGTTAATTCAACTAAATCTATTCCCTATTCCCATGTTGTACTCGATTTTTAAATAATTCTTTCATCCACCAGCGCTTTCTACGTCGTTTCGTCGTATCTGCTAAAGTTCGATGTATCGCAATAGAAGAAAATCCCATAACAGCTGTACATGAGAATACCTGTGCACACGTCTGCCACCTGGACCATGTCTTATGACCCCTTGCAAGAATTTGAAGGTGATATTGCACGTTTGGTTCGATTGGCATATCCAGATGTCGCCGAGAGGATCAGACGTTTGGTAGTTTAAGCATTCCTGGATGGATTTCACCATGCGGAATTGAGGCAGGCCTTACTCCTAACACATCCAGCTAAGATCGTAGATGCACTAACTCAGGCTCTTAAATTCTAAGCCGTCTAGAATACCAACAAAGGCCAGTCTGGCAGATTCGATATGATATGACGGCGACTTTCAGGTATCGGTTAAGCGGATCATTAGAAAGGTTAATGGAGGACGTAGCCACCAGGACTAGAAATTGGAATTCTGGAAATGTGGCAAAGCAGATTGCAAGCATTGTCAGACAACAGAGAAGAAAGATTCTCATTTGTAAAGAGTCAACATCGTCATTAATACTTGGTAAAATGGGGGATCTTTTATAAGACTCACGACACAATCACGGATATGTGTGACCCAACACTAAAGGCGAGTCGTAAGATAAATGTGCCTTACGACAAAACGCGGAAAATTGAAATTCAAGGCGAAAACCTAGGTACAGTGCGAGGCGAAGTATTTAAAAAGGATGATTTGGTTTTAAAGCGAAAAGCCGGAACCTGTTCGAATGAAAAAGTTAATTGTTAACCGTAAAATGATTAACAAATATGATGGCCCCTCTCAAATCATATAACTTTTACCACATGATTGATATATCATTACTTCATTGAAGGCCATTAGGGGTTATAAATCTTTCAAGACAATTGATTGACTGAGGCGTTATTGTAGCACCACTTTTGGCAAGATGATCACTCTGGCTAGACTGATAGTATGGCAAAATCACTGAGAGGCAGGACTTAGTTTGTTGAAGAAAAAAATGGGTGGTTGTAAAAACTTAGTTTAACAATTTATTACAAAGTGAAAATATTTTCACCTATTTCAGGTATTCTAATACAATATACAGGGTGTTCATTTGAAAACTTCCCACCACTGATTTATCGAAACCCACTGTTTAAAAAAATACTTGATGAGGCTGAAATATATTTCCAGCAAGACGGCGCTCCTTTTCACTATGTTCTTCCCGTTCGGCAATGGCTAGACGACGAGTTTCCAGATAAATGGATAGGGCGAAGGGAGCCTATCGAATGGCCTGCTAGATCTCCTGATATAATGCCGTTAGACTTTTTTGTATGGGGTCATTTGAAATCTATTGTGTTTACTCCCAAACCTGAAAGTTTGGATGAACTTCGTCAACGCATCATCGACAGCTGCCATGATATCCCACAACATGTTTTTGAAAATGTCCGTCAGGAATTTGAACATCGCCTATATGATTGTTTGGCCAAAAACGGGCCACATTTTGAACACTTATTGAAATAAAAACTGATATTTTCATGTTATTGTTTTCTATCTGAACAAATTAAGATAAACAAATATTTTTTAAAATTTCTCGAAAACGAATCGACCGATTTAAAAAAATCAAACGTCAAAATAAAAGACTTTGAAAGACCTTTTAAACAAGCTATTACTCGATACGCCTTACCATTTAAAATGTTTAAGGGGATGACTCTGGAGGGTAGAGGGTGAAAGGGGGTTAATTAATTTTAGGTTAGAAAGTTGTCCCCCTTGACAAATCTTTTGACGTATTTCGGCTTTTTTTTTTTAAACAGTGGTTTTCGATAAATTCGTGGTGGGAAGTTTTCAAATGAACACCCTGTATAATAACACTTAATTTATAATACAACACAAATATCATAATAATAGTCTTGGTCCTGTTCTGTTTGTATCCCAAAGACTGCAATAAATATTTATTTAAGCTCTTATTTTCAACTAGTAACTTGTCCAATAATAGGACATTACGAATTGGCTACATGTTAACTCATATATCAAACAAGAAAATTTTAAGAGCAAGAATAATTTCGTTTTTAAATCAAAATTGTTTCCTTAACAATAAATAAAGAATAAATCAAAACAATAACAAAATATTAAGATCAATAAAAAAGAAAATGAGGGACAACGATATAGTTTTCACAAAAGCCGATAAAGGATCGTGCTTACTTATTTGAAAACTTTAATGGCTTTCCTAAACACGGATGCCTTTAAAAGAGTCAACAGAGATCCCACAGGTCCATTCTTTAATAAATTTAAAAGTCTTAGACATGACTTTGCTAACCTTAAAATATTTTAATTCAGCAAAACAAAAACTATGTCCCATGAACCCTAAAACACCTCTATTGTATGGGTTGACAAATGTCCATAAAACTAGCATGCCAATTAGACCTGTAGTTCCCCTTGTTACCAGTTATTATTTTGGCTTAATAACGTTTTTAGAAATGTTTCAAACTTTAAAGCGCCATATTCTGTAACAAATTCAGTGAATTTTGCCAAGAGCATTCAGAATGTTCACATTCCAGATAAAGCCCAGCTTACATTGCTAGACGTAAAAAACTTATTTCCAAACATTCCACCGGCTGATTGTCTGGTCTTAGTCAAAGAGCTTCTCAGGAGGAAACTTGATTCACTCTTAGTAGAAAATCTACTTTTACTTCTTTCTACTGTGTTAGATCAATTTTTTTTCCAATTTAACAACCGTTTTTTTAAACAAAAAGAAGGACTGGCAATGGGCTCTTGTTTATTCTTAGTGAAGCATTTCTTAATAACTTAGAAACAAAAATAATAAGCAGTAATTTTAAAATAACATCATCTTTTGTAAACGTCACGTGGATGATATCTGTATGATTTAGAATGGAAGTGAGGTAGAGCTTACAAATTTCCATAACTATCTACTCTCTTTACTCCAAAATCGAGTTCACAATCGAACGGGAACAAAAGAACACCTTACCTTTCTTAGAGTTATTACTTAAGAAGGGAGATCGTTTGATATATATTCTGTAGATATAAGATATCCTTTGAAATATTCTGTATAACAAGCAACAACAGATAATATTATACAATATAATTCAACATCACCGTCCTCGCATAAATTTGCCGCTTTCCATTCCTTGTTTTACAGACTTTTTAACATGCCACTTTCTTGTAAAAAAGAATTCCTTACCATTAAACAATTAGCAGTCAGTAACTTTTTCCCTTTTAAACCTATTTATAAAATGTGTTTTCAGTATGTAAAAAGAAGATTAAATTAAATCATCATTTAATTTAATCCAACAACAAACAAACTATATTAATACTTTTAGGTCGTTTACTTATTTTGGACCAATCTGGTCCCAACTATCCAGCTTTTTTCTTCCCTTTGGCATAACCCCAGCTTTTAAATTCAATAATACATTAACAAGCCACCTAACTAAAACTAAAGACAAACTACCTCCGCTATCTTCTCCGGGAGTTTATGAGATTAGGTGTAAAGATTGCCCTGCAGCTTACGTCGGCCAAATCTGGTAGGAAGATTTCTACTAGGATTAGTGAACACAAGGCCCAATATGATAAATTTAAAAATACCGATATCACAGTGACCAGATCGGCTTTTGCTAATCACCTCCTTGACTCCAAACATAATTTTCCCGACCGCCAACATATAAAAATACTTCATCAGTGCAATAAAAGTAAAAAAACTAACTTGCGGGAGACAATGGAAATTAGTAAAACTTTTAAAAGTCCAGATCT
The DNA here is from genome assembly GCF_022605725.1 of Anthonomus grandis grandis. Taxonomy (NCBI): domain Eukaryota; kingdom Metazoa; phylum Arthropoda; class Insecta; order Coleoptera; family Curculionidae; genus Anthonomus; species Anthonomus grandis. The sequence continues at coordinate 24,403,339 of NC_065546.1, forward strand.
GTTCTGTGTTAATGAAAGGTTTAAATTTGATGGCCACCTAGTTTTTAATAACCTTAAATAATTTTAAACTCAAATGATTATTGGACTTCTGGAATGTATAAGGTGATAATTTGATTGTTTAGTTTTGTTCTTTGTACATAGATAGTGCTCATTGTAAGCTTTGTTTATTGATATGTTAGGTGTTTTGGGTATGTTATGGTAAGTTTTTGTTGCATTTCTTTTCGTCGGGTTTTTTTTTTTTTTTTTTTTCTTGGGGTCGGTGGAGAAATTTTTTATGAACACTGGTTACGCGGCGCCGCCCCCAGTAGTGTGGGACTCAGTGTCGAGTCTGTTTCGTACTATACCCACTAAAACTCCACCGCTGGGTGGTGCCTTGTGGCTCCCTACACTGCGGTCTGCTAAGAAGCAGTCCTATTGTGTCCCCTGATTGTTTAGTTTTGTTCTTTGTACATAGATAGTGCTCATTGTAAGCTTTGTTTATTGATATGTTAGGTGTTTTGGGTATGTTATGGTAAGTTTTTGTTGAATTTCTTTTCGTCGGGTTACATCATCTTAATTATTATAGATCTGATGATGCTCTCGGGGTGAGAAGCTCTCCGCTGCAGCTCTCTGATGAAGTCGGGCGAAACATGTAACCTTTGTCGTTTTATTAAATGTTTCTGAGATGCTGTAGATTTTGTGTTTTTGCCTTTTATACAAACGTATGACCAGCATCTTTGGAAAAATGGATGAATTTTTCTAGTCAAGATTCAGTTTTTAACGATTTTGTCATAAATTTTCCAATGGCTGATACCTGCGATATTCAAAGTGTTAATGGCATATCTATAAAAAAATTAACCACGTTGGACACTAAATTGGGTTAGATTCTTCTTGGTTGGATCAATCTACTGACTTTTCGGGTTATGTTTCTAACGTAATGAATGTACAACTGCCAAAGGTAGATTATACAGACGAATCTAACGTTTAACCGTTTTGGGATAATTTCGGGTCGAGCCTACTATATGCTACATCGGTCGGTATATCGCGAGAAAAAGGACACAACGAAAATTCGGGTCGTCTTTGACGCGCATGCACGAGGTTTACGTTCACCTAACGAGATGTTGGAATCTGGTGAAAATCTAGTACCTGAGTTGCTACGAATCTTATTAAAATTCAGAATTGGGAAGATTAGACTCACAGCTGACATAGAAAAGGATTTCTTGCAAATTATATTAGTAGAAAATGAGCGAGACTGTCACAGGTTTTTATGGTTTGAAAGATAGTACCACTCACAGTAGATACAGATTTACCGGAAATTGCCGAATTCAGAATAAAAAGAGTTACTTTGTCAATTTTTGTTAGCTATAACATTAAAAAAGCATTTATCAGATCAACCTGAAGACATGAAGTATGTTTGTGATATCCTAAGGAACTCATTTTATGTGGATGACCTGGTCACATCCTGTGACTCACAAGAAAAAGCCAAAATGTTATATAGCTAATTGCGAGAGATTTTGTCAAAATAATTAATAAATTTAAGGAAATGGTAAAGTAACAATGAAATGAAAAGAAAATTAAATAATAACGAAGCAGAATTTAACATTGCAGTTCGAGCATGTTTCGATTAAGTTCGAAAGATTTTGGGAATACAATGGTACGGACTGACCAATGAACTTCGAAATTTTAGTAGAAGCCATTACGAACACTCTTCCACTTACTTATATAGACAACAGTGATCTAGAAAACATGATATTAACTCCCAATTATTTTTTGATTGGAAATACCCATACTTCAATTTTTTTTAATTTTGATAAGGTGCGTAATGAAGCAGATGATGTTGTGGGAAAGAAGAATTGCCATAATGAAGAGATTCTGGAAGGTGTGGTTTTCTGACTATCTACGACGCAGATCTTTAAAGTTGGTGAAGTGGTACTGTTGCATGACTAGCGTTTGCCAAGGCAGCAGTGGGAGTTAGTTAGGGTAGAGGACATTTATCTGGGGAGAGGTGGGCATATTCAAGCCTGTACGAACCAGCAATGAAACTACGATGAAGAGGCCTATCCAGTTGTTATTTTCTTTGGAGATTGAGCCCGCCGGGGAAGATGTTAATAAAATCACCCACAACAGCAAAACTAATAAAATGTAATAAATATTGAGCGATACGGGCTAAAAAGAATAGTGCGGCTGAAAAAACAATATCGAATTACCAAGTAACGAGTGTCGGCGTGCAAAACAAAAACTCAATCATAAAATATAAACCTACTGCCCGTAGGTTTATATTTTATGGACTCAATTGTATTGGGCCAAGTCGTAGCCGATCGATAATTCTAGCCTTTATAGGCGACATGTCGCTATGGAATTTAACAGTACACGGAATCCGCGTCCTGGACACTTATCCCCGCTTCCATCGATACCTCACAACAGAAGCCGAAATCATGCGAGGCGACGACCGCATCGCGATGGCAAAAATTCCGCGCTGGGGCACATATTTTGCGTTGATTCGAAATAATATTTTACTGCAGTTATTATTGTAGTTTATAGTAAGATTACGCATTTAAAATTTTAAACTACCAAACTATTTTGATACTCGCTTTGAGTTTTAAAAAGAATAAAAATTCGGTATTTAAATTAGGTGGGTAAATTAACAATTTTAGTTTTAACTTACATTTTACAATCTTAATTTTATTTAGAATAATGCCTACCTCTTGCTGCATTTCTGGGTGCAAAAGCAATTATAAAGTGCTACTGTTTAAGCTCAGAAAAAATTAAAATAGATTTTTAATTTTTTTTTTTGGTTTTTTTTGATTATCTTCGGAATCATTCAAATTTTCGATTTTTTAAATAAGCAACAAAAATTTGGCGTAGATACCTACCTAATTTCGTTTTCGCCATTAACTTTTTTACGAAAAAGTAATATAGCAATGCACAAACTTCCCCATAGCAACCAAGATAACCCACAAAAATGTCAAGAATAAGTTTTTGAAAATTTTGTTTTTTTTTTCAATAATCTTCAAAACCACATAAAATATATATATATTTTTCTATATGGCATATTCTTTTATAAGTAAATAATGTGCAACTTTGGGGTAAATTATCCATTTTCGTATTTTGAGGGTAGACGAATTTGAAACACCGTTTATGTATATTTTTCCAACAAAAAAAAAATAAATATTTAAAACATTTATCATGTACCTAAAAATACGTAATAATAAAAAAATATATTATCTTGTAAAATGTAAAATATTAGGTCTCGCGGTATCTCCATTTAGTCGTTCCACTGTACGGCGTGCGCCACCAAATCTCGGCTTCAATTTTGACGCCACGAAACCAGTGTCACGGGTAGAACTATCGATCGGCTACGGCCAAGTGTACGCCATTTAGTTTTTAGCTTAGTTAGTCCTTACTTATATCTGTTTAAGGTAGGGCGTCGCTTAATAAAAAACTTGTTTACAACCCGGGAGTTTTATCTACCTTTTAGCGAACTGCATAACATACGTAAAATTTCATACTGTACAACTGTATAGAATCACTAACTGTGGGTCACGGCTGGTTTTGCTCACCCAAATCATAACGTTTATAGTTAGTTCTCCCTTCTTTAAAGAGGTATAGGGATTAGGGTCCCTGCTAACTCGAGTCAGGGCTGAATAAGTCTAGTTATGTCTTCTAGGACCTGCTGGTTTCTTTAACTGTGAGTAAGATGTTCCAGAGCGGCTACTTCAAGGTCTGTTTCATAGAAGTGTGGAAGTCATTGCGAACCGCTATGATCCAGCCCTAGAAAATGATTTTCTCAGGTTCCTTCCCACTGGAAAGAAATCTAACAGTCTCATTACTCAAATTCGCAACTTACTACCAAATTTTCTTTAAAATTTTTTGAAAAAACCTAATACTTGTGACCACAACAGGGCCAAAAATGAAGAAAACATGTGTCTGTAAGCACCTATCTGTTAGATGAATTCATCTGACTTTTAACATATGGCGCCATCTAGCATCAGAAGCGGTAATACATAAAAAGTAATCTATGAAGAATGAAGCGCCGAATATATATTTCAAAAAAGGTCTGAATGAAACCTTCTAAATGAAGTTTGTAATTGCTTACAATTTTAGAAAACCAAATCCTTGTGTGCTTCTCCTGTCGGGTGAAAAAATAATCGTGACACGTCCAGACTGTACCAGACACAGAAAAAGGGAACCCTAAATAACTTTGTTGCTTTTCAAGATAAACAAATGAAATTTGGTATATCGTTAGAATAGTTATATGATTGTGATATTCTGTTGTTTTCCATCACTGCCGGTTTCCTGTTCGTTCATTTTTGTGAATTAGTTTTTTTCTTCTTATGGGCTTATTAACCAACCGATTTAAAAAATAATTATATCAAATTATTGGGAAACAGAAAGCGAAATTTCAAAAGTAGTTGTTTTCAATAATTTGTTATTAAAAAAAAAAAGTAAATGCCGAAATTAATGGTTTCGACAGTTTAAATAGGCGTCATCAAAATGTGAATGAAGTGAAACGTGAATAAACCGGAAGTGATGGGAAACAATAGAATATGTCAAAAGATGCTCTTATAACTATTCTATCGATATATCAAATTTCATTTGTTTATCTTGAAAAGTAAAGCACCAAACCAAAACAATTTCTTTCTTTTCTGCTTACCTGTTCTTTAAACTTCGTGGTTGTAATCTGACAAATGTCATTCGTATATAATTTCTTTTGTCATAGAATAGAGATGGTATATGTGGTGAGGTTCGAAATTCACATGTTTGAATCACTAAAGTGACAATTTTTTTTAAATACAATTATGGTATTAGGTAGCGTAAAAAAAATTCTATAAACCGCACTGGAGTGTCAAAGAGAGTACTGAGTTTAAGTTCTCAAAGGTTTGACCAAAAAAAAAAAAGGTTAATAACGAACTCCACTACGAATATGAAGGAAAAAAGTAAATAAAGTATCTACATAAACCAGTGAAATAATTGAATAACAAAACATAGTAAAATCTTTAATGTATATTAAGAGGATAGTGTGAATTTGTGATGATTTTAAAATGGTAGAGCCAATTTTTGATTATCAGTTCCGCCTCATCCTAATAGGTGATAGTACTGTTGGAAAAAGCTCTTTGTTGAAATATTTTACTGATGGAAAATTTGCAGAGGTATAGTATTGCAATTTTCTTACATTCAATTAATATTTTCCTAATATGTGTAACTCAAATAGTTCATCATAGTAAATAATTATGTCCATATTAAACCACCAACTGACCACCACCACAACAAGATAAAATTCTCAATTTATGTTTATGATATAACTAAAAATCCTCTAACATGTTTATGAAAAGTTCTAAACTGTAAAGGTCAAGTTTAGCAACTTTTCTGTAAATTGCACTTAAAATTATGGCAAAATGCTTGAAATGTGTATAATTTTACCAGAAAAATTATCTATTTTACCAGAATATTGTTCTGGTAAAATAGAGAATTTTCAACACTCTGTAGCTTTTAAATTCACAGCTTCATCACTCCACTAACTTTAATATCCTTGGAAGTCAAATTTGGGTTATGTTGAAAGCAGCCTATTGTGATGGTATAGAAAAATATTACAATCTATTCTTTTTAAAAGGGAGTTTTAATCTACTTGTCTCCCCAAAAAATGTATATTGCCAATGCCTTGTTGTTCCAAATGCATCCCTTTCTTATTGCTATACAAACAAACAGAGTAATAAAATTTTAAATAATCATCCATTACTCTCAAAGAGACTTAATAAGTATATGACCAAAGGGGGTAGAAAGTAAACTCAAAGTCCAAGTTTCATAAATCAAGCATCTATTAAAGGTTATGCCGCATTAGGGCATCATCAGACCTATCTAAATACAAAAACTACACACTGACTCACACTAATATAAATAAAAAAATATAAAATAAAATAACTTTACACCATCGTGTATTGTTATTGACTCCAGTACGCGATGCCATACTCTGTAATCCATGGCAAGAGGCAATATTTTCAAAAAGTCAATGTATGGTGCGCCATATCTTACCATTTAGGTATTATTGGCCATACTTTATTGAAGGATCTATTAATTAAGAAATGTATCTTCAGATCAAAGAATAAATATTTATTTTCAACACGTCCAGCACACTCCACTATTCGAGTAACAGAATGGTTGAATAGAACTTTTCCAAATCAATGGATTGGAAGATGCGGCCCAATTGAGTAGCCACCGAGGTCACCTGATTTAACCATTTCTGATTCCTATTTATGGGGCTGCCTCAAGCAAATTGTTTATTCCGAGCCAAATGACAGGGATACCTAATGACAGGGAATTACTAAAACAAAGAATTAGAGATGCTTGTAATTCAATTTCCATTGAAGAAATTATAAATTCTTTTAAAATGTTTAGGAAAGATATTGAAAAATGTTTTGATAATGGAGGTAGCAACATTGAATAAATTTAAAATAAGTAAATAAAATAAATTTTCTTGTTAAATTAGACATACTAAGTACATTTTATTACAAACATATTTTTGAGGATGGTTTGTAACTCTTAGATCACTGATTTAACTATTAGATAAATAAATTAGTTAGTTTTTCTCTAATAATTAAATATGAATACAAAAATTAATTGGTACACAAAACTTAAAAATCAAAGTAGGCCTATACTTATAAAATTCGGACACAATTTTGCATTCTAAACAACTTTTTCTTATAAACTTTTTTTATATCTTGCCTAGAAATACTACTTTATTTACTCATAAAATTTAAAAAATGCTCATATCCAGCATGCTTGATTTTAAAAATATAAAAATATGGTGAATTTTGTTTTTTAATCAGGCAGTGCTGAATGCCAAAAGGTCAAGTTTCAACTACAAAATTTTTTGTCATTTTTTCGTATAAATGAAACCTTGCAAATTTTGGTACTAGTTTTTCATTTTTATCGACGGTTATTGAAAAAAAGAAAGAAAGATTTGATATAATCTATTGTTTTTAATAGTATACATATTTTTTAATTCCTGATCCAAATCTTTTTCAAGTAGCTTGTTATAAATAAGTTTTAAGGTATCATCTTGGTGTTGAATACATAAAAACCAATCATCAGAACAAATAATACTACACATGTTGCGACATGTTTCAAGAGCATCCACATGTTTGAATCGTAAGCCACCATGGCGCTACACGCGGTAGCATATCGCGTTTGGTAAAAGTAGATTGTGCAAGACATTTTTGTGAAGATTAGATTAGATTTGTGAAGAGCAATTGGTTATATGTAATTGTAAAATGAATACCTACTAGATAAACTCTAAATAGCTTTACAGACTCAATAATATCAAGGGTTTCTAACTCAAAAGAGTGATAAAGTTTTTCATCTTTAAATGTCATTCTGCTATAGTACATTACAGGCTTAAAATTTTCCTCATGGTTTTGTAATAAAATGCTTTCTATACCTTTACTACTAGCATCCATATGCAATTCAGTTTCTAAATTTGGGTCATATATGCAAAGTAAAGGCTGTAAAGTTATTTTTTTTAATTTCATTTCAAGTGCCTTTTCGTTAGTAGCTGACCACTTCCATTCCATTGTTTTTTTAAGAGGTTAGTCAATGGGGCTACAATTAGTGCATGATCTTTAACAAACTTCCTAAAATATGAAGTTAATCCCAGAAACTGTCTTAGTTCATGCAAATTTGTGGGCACCAGAAAGTTTGACACTGCCCTAATTTTATTTATTATTTATTATTATACAGGATCAACCCCATTACAAAAAAGAATAATACAACATAATAATTTATTTAACCTAACCACAATAATAAACTATTAAATTCTAACAGAATTAACAACCATTTAATTGTTATTAACACTGATTTGGATCTGATAACTTAGTGACATAGTGATTAGAGTTAGGTTATTAAATTTACCTAAATTTCAGACACTAAAAATGCATGATTCTCTTTATGACAGAAGATTACATTGCTATTGTCCAAACCATATAGAAAGAAAATTAAATCTCAAATACTTGGGAATCATACTAGGTAAAAACTTAAACTGGAAAGATAATTTAAAATATGTTACACAAAATACTAGAAAATTAATCTTTAAGTTTTATGAATTGAGGAATATATTACCATTGATAACCCTTAGAACAATTTACTGTGCACTTGTTGAGTCTGTGATTTCTTATGGGATAGTAGTTTGGGGTAATGCAGGACCTACAGTAATTTCCAAATTACACAATGTACAAAAGTAGATAATTAAAATAATGCTTTTTAAAAGCAAAAGGTTAGTGAAATTGTTAACCAAATACAAGTTTAAATAGGCCTATGCATTATTCTTTATTAAATAATCCAATCATTTAACAACAAGTAATTTTAATTTAACTAAAAGTGACATTGTACCAATTTTTTATCCCAAACTCGTGATATAAATTCAAAAAACTGGATCAATAAAATTGAACAGCTTGGTCAAATTAATCTGTGAAAAGACGTTACAAAGTCGTATTTTATGCAGGCTAAACTGGCAGGAATAGCGAAAGGGTAGCTGTTTCTTGCCCTTTGAATTCACATGGGTTAATATTAGGTTATTGTTACTTATACCTGAATTTTTATCAGCAGATTACATTTCCCTTATGGTGCTGATAGGAAGAGCATTAAATTTGTTGATTTTTAAAATGAATTTAAAACGGCCGATTATAATGGTATCAATAATTATCTAGGTCCAGTTAACTATGACACTTTATTGGGGTGTCAAATGATTTTAATGTGATAGTCTCTCAAGTTCGTCCTATTTTAGGAATGGCTATAGCACTCTTTGTGCTATTAAAAAGGTATAAAGCATTCCAGTTTCCTTCTTGGTTTTCAGCTGAATTGAGAACATTGGTTAAATTGAAGAAAGGGGCTCATAATTGTTACAGGACCAGTAATCGAGCAGCTGACTATTTAAAATTTTCTAATGTCAGAAAGAGACATGAAAACTGTGAAAATATATCACTATGTGAAAATATCACTCAAAGTGTAAAACTTTGAGTGATATTTTCTATTAAAATCATCTTTTGAAGTTAGATCAGCAGCTTTATACTAACCTTAAAAGTTTTTAGTTTAATTTAAATAAGGATAGGGAGGTAAATGGAATACCTAATTTGATGAATTACAGAAATAATGAATTCTTCGGATGTGAGGAAATTGCAGAGTTTTGCTCATTTTTTTTTCCACTGTATAAACAGAAAAGCCCAAATTATCCTAGTGCTTGTGATCAGACTAGAGTAAATAATACAATTATTCCCAATGTAAATTTGTCATTTGAATTGGTATTTGATTCAATTTTTAAGCTAAAGCTAAGTTCAGGTCCATTTACTACAGGTACTATTTCTTACCCTCTTTTTATTATATTTGAAAGATCTTTGGATACTGCAGCTTTTCCAACTCTATGGAAACACAGCTTTGTGGTACCAATATTTAAGGCTGGTGATATAAGTGAATTAATGAATTATAGAAGTGTGAGAATACAGTCTGCAATCCCAAAGCTTTTGGATGGGCAAAGCTATTTATGATCAGTTGCATTTTCATTGTAAGGAGTTATTGGTGGGTGAGCAGCTTGGGTTCACACCTGGAAAATCAACATTGACAAATTTGCTGATATTTCATCAGGATTTACTAACTGCCTTCCTTGGGAAAGAGGTATCAGGTAGTAGTCATCTACACTGTCTTCTACAAGGTTTTGATAGAGTTAATCATGGCTATTACTAAGGAAGTTGGAACTGTTTGGCTTTCCTGGGAGATTAGTGGGTTGCTTTTTTTTTCTTGTCAGGAAGGGACCAGAAAGTTTGCATTGGTAATACTAGGTCAGGCAACATTGTTGTTTACTCTGGTATTCTGCAGGGTGGCCATTGTTCACCTCTGCTATTTAATACATTTATTAATGATATTGCCTCCTGTTTTGAAAATAGTAACTTCTTGATATTTGCAGATGATGTTAAATTTATAGACAAATATCATCTTCCCTTGACCAGATTAAGTTGCAGCAGGATTTAAACAAATTGTATGAATGGTATATTAATAATAATTTATTTTTAAACATTAGCAAGTGTATTATTATGATTTTTTATAAAGCAAATAAGAGGAATGATCCATCTTAGTCAACGGTATTGCTAGCCGCAATATTCGGTACTGCAGCACAATAAAGGACTTTGGGATATGGTTTTATGAACAACTAACTTTTAATACACACATTAATAATATAATCTTAAACTCGTCCAGGGTTCTTGGCTTTGTGGTTCGCAAGTGTAGGGCTTTCTCACTGGAGACCTGCAAGAGAGTTTATATCTCACTTGTAGTTTCTCTGCTTGATTATGGTTCAATGGTTTGGTCACCATTTTACATGAACAGCTGTTTAGCCTTAAAACCGGTTCAGAACCACTTTGTTGGATTTTGTCTGTTTAAGCTAACTATAAGAGTCCCTGATAATCATATATATGACCATGCATTGGAGATGCTAAATCCAAAATCTTAAAACAAAGATGTTTACATTCTGATCTTATTTTTATATTCAAGTTGTTAGATGGTCATATAAATTGCCCTGAACTTCTGAAGATGATTTTCTTTAATGTGCCAACTAGAAACCTAAGACATAATCGTTCGTTTTCCGTGCCTTTTCGTCGCACGAATTATGCACCACACTCCCCAATTGAGAGGAATTGAGAGGAAGATTGTTAAACTCAGGTGAAGTGGATATTTTGGGTAATGCCCTTTGCATCAAATTAGAGAAATTATTTGAATCTTTTTGTTAATTTTTTTCCAATTTTTTTACTTTTGATTATGGACGGTATTTTAATTTTTAATATTTGTGATATTAGCTTTTAGTTTTTGTTCTTTTTTATATTCATTGGTTGTCATTAAGTTATCAGATCCAAATCAGTGTTAATAACAATTAAATGGTTGTTAATTCTGTTAGAATTTAATAGTTTATTATTGTGGTTAGGTTAAATAAATTATTATGTTGTATTATTCTTTTTTCTAATGGGGTTGATCCTGTATAATAATAAATAATAAATAAAATTAGGGCAGTGTCAAACTTTCTGGTGCCCACAAATTTGCATGAACTAAGACAGTTTCTGGGATTAACTTCATATTTTAGGAAGTTTGTTAAAGATCATGCACTAATTGTAGCCCCATTGACTAACCTCTTAAAAAAACAATGGAATGGAAGTGGTCAGCTACTAACGAAAAGGCACTTGAAATGAAATTACAAAAAATAAATTTTCCGGCTTTACTTTGCATATATGACCCAAATTTAGAAACTGAATTGCATATGGATGCCAGTAGTAAAGGTATAGAAAGCATTTTATTACAAAACCATGAGGAACATTTTAAGCCTGTAATGTACTATAGCAGAATGACATTTAAAGATGAAAAACTTTATCACTCTTTTGAGTTAGAAACCCTTGATATTATTGAGTCTGTAAAGCTATTTAGAGTTTATCTAGTAGGTATTCATTTTACAATTACATATAACCAATTGCTCTTCACAAATCTAATCTAATCTTCACAAAAATGTCTTGCACAATCTACTTTTACCAAACGCGATATGCTACCGCGTGTAGCGCGATGGTGGCTTACGATTCAAGACTTCGATTTTGAAATTAAACAAAGACCGGGAAATAAAATGAAACTGTGGATGCTCTTGAAACATGTCGCAATATATGTAGTATTATTTGTTCTGATGATTGGTTTTTATGTATTCAACACCAAGATGATACCTTAAAACTTATTTATAACAAGCTACTTGAAAAAGATTTGGATCAGGAATTAAAAAATATGTATACTATTAAAAACAATAGATTATATCGAATCTTTCTTTCTTTTTTTCAATAACCGTCGACTGAACTTAAGACAGTACTGTCAACGAGTCCTGGATCGAAAGATGAAACTAGTTTTAAAAATTCTAGTTGGTGAGTTAATATGCATGACTATACCAGATGAGTCGAAAATCGACTAGAGAGATTTTTTAGCGTCACACACAGTGGAGAAGTCAATGTTAATGTTGATCGCCACATAAAATTAGTTTGAACTTAAGACAGTACTGTCAACGAGTCCTGGATCGAAAGATGAAACTAGTTTTAAAAATTCTAGTTGGTGAGTTAATATGCATGACTATACCAGATGAGTCGAAAATCGACTGGAGAGATTTTTTAGCGTCACACACAGTGGAGAAGTCAATGTTAATGTTGATCGCCACATAAAATTAGTTTGGTATTTAAAGGTAGGGGCTCTAGCAAGCTCAGTAATTTCTGAAAAAATATATTTGCGTTCGCGTCGGGAGTTCTGTAAATACAAATCATATAGAGATTATAATTATTATGATAGATAATACAAAATTCGAATACTCTTTTAGGTAGCAGATTATCAAACTTGGTAATTGGTCAGTTGAAAAATCGTTGTTAGTAGAAATTATTATGTTATCTCCATAAGATAAATTACTTTTATTAAATGTAGCGATTGTTGTATATTTTTTAAGAAAAACAGGCTCATCAACATTTAACCAATGTTCAGTAATGGCGATGCTGTCTAAAAGAAAAAATAATTAATCTGTGTTATGTCAGATAAAAAGTGAGACCTAAAGGCAGCCAGATTCGACTTGATTTATCCCATAGGCGTCGTGAAAGCAATAATATAACTCGAAAGGTCCTCAGATGCTAACAAGCAAGTTTGATGCTACTACAAGTGTGTCCTTCAAAGCAGAAATTAGATAGTTAGTCGTGAAGATAGGCAAGAAACAACCTAAGAGGTTTTTAATATTGATAGACCTTCTAGTCTTGCCAATAAGGCAAGGCGCAAATTGGAATACTTATAGCACTTGTGAGGCGACGCAGCACAGCACGTTGTTTTGTAAACTACAGGATTGAATATATTGGCGCAAATTGACGACGCAACGCGACCTGGCACGACACGCGTGTTCATAACTATTATTTACAACAAGTGTTTTACTTATTTTTTTTACCAACAATGACAGAACAAAAGTTAATAGAGGTAATATTGGAACACAGCTTTACGATACAAAAAATGCTAATTATATGAAGACAAAACTAAAGAATCGGATATGGAGTGATATTGCAAATGATTTAAATTTCACAACAATTGTTTCGTTCGTCTGTCAAAAATATCAGACATTTTCCCGATGGCAGCTAGTCGCGAAATAACAATCAAATGCAAACCTCGGCGTTTCCTATTTGAAACCGCGTGTCCCAATATGCGGATCACCACGCAGCACGTGTAGCACGTACAAAAAAGATTCAGTACCGGTTTAATTAAGCATTAAAAATAAGAGTACCTTCATATAAAGAAAATATGTAGTTTTTAAAACATTTGCAATTTAAGACTTTTATATCAATAGAATACTATACGGTTTCTAAATTGAATCAGTTAGTCATAACAGCGCGGTGTTAGAACACTATCAATAGCCTGTTCAAGCGTTAGTCTGGTAAGAATCAACGGTTACTGTCAAAAATGTTAAATGACGTCACGGTTAAGGCTATTGGCATCCATCCAAGGGATGCTTTAATATTGCGGTCGATCGGTTATTTGTTTATAATATATGTATATTCGGTGGCGCTGTATTGTGTACATGGATGTTGTTCTTAAAACTTAATTATTCTTTTGGATGGAGTTGAACAAAACCCACTTGTGGTTTTACATTTCTTAAAAAATGTTGGGCCTGATACATTTTTGTATATTTTGGCAAATATATATAATATTATAGTAGTTTTTGTTTGTTTATACAATATACGTTTTCGATTTTTTTTATTTGTCAGCTGTCAAACGCTATAACTTTCCTCATAAGCAGAGTTACTGGCGGCTAAACCGATGACGTCATTCGATTAATACCAAATGTCGCTTGTATAAAGCGGTATTTACTTTTGGTTTTAACCACTCCTGGCTTGGACAGGCTACAAGTAATACAATATTGTCAATACTTGTCATTTGTCAAATGTCAATAATAAATCATGCCGGGAAAATAAAATTTATGCACACGAAGATTTATTAAATTTATTTATTATTTACGGAGTTATTTCAAAAACATGCATTTGCATTACATTTGCGACTCGATTTCCGAAAAAACAAAAACCATCACAAAATACTGTCAAGAAGTTTATTAAAAATATTCAAGAATTTTAGATCAGTATGAGCAAGAGTTTAAAATTGCAATTTTGGCATATTTTAGGGCATCCCCAAGAATATCTACCAGGAATTAGAATCACAATATCTGTCACCAATAATAAGAATTTTAGAATTTTATGAAAACATTAATTTTAACCATATATCTTTACCATTGTTTAGCATATTAAGAAGACCGATTTTTCATCGGTTCAATTCATTTTACTCCGATCTTAGGAAAATATTTTCTTTGTGGATACGGATCTGGACGGATGAAGCGAAGTTTACGAAAAATGGAACTTTTAATCGACGAAATTGCCATTATTGCAGCGACACAAATTTGTATCCATTTAGAAAATTACCTAGAATATAATGTTTATTGTACCATAAGAAATGACAGCCTCGTGGCCTTAGAATTTTATGAAGATAATTTAAATTGTCAAGAGAGTTTTGAATTCTTCTAGTAAGCGTTATAGTATCATCTTGCACAATTCTGGCTGATCGTAGAAATTACACAATGCATCCTGCTCTCCAGATCTGACAGTACTCGATTTTTTTATATGGGAACAATCTAAAGTATTATCAGTTATAATTAATTATCAATAAATACCAAAAGTGAGGTTTACCGCAGTAACCTCCAAAGAAGATTCCATGCGAAGGCTCAGAACTGCATTTGAAGAACTTAACTCTCAGTCAGTCAATATGCAGTGCAAGAAATGGCTAGAGCTTCAAGGGTTTAACGAAGGGTATTTAAATAAGGATAAAAAAAATATATTAAAATAATTTTTATAACTTTTCATACTATTATTAGTAATAAAGTTGAATCGAACGAATTTGAATAAGGCAATGGTTACATGGATGAAATTCTTCATTGCAGTAAAAAGTGTTTTCGATAACTGGACAACCGTTTCCATTGAGCTGGACTCCCTAGTTAGTACGTACTAAGTGAGGGTATTTAGGAATAATCTCAAGTGGGATTTTTGGATTATACGGAACAGGTAATGGAAAAACAAATGTGTGAGGCTTCAGTATTGGTACCTGATTAGCAAATATTATACTCTATTCCAGAATTGTATAGAGTAATAGACTTGATTCGGGCTTCTGCTTTTTTACAAAATATAAAGGGTAAACTGCAAATTGATTGCAGTATTGGTCATAAATATAGTAACAAATAGGTACAATTTTCCTTTAATATTTTTGATTTCTTAAAAAGTGCACGTGCACATTGATAGATATTTTACAAAAGGTTTATTTAAGCATATTTTTTGATATTTTAGAAAATAAACAAACAATCGTTTTTTAGGAATTGGAAAAGATATTTGTTTTAATATTAATAGCACAAGAAGCGAACTCATACTTTTACTTATAATTTTACTTACCCGAATTTAATATCCATTGATTGCAAGTCCTTAAGTTTCACTGGAAATCTAAACATCCAACGGTAGAATCTGTGCGTGAATTGCCACAATTAAAATTTGCATTCATTTCCATATGGACGTTTTTTAGCACTTATTTCATCCATTTTTAATTTAAGGCTTTAAAGTGTAGCCAAACAAGACACAACTATGAAAATATTTTTTATAATAACACACTAAGGAAAAAATAGACCATTTGGGTTGCGTAGACCAATTGGGTTTTTGCAATGCTCTCATTCGTCGAGAACAGGTTATGAGCGTGGGAAAAACCTAATATCTAATTTCGGGTTTTGGGTACTTCCCTGATCATGCTTATTGTATTAATTAGTATTCTATAATTAACATTAAAATTGCTACATTGATATACATTTTAGAAACAAAAATATAATTAGGGGGCTTTAAATTTATTCTGTTATTATAACTATAGGACTTATTATAGTACTGCTGAGAACTGAAATATAAATTTAATTGACATACATATACATTAAGTATGTATCTATAGCTCCCTCCATCAATATCACAATATCAGCTTTATACATTTATTTTAAATATTTTCTGATTCACTAGTGGATAATATATGGTTATGAAAAGCATTTAATTTTGCAAAAATCATGGTATCCTATAAATTATCAACGAAATTTATAAAGAAAAGATTTGCAACAAAATAGCTTCAAAAACAATTTTGAATATTTTGTCAGTTGATAAATTATAGGTAATAAATCAACGTAACGTATACTAAGTAGCGGCGGCTACCGCCAGGCACGAACTCCTCTATTTTTTTTAATAAAATAAAGAATATTAAACTCACTAAAAATTTAAAATAAACAGGTTAAAGTATTAAACTCCCCTCGTAATGTACATAATTAGCCTCCCATCCAAGTCTAAACCGGCAGTGTCATGCATCTGCCGGGGTGATGCGGTCTCAAAGTGTTTGCAACCTTGCCGAGTTCAGCCAGCAGTGCCAACATCGTTTATTTTTATTGCGAATCTAGTTCGCCGTTTCGGTTGGACTTATTTTTCTGTGTTAAATGTAAATAATATCAATAATGAATACTATTAAATATAGTTTAGAAAGTAGGTCACGCTTGAAGAAAAAGTCGAAATTTAAAATTTAGGTGCAAATATTGCTTAAATGTTTGTTTGAATGAAAAATTATTTAAGAGAGTAAAGATGGAAAAACAATTTCATGTCTTAGAAGAATTTCCTTCATTATATAACTTCCTAAATCGAAATATTTCTTAATTAAGTTCAGTAAAAAAATTCAGATATATATGTACATATATCCATAGGTGTGTAATACATTTTAAGAAACACGTACAGGAAATTAATAAAATACTCCACTTATTTATTAAACATTTAGTTAGCTTAAAATTCCCTACATGTTTTGGACACAGGTCCATCATGAGGGGGTACTAAAAGGAAATAGTTCCGAACAAAAGACAAACAGACAGAAAAAATTAATATAAGGTACGCTTACAAAGGTTTAAAATTGGTAACAGGCACACGCCCCAGGGTTTGATTACATGTCAAAAATCCTCTATTTATTAGTATTGTTTTCAATTTTAATTTTTTTATTTTTATTTGTTTACATTCTGTTGTTGACAAGCACTGTAGGTGACATCTATGGGGGAAGTTCTAAAAGTGCCATGGTACCTGATGGTGTGTTACTATAATTATTGTTTTTTTGGTAAAAGCAAGAGGAAAGCAGAAGGTTTATAGAGAACATATTAGATGGCGCGTTAACATAATGATTCGTACGCTGTGGAGAAGGAAAGCAACGAATAAGTACTATATAAAAGAAATTGTAAAGGGTAAGAACGATGTATTAAGAGACTATGAAGAGTTAAGACACAGTGAGTTGAAAAAGTGAGTACAAGAATGATGTACTTGATCATTAACACAGTAATGGTGGTTGTTTTGTGTAGCTTTATTTATTTGGAATATTTCCAACAGATCAAGTTTGTTGCAAAAGCTTTAAGTCAGTAGTTGGATTAAAACTGTGGTTGCTAGTATAAACATGTCTTGCAAAGTTAGATTTGATACTTGTAGGGCAAATATTTCGGTTCTTGCTTTTCTCAATCTCCCTACAATGTTAATTGATACGTGTAGAAAACCTTCTACCGGTCTGTCCAATGTAAAATGCATTGCAATTCTCACTCGAGCACCCTATCCGATAGACTCCTGATTTTTTTTCTGGCGGAATTTTGTCCTTGATAACAAAGAATCTTAATGTATGTTTAGTTTGAAAGCTAGCTAAATTTGAAGCTAACTAAATGTTTAATAAATAAGTGGAGGGAGACTGAAGGATTTTCATTTTACCTTAACCTATGACTCCACTGCAAGTATGAACTATTTCTTCCCTATAAAGAAAGCTGGTCTGGCTACACTAGTCCGCGAGTACAAGAACAATCTACTGACAAGGAAATTGGTTTAACTGGACATTTGGTTTAACCAGGAGTGTTTGAGAAGAAACCTGAGACCCAACTATGTCACCCTAAGGTCCAAAAGTACGTCTACATCAGCCACCAAAGCATTGAGGATAGCAATCAAGGTTTGGATCAAAGAGGAAATTAAGAAATTCTATTTTAAACTTAATCGATCTTAAACTGAAATTTGTATACTTACATTTTAATGATTTGATGTATGAGCCAGAACTTCTTAACTATATGTACGATCAAAACAAATTTTAAATTCCAACGTGTAAAAAACAAAATCAATGTTCTCGCCAAAACCAGTAACAGCTCGCTAAACTTCCCTCCCGAACAAAACAAAATAATTAAGAAAGACGATGTTTTCAACTCAACAGCCACGGACTGTAAGTTTGACAGATATTATGAGTTTAAGTTTTGACAGTTCAATTTTTACATCTGAACTCCGCCATAACACTTCCAGCAATAACTCACTTAACTTCTCTTTTCACCCCAGAATACTTAATTTAAGCAATGTTACTTTTACGGATAACGAAAACTGTATGTTGAATTCTAGTTTAAACTATAATTTTCACATCATTCCCCAAAGAAGGGATTTGGAACTATTGGCGGTCGCGTGCGAGAACATCTTTACCTTTATCAATGATCTCCCTCCCATTAAAGGAGACACTCAGATCCCAGGCTGCTTCATGTATTAACACATCATAGATGCAATAGCTTTTCTCCCTCGAGTGTTTCCCCTAATCTTAAGACGCTAAAATCTTTACAGAATAAGATCACTACTAATAACTTGACCTTAACTACGAGAAATCAGACAAGGACAATTGTCTTGTAATCTGAAGTTCAATATGTTGAAAAAGTTGAAACCTTTTTGTCCACAGATAATTTTTCTGTTGTCAACCTCTGTCGTTCTGACAAATTTTTGGTTAAATTTAAACTCATACCTATCAATCCGTCCATCTCGTTGTTGTACATCCACAAGCATGATATGCCTATTCGTCCAGTGGTTTCTTATTGTGGCTCTCCATGTGACAAGCTGAGTTCTTGGCTCAACCACACTTTACTTAATCTCACTAAGTTTAAAAGTTCATTTCTATAAAAAATTCCACTCAACTAGCTCAAGAGTTGAAAGATATCATTCTACCCGATTCATCCTTTCTAGTATCTTTTGATGTTTCTAACCTCTTCCCTAGCATTCCACTTGAGGACTGTTTACCTTTAGTTGCAGACTTACTTTAAAAAAATACTGATCCTAAGAAAGTCCATATTGACCACCTTTGTGTTCTGGTTGACTTAGTTTTACAACAATTTTTTTTTCAATTTAACTATAAATACTACAAACAAAGCTCAAGTATTGCAATGGGTTCTAGCCTGTCTCCTCTTTTAGCTGAATTGTTTATGTCAGACTTGAAAAATAAAATAGAAAATAGTCCCCTCTTTCAACACATTTTCTTTATCAAACGATATGTGGATGATATTTTTGCCATTATTAAGGGTAGCCCCTCCGACCTTCAAAATTTTATTACGTTCTTAAACTCTTTACACTCATGCATTAATTTTACTTTTGAAATTGAAACCAACGAATCCTTAACATTTTTAGATCTTAAACTAACAGGTATAAACAATAAGATCAAATTTTCAATATTCCGTAAGCCTGCATCCACTGACTGTACCATCCCTTATAACTCAAATCACCCTAATAGCCAGCAATTCGCAGCTTTCTATTCGTACTTTTCTAAACTTTTCTCGATTCCCCTAGACAAAGCTGACTTCAACACGGAGTTAAATATTATAAAACAAATAGCTTCTAACAACCATTTTCCCCCTAAAATTAATCAATAAAATTTATTTCAAACATTTAAATAAAAATCTGATAATCAAACAATCAGACGATCAAAAATATTATCCAATCCCCTTTTGGGGTACGGTTTCATACCAAATCAAAAATATATTTAATTCACATAACATCAATACTAGCTTTCAAACTAAACATACATTAAAATCTTTTGTTATCAACTGTATGGACAAAATACCACCAGAACAAAAATCAGGAGTCTATCGGATAGGGTGCTTGAGTGAGAATCACAATGCATTTACATTGGACAGACCGGACATGTTTATACTAGCAACCACAGTTTTAATCCAGCTACTGACTTAAAGCTTTTACATTTCTGCCGGAAAAGCAACAAACTTGATCTGCTGGAAATACTCGAAATAAATAAAGCTACACAAAACAACCACCATTACTGTGTTAATGATCAAGTACATCATCCTTGTACTCACTTTTTCAACTCATTGTGTCTTAACTCTTCATAGTCTCTTAATACATAGTTCTGAGCCTTTACAATTTCTTTTATATAGTACTTATCCGTTGCTTTCCTTCTCCATAGCGTACGAATCATGTTGTTACCGCACCATCTAACATAATATCTATGTTCTCTATGAACCTTCTGCTTTCCTCTTGCTTTTACCAAAAAAAAAAATTGTTGTAACACACCATCAGGTACCATGGCACTTTTAGAACTTCTTCCATACATGTCACCTACAGTGCTTGTCAACAACAGAATGTAAACAAATAAAAATAAAAAATTGAAAAATTGAAAAGAATAGAAATAAATAGAGGGTTTTTAATATGTAATCAAACCCTGGGGCGTGTGCCTCTTACCAATTTTAAACCTTTGTAAGAGTACCTTATATTAATTTTTTTCTGTGTCTGTTTGTCTTTTGCTCGGAACTATTTCCTTTTAGTGCCCCCTGATGATAGACACCACTATGTCCGAAACATGTAGGGAATTTTAAGCTAACTAAATGTTTAATAAATAAGTGGAGGAAGACTGAAGGATTTTCATTTTACCTTAACCTACGACTCCACTGCAAGTATGGACTATTTCTTCACACTTATATATGTTTCAGAGCTATGAAAAACATTTCCTAAGTAATTTAGGAAGCGCAGTAGCGCTTATCCATTTTTTAATAGTGGAAAACTGAAGTTCGAGCTTACTATTATATACAGTACAAATGATATGTATAGTATCTTAAAGAGCACTAGTATTCTTCAGTTTTTTCATTTGTAATAAAAAATAATTTAAGGGAATGTTTTTTTAAAACCTATAAAATTTTAGAAATTATTTCTAGTACTACTCCAATGACAACTTGTGAGTGTGAAATATATTTTTCATCTTTAAAAAAAAAATAAGTATTTTGTACGATGTACGCTGGCTCAGGATAGACTTAAGGCTCTTGATGCTTTCAACAGAAAAAAAAACTTGTGCAGAATATTTTAGATTTTGTCAATAAAGTCATTGAAGGACTTGCTGCCTTAAAAAAATTGAAGGATATATTTAAAATATAAATAAACAATCTGACAAAAATTTAAAAAAAGCATTTATTAGTGCGCTTGAGACCATACGACTGAATTAAAACTTCTGTAGGCCCATTTAGCTGTTGTTGCATAGATATATCTCCATATATATCTTTGCACAACTGCCGTGCGTAATTTCTTTTTAGTTGATGGTCCTGGAGCACCACTTTTATACAGAGTCTGTATCACTTCCTGCCATAATTCCTTAATATTTATCCGAAAATTCAGAAAATATGAACTTTAAAATGAATTTATAATTTTATTCACTTTAAAAGTAGAATAATTAAATTAATGAACAACAAAAATTAATTTATAAAATTGTACAAGAACGAAATGAAATTACGAAATAATCAAGAAGCACTTTATGACTTCCTACTGTATTTCAACACGCTTATGGCGTTGAAATGCGGTAGCAAAACCGAATATCATCTATCCATACTTTAAACCATAGGTGAATTATGTGCTGTAACCTAGGAGGAATTTAAAAGTATTCAAGCGAGTAAAACCTGTTAGAATCATACCTGTAATTAAGATTGCAAGACATAAATGGTGAAATTAAATAGATAATTTTATTATTCCATCTTACAATTATTATTGAATAATGATGAAAGCAAACTTTAAATTTTGTAAAATGGAAATGTTATTATTTTAGGTACCATAAGAAAAGAGATATTTGGACATTAAGAAAATAAAAGTTATTGTCTGATATGTTATAGGTTAGGCCCATATCCAAAACCCGATCAAAACAGTAAATATACGGGGTGTTTGAAGCATAGGCGGAAAATATTTTAGAGAGTTATTCTTTGTTAAAAAATTATATGTTTGCCCATGAGCGTTCGCGATTTATATTTAATATTTTATTGTAATATGTATTTTATATATTTTTTGACGTATATACATATATGCACTTGGAGTTTTCCAAGATGCGCTTTTCATCTAAAATATTTTTAATATGGCTCCGGTACTATCGGTGGCGTCATTTTGTAAATATTGTAGATGGGATGAGCCTCTTTGAAAACCACACATTTCTAGAAAAATATAACACAGAGTGAATCAGATATGGACCGCAAAAATGATCATAGTGAAACACCCTGTAAACGTTATTAGTTATTTTTTTAAATAAAATTAACAAAATTATACTTGAAAATAATATAGTAGACTAATTAAACTTTATGAAATGAAATTATTTATGAAAATAGATATGTGAAAGATAAATAAATTTAAACGTTGGAGAAATATACAGGGGGTTCTATTTAAAATTATTAAAATCTTACTACTCATAATTTTTTTATTGTCGAATAGCAAATATTATTGACTTACTATACTAAACCACTCTGTATTGATTTTTTCCTGAAAAATAATAATAGAAAACTGATAAAAGAATATTTTGATTATTATAATAATGCATTCTAATATTATTCTAGCACAGCTAGTCTAGTCTTCATGTACATGTGTTTATTTTTTAGTAGCGTTTGGCAATTTTTTTTTAATATTGTCTATTAAAGAGTTAAATAGTAATGAAAAAAAAATTAAAGAGTTCCTTTCTGACTGAACTCGATTTCTTGTTTTTGCTCCTGAAGATGTGTTTTTTCTGCGACTTATTGCTGTCCGCTGTACCTTTATTGTCCTGCTTATTCTAAAAACCGCTTCATTAAGTATTAAGTCGATAGCTTGATTTGAGGTATATTCACTTACTAATTAGTTAAAGCGAATTAGTAAGTGAATATACCTCAAGTCAAGCTATCGATTGATAGCTTTTTAAACCACCAGAACTTGGGTTCTGCTCAAGCGCTTCCACTAGTCTGTTGACTCCTATTTTCAAATTTGACGGCGCCGATTGATACTGAACTTGAAACTCTTGGGTATTTACATATTCTCTTCGTACATTTTCAGAAGGATTAATTTCTCTTTTTTTTACACGCTTTCAGTAGTGTAATATGTATTCTGAATGTTAGAATTGGTTAAATTTGAAACATATTCGTTCGAGCTTAGAACATTGAAAGGCTAGAAGTAGCATGCCGTGGAACTATGGGCAGGTTTGTTTGCTTGCAACATCCCTGATGCAGTGATGCTAAATGCTTATATAGAAATGGCAAAAATCACTTTATAATATCATAAAAATTTTCAATTGTTTCCGAAGGTACAAAACAATACTACAGCTCCCCTTTAATAAAATATCAAGCATATTTTTTTTAAATAAAATATGATAAGATACTCTATATCGAAGTCAATAATGTCAATATACGTTAAATAAATGTAAATAAAGTACGAAGAAACGAGAAAACGGTAATGTCATTGCAACTCCGCTCGATCGCATTGTTGATGCCACCAATACAAGCACTCTCTACCAGTGACGTCTTTGACAAATATTTCTATGATATATATTTATTAATTATTATAAAGTTTGAGTATAAGTAATATTACCATATATGAGTTATTTATGTGTTTTTAATAAATCATGTTTTAAGACACAATTTTTTTTAACATTTTGCAAAATTTTATTGTTATTGTTATATTGAACAAAACTCAGTTTTACATCACTTACTTTATCACATAATATATACTTCTATGATGTTGACTTTTTCAAAGTGACAGTATTGCTACAGCGAAAAGAGTTAAAACTACAAGGAAATTGTGAAGGAGTTGCAGGTTTTTTATAGGTTATAAGATTTTTATTATGGGTATTTAGCCTGTACAATGGTTTTAAAACATTTAACACTGACCTATTTAATATCTAATAGCAATTATATCATATTAATTTGTACTAAAAAACAAAGCTTACCTAAGAATAAAAGACTATGTACAATAGATTAGATTAGATTGTTTATTAGTGGTAATATACAAACTTAAAAAGTACTTTTACTTTACAAGTCAAATAATATATGTAGTATGTTGAGCTTTTTCGGAAATCATGTTATTATTTTTTAAGTATTTTAATAATGACTTGAGACATTTAATTCGATTTCTTTGGCGCAAATTTGTTTGTTGCAATCTTCAAATTTTAATTTTTTGTTCTTTATTTTTTTTCACAATTTGGCGACTAACTTCAGCTTTTGAAACGGTGGAATTATCAGTGTTTAGTATCTAGAATAATGTACATAAAAATATAGTATTACCAAAATTAAAAATGTGTCAATTTTTTAAATAAATATATATGAACTTATTATATTAAAAAAAAACTTACTTTTTGTGTGGTGATGATATTAATGTTATTAAATTAATATCTTTCTCCAAGCATACCTCTACATCTCTAAATCTAAAAACTAAAATGAAAAGAAAAAATAAAAAAGTGTATTATGATATTCCAATTAATCAATAAAATGTATTTTATTATAAAGAATCTTTATAATATCATAGATTTTAATGATTAATTGCATTTAATTAAACAAATATAACACAATAAAATACTATATCACTTTTAAATAAGATATATAGAATAAGATGATACATGGCATAAAACTCTTATTTGTACTTAGAGAAAGAACTGAACAATAATTTTTAAATGTGCTATATGGGTGTCTATTTTTAGTGTATTTTTACCTTTTCCTTAGCGGAGTAGCAGTTAAACTAAAACGGTTTGGAAATTGTTGACCTATACCCCACGGTTACTGTGAACTATTAATCTCAGATGCAGTTATTGTTGATAATAAATGATCAGATCTGTAATTATACAAAATTTGGTGTATTTTAATTATCCATACTAGTCTATATTAGCTTCACTGTACTATATACCGTTTTGGAAGCTAAAGAAGTCTTTGCACTCTTCAACAAAATACGATTTGAGCGGTGAGAAAGGCGCCATTCGCGTTTTGAAATGCGATATGAATTCAAAATATAGAAATAAACGCTTCTGTCTAAATTCATCCAAAGGTGCAACAGGCCTAGTAATTTAAAGGTGCCTTCTGCGAGCTACTTTTAAATCCCTATGTGATATTTGTGCTGACGCGTGGTAGCATTTTTGTGATGTTCTAAAAACGAACACCTACTTAATTCCTCCTGTATTTTAACACGTCGCCCTACTACAGAGTAGAATTATTATTACTTATGAATTCATAAAGCTTGTTTAAGAAGTATTTACCAATATGTCAAAAAATCGCAGTTGAGGATTTTTGCAATTTTCTAACATTTCCAAAGCCAATGTTATTACATTATCTAAAAAAAATTATAATTAATAGAAAATTATATAATTGTATATGTTTAAGAGATTTTTAAATCAAGTAGTCATTGTAATTATTGTTGTACAAAATAATATATTAACTTGCGCCTACATACGTGTACCATATGGATAAAAAGCTTTATTAAGGCGACAAGCGCAGTGTGAAAATTATTATTAGTTATATAGTATTTAAATTAACTTTGTTGATTAGCAGATTAATGCTAATTTTGAAATATTTTTTTTAGGTATCAGACCCCACAGTTGGAGTTGATTTTTTCGCACGCTTGATTGAGGTGAAAGACGGAACTAGAATAAAGCTGCAGCTATGGGACACTGCTGGGCAAGAGAGATTTCGTTCTATTACAAAATCATATTATCGAAACTCTGTTGGGGCGTTATTGGTGTATGATATCTGCAATATGTATGTATCTTATCACTAAAATTCTCATTGTAACATCAGTCTAATCCAAGTGAAATGGTATCGTAATAGTATGAAGTATTGCATAAAGCTGCTTTCAATTTTCATAAAACAAAATGTAGTAAAAAGCTAAATATGATCAGTGGCGGCTCGTGACTTTAGGAAGAGGTGAAGCGCAAAACCCAAAATATACCATAAGCAGCAAAAACAAAATTTTATTATGCAAATTGGGTCCTATAACGGCAACATTTTATAAAAAAAATTCCCGAACGCGATGGAATTTACTTCCGATAAACAAGAACTAAGTCAATAGAATAAGAACTTTGGCTGGCAGCGGCATGCATGCGCAGCGCCGTTCTGTAAATTACCCTGCGTGTTTGTCCGTGCGTTGCCATAGCAACCGTCGTAAGCGTGGGGGGGAGGTGTTGCATCGGATTATTGTTTCTGCTAATTGTGCTGCATTGACACATGCGGTGGCGGTCGCCGCTGCTGTTATGAGAATATGTTTAGCGCACTCGGGTTTCTGAATACTTTTACAAATATATTCTTTATAGGATTACACTAATTTTGATAAATCAGATAAAATAAAGAATTAATTTGTTAAAACAAACTAAATTGTAAACGTAAAGATGTCGATTTTAAAACTCTTAAATTTTTTAAAATTTGTGGTGAAGCGGCGCTTCACCCGCGTCCCCTGATGAGCCGCTACTGAATATGATTTGATGAATCCCTGATAATCTGCTAAGCAGATTATCAGGGACTAAAAAAAAAGGACAGATTTTCAAATATTGTTTAATTTCTATCATGAATATTGACTTAATTCTTAATTTGAATTAAGTAATCTCCACAATTGTTCAATTCACTCAGTATTGTCTAGCAGGCAGCAGTTAGGGAATGTCTTGTATGATGGAAAATTTCATAGCTATTTGTCCTCTTCCATTTTGTGAATAATTTAGGGAATCAATTGTTGAATTATCCTTTTGTTTTGTTTTCATGCCTTATTCCTTATTAGGGGAAAAGACCTTTGGTACTTACCTTATGATTGGAAGTGTACTAGGAAATATAAGAACTAATTGTATTAATTTATTTCCCATATTTTATTAACAGAAAACAAACCCAATAAATAATCATATAGATTTTTCAAAAGTAAACATGTCTTTTTCACTTTCTTATGTTATGAATTGCTTAAGGATACGTTAATTTGGCAACCTCGCCCGCAATATTGATAGCTGTGCGTCAGTTGTTTTAAAAAAGAGGGGGTTTTCGATTTAGTAATTGTCTGTACTCGACCCATTAACCCAGTTTTTATAAGTTACATTTTGTTAGTTGTGGTATTTTGTCTGTTAAAGAATCCGTAGGGTGGATTGTACCCGGATTGAACTTCTTTTTTTATTTTTTATTACAATTTTAGTACGGTATGTATTTGACGAAGTTTGTGTATGTTTTAATCGGGCATTTGAACTCATTATATGGTGTTTTGTAGTCGAAAGACGTGAACCTCTAAGTCGGTAGCTTTCTGGGGCGCGATCTAATATAGTGGCGACCGTGACAGGAGTACAGAAGTGGCCATTTGAGTTGATATTGATAGGTTAGGTTAAAAAACCCTTCATGACTTGTCAATTTTGTGCATTAGTAAGTACCGATACAGTTATTCCCTGCCGTTTTTCCGCGCAACAGTTGATCAGCTTTCCGAGAAACGTGCGTAAACAAATTAGTATTTTTTAAAGTGAACTTCCAGTTAAATATTACGCGGTCGTGCGAGTTTTCAACAAGGTTTAGACTGACTGGTTTAACGTTTATTTTTAGTCTATTTTGTTTTCTGTTATTGATTAGCTGAAGAAGAATGAAAAAGTTTCACGGTCTATGTTCACTAAGAATAGCATGAATTAGAACAGCTACTCAAAAACGAAAACAGTGTCACGGAAATTAAGGTACTGTTCGACTTGTTGACTTCCAAATCCGTTAACCTCAGGGCTCTGGATGAACAAGTATGCGCTCTTTTACTCGTGGATGATTACGTCACTGAAGAAGTTTTACTTAATGAGCTGGAGACCAGGGAGGAGTATAGGAAAAGGTATGTGCTGTTAGAGCTCTAATTTAATGAGTACCAAGCCAAGGCAACAGACGTGGGTGAAAGTTAACATGCAGAAGAGAATTCTAGAGAATTTTAGCATGATCTTAGCACAGGGTAATTTTGACTTAAGAGGGTGGGAGCATCTGGTGGAAGCCAGTTAATGAATGAAAATTATGGACCATTAATAGCTCCACTTCTTGGTTTGAGTTGGATACTCACGAAGATTTTTTATGTATTAGTGAGACGTGTTTGAGAAATGTTAAAGAGCATTTAGATCAGCTGATAACTAAACGCATCGTGCTATCCTTGGCTCAGAAGGTTTTTGACCCAATAGGTTTTACTTGTCTTGCCGCCCTTGGCCCCAAATTGTGGTTGCAACAAATATGGGAGAAGAAGCTGACTCGGGATACGGCAGTGGATCCGGAGTCAGAATCTATATTTAAGGCTTGGTTATAGGATATCTTTTTTTTGCTAAAACTCAGGATTCCTAGATGGATTTTGGCGGGTCCAAATGAAGCTGAGGACCTAAAGTTTTTTTTTTGTGATGCAAGCAAAAACGCTTATGTTACTGTGATTTTTCTGAGAAGTGCTTTTTCTGGAAACGCTACGTTTCAGCGTTAAATGTGTCTATTGGACAGATTCTTCCACAGTCCTGGCCTGGATATATAGGCATGAAAGTTGGGGAACTTTTGTACATAATAAGGTCAAAGAGATTAAAAAAACTGTACTTCGATGGCTCAATGGCGACATGTTCTGAACGTTTTGAACCCCTCCGACCTCCCCTCACGTGGATGTTCTCCCCGTTATCTATTTCAGTCTAAATGGTGGAAGGGTTTAGAATGGCTGTTGCAGGACGAAGAATTGTGGTCCAACCAAAAGGTTGAAGTGGAGGAAGCCGAGTTTCTTATGGAAAAGACGAGGAAAATAGTCACGTCTCTGACAAATTTTGAATTAGTTCAGGCGAGCTCAGGGGACTGGCATTTAATATACTTCTCCTCTTTTTTGAAGACCGTAAGAATGTTGACATAGGTATTTCGTTATACAAACAATTTTCGATGTCCATTACAGAGAATCAGTGGAGAGCTTAAAATATTAAACCTGTTTGTTGATGAAGATGGTCTGATTAGACTGAAGTCATGTGTTAGTGCTCGGCAAGATACCGAATAATTTAAATACCCCATTGTATTACCTGCAAAACATTATGTAGTATCGAGTACAATTTACCAGGAACATGTTAAAAATTGTCACATTCGTACTCAGGGGCTGTTGTGCATTTTACGAGAGAGGTTTTGGATTTTGGATGGTCGTCTCCAAGTGCGTAATATGCAAGGTATAATAGCAAATCGTTTAAAGTTAGTGCTAATATACTATTTTTAGTGATAATGGTCGAATTTTGTTGGGACTGATAACGCTTAAAGTTATCGATTGGGATGCTATCGCGATATTTTGTGAGGCGGAACGAATAAACTGGCGATTTATCTCTCCTACCGCGAGTTGGTGGGGTGGTTTTTGGGAGAGGCTGGTAGGTACTTTGAAACAACTGCTTCGAAAAATGTTGGGACAGGCGACCCTAGCATATGAAGAGTTGATAGGGGATGAAACCTTTGAGCTGAACGAAATTGCATTTACCATTGAAACTGCAGAAATAAATTATGGACTCATAGCACCAGCTGGAAATCTGCAGTATGTGTCAAAATCTAAGTCAGGTCATGCCAATAGCACACACAAAAGAAATAATAAGTAAATGGAGTAATGGAGCTTTTTTAGTAAAATAGATTTATCACAGACCTATGCGCAGATAGAATAGTCAGATGAAAGTAAGGGTTTAACAGTTCTAAATAGGCATAAATGGTTGTTTTAAATGCATAGATTAGTGTATTGGTAATGTCAAGTCCAGGAATTGTCCAAGGAATCATATAAAATATTTTTGCTGGTATTGAAAATAATGCGATTCTTTTGCACGATATTTTAAAAACGGGTAAAGATGAAAAACACCATATTGAAAATTTCTATATTGTTTTTGAAAAATTACATGAGTGTGGTTTATGAGTTCAAATGTCAAAATGTACTTTTTTTTCAAAAACAGGCAATTTTTTTGGGATATATAATGAATAAAACTGATTTAACCATTTCAAAGGATACGGTTAAAGCTATTTTAAAATTCCTAGTGATATAACAACTCTAAAATCTCTTCTAGGCTTAATACATTTTTACGGAAAATTTATTTAGAAGTGAAGTATAGCCCTAATAGGCTAATTTCAAATCTTGAGGTTTGATTTCTGTCCTTAACCCGCTATACTTCACTTCTACATCTATTGGAAGGACGCTAATTTTTGTACCATGCATTTCAACGAGGGAAAATTTATTTATAATTTAAGTGGTAAATTGCATTCTTTACATAAATTACTTAAAATAAAAAAAGAATTTGTTTCCCCAAAGTTGTTAGTATACTATAATTCTAATTTACCAGTAACTTGGGCTTGTGACTTAAGTTCATACGCATTAGGGGTGTTATTTCTCATAGTTACCCCTCTGGTAAGAACCGCCCTATTGCTTACGCTTCGCGTACTCTATCCGAAACCGAAAAGAATATTGGTGAATATTTTTGGCAGCAAAAAAGGCATACCTATCTAGGCTGCTATTAGGCTTCAGAGATGGAGAATCATTTTAAGTATGTATAACTATGAAATTAAATACATTAAATACCTTCATTATACAGAAAAAAATATTGCCGACCCTTTATCACGTTTACCTTTAAACGTACAAATAGAAAAAGACTATGACTATTCTCATATTTTTTAAAAAAAATGGAAAATTTTCCGATTGATTTAAAAAAAATGGGTTATTTGTAAAAAAAGACGTGATTTTAAATATTAATTATATGGTTATTGTTTTTATGAGTGGCTAGAACCTTATAATATTTCAAACGCGTTTAAAACTTTTCATAAGAAACGTAATTAATTACATTTAGAACATCATTATATTTTATGGGTTACAGGGTGGTCGTCCCTAACAAATTAAGATAGTTTTTATTCAGTGAGTTGCCCTTGACTTACATGAATATTAATAAGTGTAAGGCTATGGCCAGATCGTATTTTTGGTGGACAAGAATACATGGAGACATAGAAAAAATGTGAAAAACATGTAATACTGTTCAACAAAGTCCACCTAAAAGTGCCTTGCACCCCTGCAATAAAAATGCTCCTTGGAGTAGATAGCATATAGATTTTATGCAACCTTTTTTTAATAACAAATATTTAATTATCATTAACTCATATAGCAAATAGTTTATAAAACGAATAAGATAGATGCTAGAAGTATTATTTATATTTTTATTAATTT
Organism: Anthonomus grandis grandis; assembly: GCF_022605725.1. NCBI lineage: Eukaryota > Metazoa > Arthropoda > Insecta > Coleoptera > Curculionidae > Anthonomus > Anthonomus grandis. The sequence continues at coordinate 24,434,646 of NC_065546.1, forward strand.
ATTCTAGATATTCTTGTATTACCACAAAAGATTGTTTTTGATAATGGTCCTCTCTCTTTACTTCTTTTGAATTTCAAAATTACTTAAAAACCAATGGGATTAGACAATTGTTTGCAGCTCCTTCCTAAGCATCCTTAAAGTAATGGTCAGGCGGAAAATTGTGTAAAAACGTTTAAAGCTGTTTTAAAGAAAGCTAACAAGAAATGTGGATCAATTTGTGGGACAATACTTGTTTCTAGTTATGTTGTTTGATTATCGCAATAAACCTCATACTGTTAGAGGGATTAGTGCTGCACACATTATATTTCAGCGTAAACTAAGAATCAAATGTGACTATGAATTCCTTATTATAAGAAAATCTTGGAGGAAAAAAAACAATAAAAAACAAATGCAAAATTTGCAAGAATTTAAAGCTGATATTGCACGTTTCGTTCGATTGGTATATCCAGATGTCCAGGAAAGGATCATGGTACATTTCAAGCATGCCTGGATGGACTCCGCGATGGTGATGTGAGGCAGGCCTTATTACTAGCACATCAATCTAAGCTGGTAGATGCATTAATACGAGCCCTTGAATTTGAGGCTGCAAAAACCCGAATAAGGGCGAGGCTTGTGTCCTGCAAGTGGTTCCGGACGACTTTAAAGAATTGGTCATACGGATGATTACGGAGGCAATTAGGGAACATAGCCGCTGGGATCGGAAGTTAGAAGTGTGGCAAGACAGGTCACATAAGAAGACACTGTTCAGGTGGCGCTAGTTCCACTCCCGCCAATCTGGAAAACTAATGATGCGATCACGACCTGTATTCAGCAAGCCGCTAGTAAATACCGCCCAGATCTGCTTGCTACAGATTGCCAAACGAATAGAATTTTCGCCGACGTGTGTGTGGTGGAACCCTCCGCACTGTGCATTGGATACAGGTGCTAAAAACAATAATAAGACCGGACATAGAAAAATCTGCAGCTAAGTTTCGGTGATCAAAATGGCGTCTACAAACAGCTTCTGAAGATAGACGATGAGGAAAATATTTTACATCGAGAGAGGAATAACAGTGTTCGAGTCAGCACTCGTTCAAGGCCACGGTTGGTGAATAGTCATGTTGGAACTTAAAATGCATGACGAGGCTGTTGAGCGAGGGCTAATAGTGGGAAAGATCCCTCGTAAGATGGGGTACGTGTTGTAAAAAGTATTCCTTTGAGGGTGATGAACGTCAATAATTTTTCTGTAATATTAAAAAATATAAATGTAAGTATTGTAAGGAGTATTCCTGTGAGGGTGATGAACGTCAATCATTTTCTGTAATGTTAAAAAATAACACGGAATTAGGACACTGGTCTACAGTTTAAGCAGTACTTCGACAAGTTGCGGATGTGGAAATCAAAGAGGAAGCCACTTCGAAATTTAAATTCAAAGTTTTATTCTCCAACAGCAAACAAATCTTAATAATAAGACAATTATTCAAATATAGGCAGATAATACATTACTAAATCTATAGTAATGTAACAAATACCAAACCCGCTAACTGGTGCAATATACAACTAATAGTTGTTGGTTGTTAGGTGAATACTTAATGTATTACTTAATATCTAACTCTATCGGAAATAACAGACTTAAAATTATTCAAAGGCATGCCAGACAGATCAACATCAATCCGTAACTGAACTAGGGAATATTTAGAAGAGTAGACTGGTATTGTCGCCTGGTACTGGTCTAAGGCCAGATAAAAGAAGGAGTCTGGTCTGATATTAAAAAGACAGCGAGGAACAACATATTCCAGTACAAAATTAGTACAAGAGCTCGTCCCATCGGGCCGACAGTTAGAATACTACCACTGGCCGAGACCGATAACATTGTTGAGAGTATGGCTATGGCGTCATAGAACTATCTAGCAGATCATTGTCTTCACCGGTAGTACTGCTAAAGAAGAAAGCCAGCTATCCTCTTCCCCTTATTAATGACACTTTAGCTTGATGATTTTCTCACGCTAGACCTGAAAAGTGGATACTGACTGGAAGTTGAGTTCGGTTTCGGAAGATCGGGAAAAGACGGCTTTCACAGTGAACTTCATTACTTCTTTCACGGTTAACTTTATTCCATTTGGACTGTGCAATACTTCTGCCACTTTTGAAGGCCAATGGAAACGTTTTTAAAAGGACTGTCGTGGAAGACTTATCTGGTTTACCTAGGTGACATTATTGTGGTAGGAAAACCATTTAAGGATCACATGAAGAATCTAAAAAGTGTTCCTAAGTCTACGAGTTTTTGGACTAAAGTTGAGCCGAAAGAAATGTTATCTGTTTCAAAGGGCTGTGCATCTGGGTCACGATGTTTCCAGTCAAGGAGTTGTGGAGCATTGCGCTGAGCCAAGTGGGCACACCGTATGGCAACTTTGGACTTTGGTGGAAGGTTAGCGAGTCTTTCGGAACTACGGTCTAGTTAGTATATAGGGTGCACCTTCAGTCAGGAATATAGTTCAAATCGGAACCAGGCGTAATATTAGAAAAACAACTTTTTTTACGTTATTTACGAAATCCTCTTTAAATTTTTTTTTTTGTTTAATTTAGGCACGCTGGCGTTTCTATTAAACTGTCAAATTATTTGTTTTTATTACTTAGATATTAGTTTACTATTGTTTATTATTTTCAGATCAGAGGATTTATCTTGTTTGAAGTTTGGTTTCGCTGTCGATTGTTTTTATACAAGTACTTTATAGTAACTTGTGTCATCATCTTACACTATTTATCTTAGGTAATTTATACAGTGTCTCCAAAAAGTCTGGAAAAATACCCGGTTGAAAATCTCTTTTATTTTTTTTGCATGATTTTAGATTTCTGAAAAATATACAAGGTGCGTCAAGAAGACTGAGCAGCTGTCAATTTTATTATTTTAAAGAGTCACACAATAAAGTACCGAGAGTTAAATAATTTAGATTTTAAAGTTTTTAAAAATTTTGATTTTCAATTGTTAATATTTCGAAAACAGTTCAAGATTGATATAGGATGTTATACATGAAATGCATTTAGAATTTATCATAAAACCCAAAAATACATTAATAAATGTGGTGTTCTGTTTAAAATAGCAAAGTTGACAGCTACTCAGGCTTTTTGACGCACCCTGTATACTTGAAAACATGCAAGAAAAATAAAAGAGAATTGACGTGTGTTAGCGTTTTTCAACCAGGTAATTCGTTTACCTGTAAAAAATATTTTTTCAGGCTTTTTGGACACACTGTATATATAAATGTGTGAATGTCTGTCAGAGCATTACGCCTAAACTGCGCTATGGAATAATAATGCACTTGTTTTTGTCCGACGATGTTATAGTTTATAGAATGTTATGGTTTTAATCGCGGATTCGTCGTTGATTTTGCAATAGCGTCACGCGAATGTTGAACAATAGAATCATATGATCATTTTCCCGCAGCGCCTTCAGTACTAGCGTCATTCCGTACTACTTACAGACTAAAGTCGATAATTCATTCTACTTCCACGCGAGCCAAAGCGCGGGTTCGCGGATGAGGATAATTTTCTATAAATGGGATTTTTGTTGCCCTTGAACTAAAAGTATGATGGCTTTCTCCAGGGTGTACTATTATGCAAAGCAAAATGATAAACAGAAGTCCTTTCTATTTTACAATGTTTATTTCCAATTAATCCCGACGCATTTTCGGTTTTTACACTAATGCCAAGGGAGAAATGATATTGTCACAAAACATCTATAAACACATTAAAATTTACGGTACAATGATAATATATCAAACAATAAATATCATTCGTCATTTACTGGCAAATATTTACTATTTTATTTTTTAATTTATCTTTTGTATTATATCATTTATTAAAAGTGTAATAAAGCAATTTAAATAGTTTATGAATTTAATTTTTCAAAGTGCATTGAAGACTTTAAACGTAAATATCTCAAAAAGGGTAAATCGCAGGGAAACTTTCGAGGTATACCCTTTTTAAGCAGAACTGTTTTCAAAATGCATATTTTAAATAAAAAATTAAACTATGCCAAACCTAAAAAAGTTACGGAGTTTACAAAAAAAATCAAAATATTGCTGGTGGCGCCCTCTATGGCGTAATTTATAAAAAGGCCAATTTTAAGAGTTGCTATATAAGAAATAAAACACATTTCAAATTTTGTTAAAAACAAAGAATGAGTGCTAAATTTATGGCCAAATTTCAAAAAAGTTACATTAAGTTTATTACCCTGTATTTTAGAAAATTTTTCTTAACCTATTTTTTCTTTAAAAAGGAATCTGCAGTTAAATTATTTACCGTTATTTATGTGACACCCTATATAACTACATTTTTAATAAATATTTCAAATTGCAACAAAATAGTTCTTAAATATGTTTTAAATTATATTAATATACAATATTAATATAATTTGCGACGTGTAAATTATAAAAAGTTTTATCGTCATATATGACTGATCAAATTTTATTCAAATTTAAATATTCATACAATACATTTGAGTTCTTCATAGACATTGTTTTCATTGTCAAAAATTTTGTTTAATTGGCACCGAGAGGTTGATACCCCTGTATGTGCACTGAAATATTACTTATATACTACTTCCTAAAAATGTAAATGTATCATATTATATTCACTCATTTTCCTATTTATTTACAAGTGTGGAATTAAATACTATTTTTCTACCCTATGATATAAGTTTAGAAAAAGTTTCATAATTATTTACAATAAAGTCCTTACACCTTTCATTACAAATCTTAATCCTACTTATAGTTTGAATTTTAAATTTATAGTTTTTTTATTTGGTGGTATAAAGTGTCTATTAACATTTGCTCTTGTTTGATGATGATGGTATACGATTTTTTTTAGTGTTTCTTTTTTATGTATATATGTACAAATATAATGTATGTATAAAAGTCTAAGTTGCATATATCGCCTAGCTTTCCTAAAAATTATCTTTAATATGGATTTTTATATTACCCGTAATGGTTGTAAATTACTTCTGTATGTACTCCCCCTCCCCCATACTACAAGGCCGTACCGCAGCAATGATTCCACCAGAGATTTATATCCTAATTTGATCAGTTTAATGCAGAGAAATTCTTTAAGAAGATAAAATTTATGAATTAAGGTGCGAACTTTTTTTGTGAGATATATGTTCGGTCCATTTTAAATACTGATCAATAACTATTCCTAAATATTTAGTTTTCTTTATTTTTTTCTTTTTTTTCGGATATCTCCGTAAGTATCCGGAATTTTAAAATTTTTTAAACGTCATTTTCTTAAGCTTCAAATTGCGCAACTATGCCTCCATTTAACCGACCCCGTAACTCTTACGGTTTCCGAGATCTCAATGGTCACCCTCGAATTTGGGACACCCTGTACATGTTTAATAATTCGGCGGAAATTCCATCCTTTCCTGGATCACTATAATTTTTTTATGTAAATATTTGTTTGATAAGTTTGCTTGTCGTTACTGGCGTATATAAATATTTTTGAGGCGTTTTTTTACAAATTGAGGGTAATTCATGTTTTTTATTTTTTTCTCCATTTCCACACCAATGTTATTAAAATGTGTATTGCAATAATTTGCCATTTCAAGAGTACTTGGAAAACTGTGATTATTTTTATTTACAAACGCATGATTGGAAGACTTTGCTTTACTATTTTCATTTGTTGCATCTGCTGTAACCTTATAATTTTTTTTAATATTATTTTTATTGCTTTCTATTTGATCCTTATAAAAATTAAATTTCTGTTTCTTAATTAATTGTTTAGTTTATGTTGATAAATTTTATAAATAGTTTTTTGTTCTGCAGTAAATTTTTTTTAAGTTTATTTTTAAGTATATCTCTATGTTTTATAGAAGTAATCAAACCGGTTGTATCCATTCCTTAATTTTTTTTGTGTTTTGAGTATTTCATAGGGCGTCTTAAGGTGACTTTTGCAGGGACTTTTTAAAAATGTCCAAAAAGGAGTTTTGGTTTGTTCAGGATCCTCTGTACTTAAGACTTCTGACCAAACCTGAGCTGACAAACTCTGTTTTAAGAGATCATAATTTATATGGTTGTATTAGTCTATTTGTTCTTCAGATTCATTGAAAGTATTAGTGCTTGCCTCATTCATTCATTAACATTCAGCATAATTGGGTAGTGGTCTGTTATATGAGTGTTCAAGATAAATTATTTAAATTTTAAATTATTTGTTTTAATTTTTTGTCTGACAAGTAAATGGTCAATACATGTGGCTGTTTCATGACTTACCCTTGTTGGAGAATTTATGTGGGATAAAAAACCATTTTGGCCTATTAGAGCGAGATATTTATTTACAGTAGGGTTTGGTTTGTTTTCTATATTAATATTCAAATCGCCAATAAAAATTTCAATATTTTTGTTAGGAATTCTTCAAAAAATTTAGTTAAATCATTCAGAAATATGTATATGTTCTGCTATCGGAGGTGGTTTATATGTTGCAGGAACCCTGAATGATAAACCACGATGCTCAAAGATTATTCTACTGATAGTTGCCTGTTATACTTATAGAAGACCCGAAAAATAAATGATTACTGGATTCTTGTTAAAAACCCGGGTCTGTAGTAAAAAATTAATAAAAATTTAAGCTTTTTCTTAATTTATTATTCATTTGTAAATGGTTGACTAGAAAGGTCACCTCGATGAGGATTGGGCATTTATTTCCTGATTATTATCCACTCTTCAATAATTAATCTGCTCTTTGTAGAAATAATGTGCTTAATCGTAAAAAAGGTTAATCTAGTAAAATAATTAATAGAAAAGAAAGTTTTGTTAACCAAACTTTGAATGATCTTGGATAACGTGGGAAGCAGTGCAATTGGACGGTGATTCGGAACTTGACCTTTATCAGCTCCTTTATGCAATGGAATAATAATTATCGTCTTCAGGCAGCATGGAAAAGCTCCATTTTGAAATAACTTATTAATTAAATTGTAAGATGGTTTAAGTTATACACTGGGAGATTTTAAAACATTATCAGTGTAAGCCCATCTGTCTCAGATGGTGTTTTGTTTTTAATGTCATTTATTTAAGTTCGAGTAATACAATGGGTCTACAAATATAATCGGTAGAAGTTATGAGACTATAAGATTTTTGAAACATATACAAAATAATTGTTACGGGACTCAGGTGAAGTGGGGATTGAAGTAGACGAAGAAGCCTTATTTTTTTAATTCATTTACAAGAAACCATATCTTCCTATCAATACTACCTGCTTTGACCAGGCTCTTATTATAATAAATATCATTGGCATTCCTTAGAGTTCTGTAATAACTGTAGTAGACCAGGGCTTATAACGTTTGATTTTGACAGGAAGAGGAACGGCTTCGAAAGCAGGGCTGGATACTAAGAAAACTTAGTATCGACATCATTAGAGAGAAAGTTTCAATCAGTTGTTTAACATTAGTACTTAAAATTTAGAAAATTTTTATCTTCAAAAATACGGTATAATTTTCGCGTCTTATTTGAATTATTAAATTTTATAGAAAATTTAGTTAGTACTGCTCTATGATCAGAGAAACCAGAAGTAAGAATAATACAGTCAGCTAATTCCGGATTCAAATAATATGCGACATAGTAGTCTTATAGTAGGGGAACTAGTTTTAAGTATTATTCTCGTAGGAGAATTAATATGCATAACTATTCCGAAGGAATCGAAAATAGACTGAAGAGATTCTGGGCCAGCACACACTAGAGAAATCAATATTCGGTTCGCGACATAAAATTAATTTACTTTTTAAAACCAGAGATTCTAGCAAGCTAAGTAATTTTTGGCAGAATATCTGTACATTCGCGTCAGCTATTCTGTAAAAGCAAACAATATAGAGATAGATAAGAGATATGATAGACAATGGAAAATTCAAATACTTTTTCAGATAATAAATTATCACGGCAAGGAGGTAACGACGCTTCCAAAATCGCTGAGATAAATTACTTCTATTAAATTTAGTTACTATAGTATAATTTTGAACAAATGGTGGCGTGTTTATATCTAACTAATGTTCAGTTATAGCAACGATTTCTGGAAAAAATTAGTTTTTTCAATAAAAGCAATAACATTTGTGAAAAATAAAAAAAAGCTTTCTATCTTCTAATTTTTCAGGGGGTGCTTGATCCTGTGGTCGATCGATCATGTTTTTAATTTTTTTTTAATTTGTTGGAGAACCACTACAAAAGTTTTTTACTTTCACTCATGTTAGAGCTGTAGAGGTTTTTCTGATGAAGAGAATGACTTGAAGCAACACCTTCTTTAGAAAGGCCAGAGCGCTCACAATAATTTTGGCGTGACGTCATCATATGTAGGCCTAACAAATTAGATAACATAGTAGTCGACCGACGCGTGACAGTCGGCGATAGGTTGTTTATCTTCCCGCTTTTACTGCCGGTTCCGTTCGCGTTTTTTCATTTTTACACATCTAGGTATAATAAAAAATCTATAATAAACTAATCTGAATACGCCGTATAAGTTTTGTGCACCGGGATATCGGGGAAATTACTCTAAAAACGGGCGTAAAGTTATGTTTAGTTTTTCAAAGGAGAGTGATTTGCAAAATAAATGGTTACGAGCAATTCCGCGAAACGATTAAGTGCTTTGTAAATACTCTAAAGTGTGTGAATATTCCTAAAGGTAGTACAATTTGGAATATTTCTGAGCAGGATCCCAAAATAGGTAAAATTATTTTAGTAAATAAAAAAAAACCTGATTAAAGGAACATTCTTCCCATTCACATTCCAACTATTTTTTTCCGATTGCCCCGATTATTTTTCGAAAAATGTATTTGTGCGGAAAAGTAAGGATCATAAATACAAGGAACTTGACGAGTTATATCTTTTGCAAGCTTTAGAGCAAAATAAACAAAATTTTAATATTCATAAAGAGGAGACATATTTCCACACTTTGAAAGGTTTTTAAAAGTGGTTTTTAAAAACTTTAATTTTAAGAATGGGTGGTTCACAATATCAAAGTCTGATAATATAACATTATTTAAATTAGAATGTACTCCTGGTCCTGTAATAACTTGGGCAATTATTATCTAACGATTTAAAATTAGAGACGTATTTACATGGCATTATATTCAGTCCATTTATGTTCCGGTACCAAATTTAAAGTCATCATTTGAAACTACCAGTTCGGATAACTTAAGAAAATATGGTTGATATAATTGATAATAAAATGATGTTACGTGGTGACCATGACCAGACTTCTAGCTAAAAAAAGCTGATTATTCCAAAAGTTACCAAAAAAGTTGAAATAAAAATTGTTTTTATAATAAAAACAATATATTAATGTTTGTATTTTATATTTATTTAAAACGAAGGTATTAAATTGTCAACACACCAAATTTCTACTTTTTTTTAATATCAAAAATTAATACATATAAGGCATATTCTTAAAAAAAAGTAAAAATACATATTTCTACATAAAACCCGCAATAAGGAACTTGCACATTTTTTTTATTCTGATATTTTGTATATTTATGCTCCAAAAATATATTTGCCAAATAAGACCGCTCAATTTTGTAAAATAAATGTATAATCAATACTTAAAGTTTGAACATCTACTCATCAATTTCAAATGAGCTTATGCGCGCGGGAACTGTTGTGACGCCACACCGTGTGTCGAGAACCAGATGAAGTGGTTGCAGCAAACGACTTAAGGTGCTGTTACATGCATCCGATGTCCGATGATACGACGGTACGAAATCGTTCTTATTGGTCAGAAATTTGAAATGTCATTTTTAGTCCGATAATTTTTAACTTTGTACGATATCGGACGGGAGTGAAAATAATTTCTATTTTTTCCGTCATCGGATTAACTTTAACCTCACTTTTTGAAATGTTTTTATTATTATTTGTTTCTGTTTCTGGTGTGTGTTTATTTTCACAAGAAAGTTATTCACAAAAATTAAATTTAAAGATTTATGGACGAATAGCCCTGGCCGCTAAATAATAGAATCGAATAGCTGCCCTCTCTGGACCCAGAAGGGCGTGAAGCCACAAGAAGAAAATTATAGATTTGTTTTTCCTTTTTTTCGTGGTAATTTACCCCCTGGGAATCATACTTACTTGAATATCATGAATTTATGTGAATACGTAGATGTCCAAAGGCAAAGAAGACGTATTAACAATGTATTGTTGTTATCGCTACTTCTTATCAGAAAAAGGCAACAAAAGAGGCAAAGACGGTTTTGGGTTCATGACATTTATAAAAATCGGAAAAATCAAGGAGCCTATCACAACTTATTAAATGAAATGAAGCTTACCGATACTGAAAAATATTTTAATTATCTGAGGATGTCTAGTGATTCTTTCCAAGACTTACTTTAGCTTGTGGGTGGAAAGTTGGCTAAAATTCACTGTGTACGAGAACCCATATCTCCAGGAGAGAGACATTACGGTCTACTACTCTTACATTACGGTACAATATAAAATAAATATGTTATTTTTTTATTTACAATATTATCTTTCTAGGTATCTTGCCAGTGGACACAGTATGATGTCAATATCCTATGCCTTTCGTATCGCACCTTCAACAGTGAGCATTATTATTAAAGAGACATGTGACTATTTGGGACTGTTTGAATCGAAAAGTTTTACTGACCCCAAAAATAGATTCCTGGTTGCAGATAACTGAAGATTTTAAAGCCAAATGGCAGTTATCACACTGTGTTGGAGCTATTGATGGAAAACATGTCATAATCCAGGTATCTATTTAACAGATTTTTTTGTCACTACTAAATTCCTATGTTACATTATCTACAGTAACCATTATAATAAATTTTCAGGCCCTAGTAAAATCTGGATCTACATTTTTTAATTATAAAGGGACGCACAGTTTAAATCTTCTAGCATTATGTGATGCAAATTATAAGTTTACACTAGTGGATATTGGGGCAGAAGGTAGACACAGCGATGGTGGAATTTTGAAAAACTCTGAAATCGGGAGGTTGATAACAACAAATAATATTAAATTTCCAGCACCAACAGTTCTAGGCGATAAGAGGAAGTTATTCAATTATTACATTGCAGCAGATGAAGCTTTTCCTCTGACTTCTTCTATTATGCGCCCATATCCAGGTCGGTTTTTGGCACAAGATAAAAGGGTTTTTAATTACAGGTAAAAAAGTGTTTTTAACTGTTATAAATATTTTTGCATTTAATGTACAATACAAACTGGGTATGACGCCATGGACTCAATTTTATTGTTTGTTAACTGCATATTTTTTTATTTATTTTAGATTGAGTCGTGGCTGAAGGGTAATTGAGAATGTGTTTGGAATTTTGGCTCAAAGATGGAGAATATACAGAAAAACAATAATAGCAGGTGCACCAACTGTTGAAGCCATAATTAAAGCCACTGTATGCCTACATAATTATGTAATAAATGCAGAAGCTAACAACAGGAGTCCCAGAAGATATTTAACTCTTAATAGTATTGACAAAGAAACCAGTCAGGGAGAGATAATTGATGCAGACTGGAGAAATGATGATTCCATAGATAGGCTTATTCCCAAAGGAAGAACAAGCTCAAACAGATATGGTAGACCTGCAGAAATTATGAGAGATTCATTATGTAAATATTTTGTAGGTGAAGGAGCAGTAGATTTTCAGTGGAATAAATAAAAGTGTAATATTTGCTCCACTAGTTTTATTTATTTTTGCTTTCTGGATTCTTTACCCCATCTATTATCAGATATGTCAAAAAAATTGATAACAAATGCATTTTAAGAAAGTTACTTAGAAAATTAACCTACCTTTGCACCCGTTTTTAAAAATCCAGGCCTCGATTAACTGTTTAGCAGTAAGCAATGCAATTAATGAGGCCTATTTAATCCTTTAAAACAAATAAACAAATACTAATTACTCCAAAAGAACATTTTTATTAAAATTTATTGTCTTATTTTCCCATTATAATAGTTTGCTAATAACTTTTATCGTTATTTCGGCACTATAAATAACAGGTTGCAAAATTGAAAGAAAAAAACGCTAATATGATCCTTTTTTTGTATTACATAGAATCTTAACACATTATGAGTAATCTGTCAAATATTTTTTAAACAGTTAATATTATAGCAAGACATATTTAAATCGGATTAAAATCAAATAAGACAAGAAAGTTTCTGTATTGTAAAAATTTTATTAAAGTATCAGGTAAATCAATCATAAATATTTTTGGCTTCCCTCATGCCATTTGCAGCAACTTAATTTCCAATAAAGTTCTTTCCTTTTGGGGCATTTTGTACAGCATTTGGGAAATTCTTTGACATAATATGGGGTTTATTGGGGGAGTTGTAGGTGCTGGTGTAATGGGGAGGAGCGTTTACTGTTTCTCATTTCATATAGTTTCATATAGTTAAAACAATTTATTAGATATATAATGACTTTTTTAATAAGTAAAAAAAGCTAGTACTATAGGGTTTACTAAAAGCTCAATTTCTATGATCTATTCCTACCTCTGAATAATCATTAACACTCTCTGGATCAAAGAGACTCTTATCCATCTCCAAGTTAAGAAGATTTGAAAAAATTATCAAAAATTAAAAAATAATACACAAAAACACAATAACATAAACGACAGATGACAGAAAATGAGAGAATATCTTATGGACGTGCTATCGGATAGGTATGCATGTAAACACAAAAAATAGATAAATGCGATATATTTGGTGACCAATAGGAAGGCAAGATTTCGACCAATAAGAGCGATTTCGTACCGTCGTATCATCGGACATCGGATGCATGTAACAGTACTTTTATCCATCGCTGCTGTTGTTTATGTTTAGATTGAGTTGTATTTTTGTTTTAAACTGCTTATAATGACGGATTCTCAAGGAAGTAGTACTGAAAGTAGGTACTATAAGTATTGTATAGTGCCATTGTATTGTATAGTGCCATTGTATTCTAATTCGTCGTTTAAAACTCCGGATAAAATATTTATTCGCGTTCCCGAAGATAAGGATAAAAATCGCCGAAGAAAATGGCTAAAAGCTTGTCGAAGAGACATCAAAGACATTTCAGACAAAAATACCGCTCTTCACGTGTGTGAAGATAATTTTAATGTAAGTACCTATTTCTATTACAAACAAAAAACATCATTGTTTTAGTATAACCTATAAAATTGCAACATAATAATATTTAAAATAGTGACTCTTTTCGTCTAAATAATGATAATTTTTGAAGGTAAAGATTAAGGATACCAGGATACCTACCCACTACATACAATTTTTTATGTAAATATGCCATTTTAATACTTGTTGTTTTATTTCAGCTTGAAGAAGATATGGAAAACTATGTCAAGTTTAAACTGATGGGTGGAAAAAAGAAAACGAAAACAAATGTAGTTTCCCATATATTCAATTGCCAGCCCGACAGAAAAAGGTCATTTTTACATCCCCCTGGAGAAGCAGCTGTTAAAAGGGCTAAGCGAAGGCTCCTTGATGAAGCAGTATCTTATTTGGACAATCAACAAACAGTTGCTACTGCTAACCAAACCCAGGATGAGGCTTCAGACGTAACAGATACAGAAACAACTAACTTTTCATTACCATGTGATGTGTTAAAAAAGGATCTTTCTGTATAAGTTCACCCGAAGGTTAGAAGCAAACTACATTCACCCTAAATGGCCATGCTAACAAGCAGAACTGTCGCTCCTGGTCTGACGAGAACCCACACTGGGAAACTAATACACAATATCCCCAGAAAACTAATGTTTGGGCTGGCATAATGAGCAGGCAAGTTATAGGGCCCATATTCTTGAATGATACTTAACTGGGGAAAGATATCTAGAATTTCTTGAACATGAACTAGTTTCAGTCTTACAGACCTTATATCCGAGTCAGTTCGATCCAGATTTGTATGATGAAAGAATCTGGATGCAACAAGATGGTGCTCCCCCACATTATGCCCGTACGCCAGTATTTAGATGACAATTTTTCAAACAGATGGATTGGTAGAAGGGGTGCAATCGAGTGGCCGGCACGTTCTCCCGATCTCACCCCACTTGATTTTTTTTTGTGGGGACATTTGAAAAGTCAAATTTATATGAGCAAACCAGGAAACCTAGACGAACTCAAAGAACGTATTAGGCAAGAAATCCGACAAATATCTCCAGAAGTGTTAGAAAATGTCAGAAAGGAATTTTATTATCGTCTTGGGCTTTGCCAACAAGTAAATGGTGCTCATTTGAGCATCTTATACATTAAACGCAACTTTTAATAATTTAATGGTTTTTATTTTTTTTTCGTATTTCTCCTTTAGATAATAACAAAAGTAAATAGGGCAATTTAATCAAGAAAAAGGGCTCTTTTCAATGAGAGTTTAAAAAAAGTGGCTTTCCATTTGAAAAAAAAAAGTTGGGGTTAATTTGGATCCACCCCCCCCCTGTAGGTGAAAAAATACAAAAACTATCTTGAAATGTGAAAAAAAAAAAAACAAAAATCGATGGGTCTCAGGAATTTTGCGAGATAAATTTTGATTAGTTTTAACTGAATTTATTCCAGTTAAAGTCACCACACCGTATAGAGATTACTAATAATGATTGTAATATGTACTTATATTTTACCAGACTATACATTTATTGTATATGTTACTTAATTTTTTGTTTTGTTCAAATAATATTACAAATTTGGTTTTAAAAAGTAATAGTTGACATTAATTTTTATTTTCTCTCTAAAGTTATGGAAATTATTTACATTTATTTTTTATATACATCAGAATAAATATTATTAATTAATTATTATATATAATTAATTTATAATAATTATATAATTAATATTATTATTATTATTATTATTATTATTATTATTATTATTATTATTATTATTATTATTAAATACATAATAAAAATAATACTGCTGAAATTGCTGGAAATAAACTCTGCCGCTAGATGTGAAAGATGATGAAAAGTGTCAAAAAATATTACGTCGCTAATTTTTTTCAGTTTTTGCTATAACATGTTAAATTAAAGCAGGAAGATAGGGTTTCTATGATAAGACAGGTTTATAATTTTGGTTTATCTCAACAGGATTTGTTTAAATTTGGTCTATTTTAAGAAAAAAAGCTTAAAAGTAGCTAAAAAGAAATATCGCTACGTCACATTTATTTCCGTGGTCCTGTTTTTTCGTAAAAAAAAACAATTGTTTTAAAGGTCGCTAAGGAGGCCATGGATGATAAAAACACTTTTTATACATTTAATAGTACTTTTTGTGTACTTGGTGTTTTTTAACTTTTTATCTAAGTCGTTATTATTTTTTATTTGTCTTGATTCCGCGTCGTTTCTGTGAAACTTTAAAGGCTTAGAACTGGGAAAATGTAGAAAATGACAATATAAACAGTAAACGCATTTATAATTATTAATTAAACCAGCAAATCCTAATCTGCAAAGCGGTTAGGATTCTTGTTTAAGGTTGGATTCAGCAGTGCGATCGTGTCTTTGTAAAGAACACATCTAAATAATCGTAATTACAGAAGGCTCAGGGGTTATTAAGGCGTGTGCATGGAGCTTTTCTTGGGACATTTTATATATAAAATAAACGGAACTTTATATGTTTCAATAATATTTTCACTTATTAAACGCATTAAGTTTTTAGGTCAAGTTTTGAACATATTCCCCAGTGGATGAGTGAGGCAAAGCGCCATATAGAGCCTCACAGGCCAGTTTTTGCGTTGGTCGGCTGTAAAGCAGACTTAGTGTCAAATGGGGGACAAAGAGAGGTTTGTAACCTTGAGAACTTAAAACCATTTTATAAAATTTTCGTTCAAAAAATTAAGAAATATTTTAGGTTTCAAGGCAAGAAGCTAAGACTTTTGCAGATACCCATGGGTTGTTTTATGTAGAAACTTCTGCTAAAACTGGACAAAATGTTGAAGAGGCTTTTAAGGCTGTTACTCAAGAGGTTTATAACAGGATACAGACTGGAGAATACAAAGTAAGGAGTTTTTATTTAAATGTTGTTGAGTCATAATGTAATATAATGTGAGAAATTATTAGGATACAATTTATTAATCTTAAAAAGTCAAACAAATACTCTCGTTTAAAAATAACTTATTAGACGCACAAAACTATACTTGTGTAATAGGCTTGATAAACAATAATCTTTTTACCTCATTAGATCAACTTATTACGAAGAAATTAGGTAATATTTAAGTCAAAATAAATAGTCAGAGTAAATAGGCGTTATAGAATACAATATGTATTAAGTAATAGACCCATGGTAATGTCTACATAAATAGGTTTATTTAAATAAGGAACGCCGAAAAATATTGATAAAATATTGAGCAGCTCATAAGTTTTTGAATGATAGCGGCATGTTCGCAAGTATTGAAACCTAGATAAACAAACGACTAGCACTAAATGAATTACTCTTATCAAGAAACGGAAAAACCGCAATTCTAAAACCATTTGCAAAGGAGAAAAAGAAATATCTTGAGCGTGGCGAACTGGCATATGATGAACAGAATATGAAGTAAATGAAAAAGATGTTAAACAGATATTCAAGAGGAAATATTATTATTGCCAAAGCAGTGATCCCATCAGTGGTGCGAAAAAACCCCAATATATCAAATAAAAGAAAAGTAAACATCTAATGGTCTATACATATATCCTACTGTGAAACCCACAGAATGTGGCCGAGGATATACACATCAGAGAACGAATAAAATATATTCAAATATAAACGCAATAACTTTAATAACTTTAACGGCGTCTATTTTAATAAGCCCGCTTCACGTCTAGTCTCGTTCATATCTAGATTTTGTCAGTACTTACTAAAAAAAGAAAAAAATTAAAAAGAAACAGGCGATAAATCCCGATTATCCAAGTGCCCTACCAATAGAGTGTTAGTTTATTAGATACTTGCCGTGTCGTCGTAAGGTTTAAATCTTAGCATAGACATATTTTCTGCCTTAAATAATAGTTACGACTAAGTTAAAGCAAAATTCTAGCTATCACAGAATTGGATTAAGATTATTAAACATAAATATCGCATCTCTGGGAGACTTTAAGATTTTTATTCTTCTATTCTTCTTTACCTGAAAGTTCCAAAAAAGTGTTTTGGCTCCAAAATGAACATAACAGTTATTTAAGATAAGGAAGTAATATCATTTTGTAATTTTGGTCCAGGAAGTAAGGTATCGTTTAAACTTATACCTGTAGGCCCTTTGGCTGAACCATACCCAAACTACTCTAAGTTCAGTGCTTACACTCTCCGATTTCAGCACACAGTGATGGGGCAAAAAACAAGCCGGTTTAGGAGAAAAACGACTGCTTGAAGGAGCCACATACGTGTCTCATATCATAATATTCCTTCATGAAATCCGAGTAAGTAGCGTACAGGGTAGGAAATTTTATTAATCTTTTTCCAATAGTAAAAACCGACGAGACGCTTGAGGATATGTGTCTCCCAAGTCAGGTTTGGAATTTCAAAATGGAAGAGAAACGACAAATCGACCGGTTGGATCTCTTCTAGTTGTTTTTTTGAAAAATAACTTATACTTTATATCGTCAGGTGAGGGAAAGGTTTTAAATGGGACTTGTTCAATTTCCCAGAACTTCGGAATGCAAATGTCAATATTCATATCTGATGATTGAAGAAAGAAAAAATGAAGTGATTATGAAGGCCTACTAAAGACTGTTTCAATGGCCGTAGGTTCGCCGGCCTCGCCAACAACACGCCCTTTCAGAAGTATGTGAGTGAACAACTCTGTTCTTATTAAAATATCCAATGGGCCCGAAGGAAAATAATTTTTGTCAGCTAAAGATAATCCTTCCAAATGTACAATTAGGCTCTTTTATAGTAAAAGATGGAATATTTGAGCATAAATTCGGTACAACTATGGCCTCGAATGAAAAAAGAGGGCTTGATGAATTTTGTGGTTTAATTTCCACAAGATGCAATGCCTTTTCCAGAAAGGGATGACACGCAGTTTAACCCAGAAATAGTTGTAGTAAGCTGCCGCCTTTGTGAGCTTAATGACCGTAAACATTTTTCGCTAATAAAATTAGACTGGCTGCCGGAATCAGTACGTATTATTGGTTGAAAAGCACCAAATCCATCACGGATATCGACTGCAGCCGCGGCGAGCAGTACCGCACTTTGGTCGGTTTATGTATTAGCTGAAAAGCTGTTACATTCTTGGGAACGGGAACTGCACGGTTGATTTTCTGTAGTCAGAGATCCGGTGTTAGAAATATTCACCGATAGATCTGGATTAACTTCATTCGAAATTTTGAACATATGAATTAATGAATGGTGACGATTGTTACGTGTACGGCATCTATAAGATGAAAGGCAATAATTGGAATTGTGCGCATAACGTAAGCAATTAAGACATAACTTATTTTGTTTTACATAAGAAAATCTCATTAGGCAACTTGGAAAGAAATTGAGCACATTTGGATAATCCGTGGTGCTCTTTACAGAGATAGCATTTAATTTTTGAATTTGCAATTTTAGAAGTATTTCTTTATTATTTTATTGTAGACCCAATTTTACTATTTGAATATTTTGTAAAAACTTTATCTTGACTATTAGCAAAAGACTTATTTTTTGAACAATTTAAATGTTGAAATAATTCTAAAGCTTTGCACTTATTTTCAAGAAATTGAAAAAATTCTGCGTACTTTGGAATTTCTGAATTGCTTGACTGAATTTCAAAATTAGCGCGAGTCTCAATAGTTTCTTTTCTCATCAAGTTTCTCAAGAAGAATGTGCACACTGATCAGTTTGAAATTGAAGAGATTTTAAAACTGCTAGGGACTCAGAAAAATGTTAAGAACTACTCGCAAATCGTTAGCGGATTTTAGTGAAATGGAAAAAATAGCATTTAATGCATTAGACGCGATCAACCGTTTCTTTTGGTATCTGTCCAAAAGTTTATTAAAGGCTGTGGTGTAATTGTCATTGTCAATTGCGATACCGCTTAGTAATTTTAAAGGCTCATCCTGTAAATATGACAATAAATAACGGAACTTTTCAACATGAGAAAGATTGACATTTTCATGTATTAATTTCTCATAAAAATCATGGAAAGTTAACCAAATTTTTTGGTCGCCGTTAAAGCGTGGAATGTTTATTGGTGGAAGCTTTGCAGTAGCTTCTACGTTAATTGAACGGTCCCCAGTATTATTAATAGAAGATTCCTCTACGCAGCTATTATAGTAAATTGAAAGACCCTCGTAATAAAAATTCTCAGTATCCTTTCGAATTTTATCTTGAACCTCAAATCCTGAATCGTCTCTACTCATAATAATTTCGTTATGATACTTAAATAGAAAATTTATCAAAAACCTTTAGAATATCGCCATACCTAGCTTTGAATTGACCCTTTTTGTTGCGTCTTGTTATGACTGAACCCCTGGTATAAAATTCTGTAATTCTACTGATGCACGATTTTCTCTTTGCCGCTAACCTTTGTGGTTGGCTCATTTTTATAAATAATTACGCGATGCTAATTACTGAGGAAAAGTTTATAGATAAAAAATTTAAAAAATGCAGAAAAATTAATTTTATAAATTACTGCGAAGAAGTTTGACAGGAATAAATTTATTGGGCCCGGACTAAATTATCTATTATTAAATGAAAAGAAGCTCAAATAAATGCTTGCTTATCTACGAATGTTTATTTACTTACTGGGTATCTGACATTCCGGAGTAAAAATAAATTTACGTAGAAATACCTTGTATTGTTACACGGCGCGATACGGCTAAATATTAAATTGTGAATGGATTTGGAGAATGGAATAAGGAAAGGAAAGAATTAATTTGGTGTTTCCTAAGGATGAGAACGACTTTCTACTCCGAATATTATTCCGATTTATTGTAAAATTTTATGCATGAAAAGTAAGAAGAAAGGAATTAAGATAGGCGGCCTTTGAATTTTGAAATAAAAGGAATATGAAATTATATATTTTTAAATTAATTCAAATCCGGCTCGAAGGACCATTTTATGTCAACGCATAAATAGAAAATTGAAAAGGTTATGGACTGTATTTGAAAATTGTAAATAATTGCTAACGCAAGTAAGAAAGTTGTAAGGAAACGAATGTACCACACTACTCAAATAAACACTTACCGAATAAGACAGTTGTGGTCTTCTTACGGGTCCCCTTAGTTGCAATTCAGGCTCACCACCATGACGCAATGGTTTTTAAACCGAAAATTAATTAAATTGTTTGAACAATTGTAACAATTGACTTAGTACCGACCCCCAAAAATTTACTTGTTTTCACCGTCGCGTCGTTGCTCTCGTACAAGTGCCTCGACCTTGCACATTGTGCCCAGATAATGGGAGAAAAATGTGGTACATATTCCGCGCGAAATGGAGTAAAATTTGAAATTAATGATGCATTAACATACTCTAACAACACATTTTTGAATTCTCGAATTAAAATTGAAGTTGGTGACATATTAAAATAAAATAGTGTCTATTATTATCCCACCGTCTTCGAGAAAATACGTATCTACTTTTCTTATTATTTCAAAATATTATAAGAGTAGGTGTTATTGAGTCAAATGAAGAAGTATTTTGTCACGACTTTGATGACATCACAGAATGCAATTTGAGATTATCGACTTGGGTGTATTTTTCCAGTCCGGTCAAGTCTAGATTAATATATGGCATAAGGTTTTGGGGTTTGTGTAGCACATACTGCACTTACGCACTCTCTTTTTGGTTTTTCAAAAATATATTTGTGAGATTAATTTTCTTTTCTAATTTTTCTAATTAATTTTTCTTTTATAAAGATTTGTGTTACATTAGTGAAACAAGAAAACATGGATCACCTTTCTTCTGAAAGGAGAAGACTTTATATAGTACCGCTAATTTAGTATTACAAATACCCCACTCTACCTTGATTAAGAAATCAATCATATATAAAAGCATTGAGTATTCAATTTTTTTCATGGTAGTGTCTATAGTAATCTGAATGAGTTTTATTGTGATAACGTTTAATATGTTTAATTCCTTTTAAATATTTGTTTTTTTTTAGTTAATTTTAGCACCGATTTTAACACTTTTTACCATTTTTTATATTTCAAAAATTTAATCTACTTATTTTCAATGGATTTATACTTCGCGTGCTTTTTTATAACCTAATTACATTGCTACTGACTTACAAGTTCCTTGTTCGGATATTTATAGTTGAAGATTAGTCGAGCTGTGTTGTCTGTCCTAGTTTTCTCACCACAGGCAAATCAACAACAATTTTTTTTGTCTCGATTTCTAATTGTTTCGATTCTCTAAATTTGATTGTAATGTATTATAAATATTTTCAATTCACAATCCAGTTAAAACGTTTAAATAATTAACACTTATTTAAAAATTTGGACAAATATTCACAGAGATGTAGCTAATTGAAATGACTGGATATACAGTGTATTCACGATGAAAGGAATAATTTCATTTAAAATTAAGATATTTATTTCATCTTTTATTTTTTGAATACATCGATCAGTATTGTCACTTGCGCGTTTTTGAAATAAAAAATTTTCATTCATGGTGCCTCGAGTAGAAATTATGGCATCAACCTAAATTTTTTAAATGAAAAATACTGTATATCATGACATTTTACAATTCGACGATATATTCTGAATATCTTTTGTATAACATACCATATATCTAAAGTCAGCGGTTTATCAAATTTGACGTAATAGACTTATGAAATATACGACATTAAAAAAATATTATTCTTGATTTATTGCAACTAATTTGTTTGTAAGTTTAATTAGTTGTACATTTAATTCAATGCGTCTTTTGCAATGAAAATGTTGGTTACAGGGTTACAGGGCAGTACAAAAATTAATGTTGCCGTCATAGTAGAAACTATTACGCAAACGGCAACATTAATTTTTTATGTGATTTCTTAGAAAGTAAGTCTTATTATTTTCGAACAGTTTCCAACTTCTTGATAACGGTTTGTCATGCATTTGTGATTATAATTGTCATATTAGTTGCCATTTCACGCATCATTTCTTAATAAAATGCATTTATCTGAGAAGGAACGAATTGAAATACTCTTGATGAGTTGTTTTGAGAGACCGGGTGCGTACACAAGTACTTACAGTCTGTAATCTATTTAATGCAACTTATGCTGATCGTCCTGCAATTACTAGATCTACCATTAGCAAAATTAAATAAAAATTTAGGAAACATGGACTTGCAAGAAATTTATCTAAAGGAAAACCTCCAAAAGTATCTGAAGGTGCTATCTTGAATGTCCTGTTAGAAATAGAATAATCCCCATGTTGCGATTAGTACAATCTCCAGAAATTGGAATTTATCAGAATACTTCGTGTAAATAAATATTATCCTTATAAAGTACAACTGATCCACGAATTGTGAGAAGACGCAGATTTTTACAGCCGAGTTCAGTTTCGTAAGCAGATTATTGAGGCTAACAATGACAATGGAAATTTTATTCGAAATATTATTTTTAATGGATACGTTAATAGCCAAAATGCAGATATTGGGTAACTGAAAGTCCTCATTGGACTCAAGAATACCACACACAGCGCCCTCATAAAATTAATTTGCAATAAAGTATTATGAAAAATCGAATCCTTGGACCCTTTTATTTTCGAAAAAATATTAAACTGAGAGCGCTTCTTGGAATTTCTACAATTTGAACTTATCCCTGCTTTAGTTGCTTTATTCCCTGATTCACAAGAGGCTTACACACCTAGTAACGAAATATGGTTTCAACAAGACGGGGCACCTCCTCACTTTGCCATTGCAAATTTGCTTGACGTAGTTTTTTAAAAACGGGTTCTAAAAATTCAAGAACTTCTTCAATTGTTTCTGAGAAAATGAAAATATCATCAAGATAGATACTAATATTATAACAAAGAACATCTGAAAATAAATTATTTCATAATCTTTGAAATGTTGCTGGAGCGTTAGCGACGAGCGTTCGCAAATTCGTATTGCCCCTCTTGTGTAACAAATGCTGTTTTACTTATAGAATTTTCCTCTACTGGCCTTGAATCATATCTAAACTACAAAAATACTTCTTCTCTCGAAAACGACCAATTTGATCTTCAATATGTCGGAGTAACGAAATATGGTTTCAACAAGACGGGGCACCTCCTCACTTTGCCATTGCCGTTCGACAATTTCTGTATGCAGCTTTTCCTAACAGATAGATTGAAGAGGACTGGAGGAGTGGCCACCAAAGTTAACCCGATATAACCCCATTGTATTTTTTCTTATGGGGCTATTTGAAACCCACCAAAGTTTATGGTAATAGACCATATATAATATTGATCATTTAAAGTAAAGAATTCCACAGGAAATTACTACTAATTTCGGAAATTACGACTAATCAATCAAAAATGCACTGAAGTCAATCGACAACAAATTGAACATCAGTTGCAATAAATATTGTATAAATTTTTATTTTTTAATGTCGTATTTTTCACTAGTCTATTACGTCAAATTTGACAAACCGCTAACTTTAGACACATGGTATACTATACAAAAAGTATTCAGAATATATCGTAGAATTGTAAAAAATTCATGATATACAGGGTGTTCCATTTAAAAAAATTAGTGTTGACGTTATAGTTTCTACTGAGGTACCTTGCAATTTTTATTGCAAAAAACGCTCAAGTGACAATGCTAATCGACGTGTCCGAAAAATAAAACACCTAAAGAAAATTTGTTCGTTTCATCGTGAATGCACTGTATACATAAACGATTATAACTTGTTTAAAATTATGTTAATGGCGGCCTTTTGATAAAATAAATTTTAAGAATATGCAATGTAATTTATTAATTTATGTTACAATAAAGTGTTATAATTATAATTTAAATATAAATAGTTCGTGAACAGTTAAAGATAAGTAAAGGACATTATTTATAAAACATGTCCAGAATTATTCGAAGAATTCAAAAATGCAAAAATATACAAGAGGTTTCAAAGACAAAAAATTCTTTTACACCCGAGGATTTTTCAAAAAAAAACCTCTACTTTTATTGAATTTATCCACTATGAAAATATAACCTTGTTATAGGATTTTTATATTTCTGTTTATAAAGTTACTAACTTAGTAATAAGTTGAATCAGATATTGATGTTTATGTTTTATATTTTTTAAAGGACTCAACATTTTTGTTTTTAAAGGACTTATCTCTTTTTTGCTACGTATACAAATATCGTTGGAATCGAATATCATCTGAAATGCAACTGGGCAAACAAACAGACCCAAGATCTCAGCTTGTGGAGAAAATTTATTCTGTATATACTGTGATACAGAATAAACAGTCTAATAATTGATAGGCAAAATTTTAGATTGTGTTACGACCGATTCAATAAAAAGCTGTGCTTTACGATTTATTCTACTCTTCCTACATTCCGTTGTCAAAAAATGCAGGGTCTTTTTTAATAACATAAACAGTCATGGCCTGATCCCAACGCTTGGGTTGCATTCTTTACGCTTCAAGTGATATTTACTTTGCTTGCTTTTACATTCCCAGACTAAACATAAATAATCGACTAATAGAACCGGAAATATTATCTACTGAATGTTTTAGTAGATTTTTAATAAATTTTCTAAAATAAGATGTTAACCTTAAAAACTGCCTTAATTGAGGTAAATTTTTAGGAACAGGAAAGTTGGATACAGCCGTTATTTTATTTGGTCCAGGATGCTTGTTGACTTTTAGGTTACTTCGTAACCTAAATAGTCTATAGTGGTCTAAAAGAAAAAACATTTTTCTACGTTTAATTTTAAATTTGCTTGACGTAGTTTTTTAAAAACGGGTTCTAAAAATTCAAGAACTTCTTCAATTGTTTCTGAGAAAATGAAAATATCATCAAGATAGATACTAATATTATAACAAAGAACATCTGAAAATAAATTATTTCATAATCTTTGAAATGTTGCTGGAGCGTTAGCGACGAGCGTTCGCAAATTCGTATTGCCCCTCTTGTGTAACAAATGCTGTTTTACTTATAGAATTTTCCTCTACTGGCTCTTGATAGTACCCTTGAATCATATCTACAAAAATACTTCTTCTCTCGAAAACGACCAATTTGATCTTCAATATGTCGGAGAGGATATCATTGTTTCACAGTCAACGAATTTAATTTTTGATAGTTTATTGCTAGTCAATCAATCAATGTTTTATTGTCAAGAAATTGTTACAATTTGTAGACAAAGCTGTAAAACAAAAAAGACACAAAAATGCAAACAAAACACAATTAAAAAAAAGAAAAACAAAACAAAATTTAAAAAAAATATAAATAAATAAATAGAATAGATTATCTACAATATATACAGATTAATGCAATTTAGAAATTGTAAGTAGTCAAAAATATTATTATAAAATATACAATTTAATGTATACAATGTCAAAAAAAAAGATCATTAAAAAATCTCTCTACGTTAAAAAAAAAATGTAAAAAATGTTTAAAAAAGTAAAAAATTAAAGAAAAAAAATATTAAAAAATCCTAAAATAGCTACAAAAAGCAGTATACCTAAACATGTACAGATAGTAAAAATACATAATCTGCTAGTGCGAAATTTCAAATCAATGATTACAAACAAAAATCGGTAACTGTGTAAAAAGCTCTCTCCAGTAAGAATGCTTTTAATGCTTTACGAAATGCAAAAAGAGATGTGATGGATTTAATTTCCAATGGCAGATGATTGTGCATTTTTTTTGCATTATATAATATGGAACTTTTGACCAACTCTGAATGTGGGGTAGGCAGGTATAGATCATGTTCCGTGTATCTAAGTAGATAACTATGGGAAGGCCTATCAGATGCTGAACCGTGTTTGCGTATTAGACAAAGGGACTCAAATATGAATAAAGATGGAAAAGTTAATATTTGAAATTTTTTGAAGAAATGCTGGCAATGACTTCTGTATTTAAGTCTCAGTGTATAACGTAAAGCTCTCTTTTGTAGTCTAAAAATACGGTCAAATTGAGTTGCACTACATGTACCCCAGAATGGAAGGGCGTATCGAAGGTGCGATTCAAAAAGGGCAAAATAAACTGTTCTAGAAGTAGACAGGCTAAGCTCCTTAGAAATTGATCTTAACGCAAAACAAGCGGAACTTAATTTTCTTGATAAAAAGTCAATATGTGTGTCCCATTTTAACGAGTTGTCAACAGTTAGCCCTAAAAACTTTACAGAATCAACTTCGTCAATTGTTGCATTACCAAGTACAAAAGATTGCAAGGTATTTTTATAGGACAACATTTTAGTTTTGGAAATGTTGAGACAAAGGAGATTAGAGTCGCACCATGATTTGATAGTAGTTAAGTCACTTGATACGGTTCTATGAAGTTTAGAAATATCCGGATCACTCCAGGTAAAACTAGTATCATCAGCAAATAGACAGACTTTACCGTTAATATTTAGATTAGCAATGTCATTGATGAAGATAAGAAACAAAATAGGGCCAAGTACGGAACCTTGAGGCACTCCACTTTGTATTGGCTTGCAAGAAGACATAGTCGAATCAATTCTCACAGCTTGACTTCTGTTACTGAGATACGACTTAAACCATTCAAAAGGCGCTCCTCTGAACCCGTAATATTGCAGCTTTTTTAATAAGATGTCATGATTAACACAATCAAAGGCTTTAGAAAAATCACAGAAAATTGTTGCTGTAGGGTGTTGGTTGTTTAAGCTAGAGTATACATTATTAAAAAGAGAAAACATAGCATCATTTGTGCATTTGTTATTTAAAAATCCAAATTGATGGGAAGTAAGTATTTTATATTTTAGCAAAAATGATTGAAGTCTTTTTTTAACCAATCTTTCAATAATTTTTGAAAGTGTGGGAAGAAGAGCAATAGGGCGATAGTTGGAAGACTGATCTTTGTCTCCTCCTTTATGTAGTGGAATTATTATCGCCAACTTAAGGCAGTTAGGAAAAACACCTTTTTGAAAAGACTGATTAATTAGAGTAATAAGATGACATAATGTACATTCGGGCAGATTTGAAAACATTTTGAGAGTAATTCCATCAATTCCAGAAGAGCCTTTGTTTTTGATTTCCCTAATTTAACTGCAAAGCTCTGGTAACACTACGGGCGTAAAGAAGAAGCTGTGGAAATTCTCATTTGCAATGGGAAGATATGAAAGTGGATCATGGGAAGGAGTTATGGTACTCATTAAATTATTTGCCACATTTACAAAATAATCATTAAGGTTTTCAGATGAAGTGGAGATAGTATTCGACAAAGAAGGCTTATTTCTCAAAGCATTAACAATCGACCATGTTTCCTTAGCCACATTTTTAGATTTAGCCAGTCTCCTATTATAGTAAATATCCTTGGCGGCTTTTAAAGTTCTCTGATAAATCTTTTTGTAAAGTCTTACGTACTCATGAAAAAAAGCGCTGTCTGAAAATTTCTTAAGATGAGATAATAAGCGCATGTTCTTAGCAGATGTACGCAAGCCTTGGGTAGACCAGGGGTTATGTTGCTTCTTTTTAAGAGGTCTCAAAGGAAAGGACTTGTGAGAAAGACTAGATAGCGTTTTTACAAATCTAGAGAATTCTGAATCAACGTCGTCAGAGAGAATATTCCAGTCAGTTGATTGACAAAGGTGCCTAAAATGTAAAAAAATTTTATCCGAGAAAATACGGCCTAATTTGCGTGGAACATTTTTACTTTTAGATTTAGTTATGGAAAACTTTGTTAACATTGCTTCATGGTCTGAGAAACCTGGGCTTACAGGTTGTACTTTAGACAGTACAATCGACGAAATCTGGCTCAAAGGAAGATACGACATAATCTATTGTACTAGAGCTGGTTTTAGTTATTCTGGTAGGTGATTTAATGTGCATGATTAAGCCAAAAGAGTCGAAAATGGACTGGAGAGATTCTTGAGCAGCACACACACTGGAAAAATCAATGTTTAGGTCGCCACATAAAATGAGTTTGCTTTTTAATGGCAGAGACTCAAGCAAGCTTAGTAATTTTTGGAAAAAAACATTTACGTCAGCATCAGGTGTTCTGTAAATACAAACAACGTAAAGATCAAAATTATTATTGTAGACAATGGAAAACTCAAATACTTTTTCGGAAACTAAATTATCGAACTTGGTTACCATTGAAAAGTCGTTGCTAGTAGATAATATCACAGTACCTCCATGAGTTAGATTTGTTCTATCAAATCTGGCAACTGTAGTGTAATTATCCACCACCACAGGCTCACCAACATGCAACCAATGTTCAGTTATGGCAACGATTTCTGGAAAATGAAGCTCTTCCAGTAAAAGAAATAAATCATTAGTTTTATGTCTTAAGGACTGAATATTTAGAGAGAAAACACTAAGCTTGCCATTGTCCAGTATTTTAGAGGGTGCTTGATCCTCTGTTCGCGTCAAGTCATTTAAATCGTCTAAAGATCGTTTCAAATCTCTTCATGTCTAAAATCGTCATTTTTCTTTTTTATTAAAATAGGCGGGCTTGAAAAATTGGATTAAGATTCTCTAATTATTCCATTTTCCAACATATCCTTGACTTTCTCACGAATAATGGCTCTTTCTTTTTCAGAATACCTATAAGGCTTATAAAAAAAACTGGTTCGCGCGGTGGGTTGCATTCTTTACGCTTCGAGTGGTATTTACTTTGCTTGCTTTTATATTCACAGACTAAACATAAATAATCGAACTAATAGAACCGAAAATATTATCTAATGAATGTTTTAAATGTATGCACATGTATAAAATCTATAAGATACTAATTAATTTTACAAATACAGCTAAACTAATACTTTTATTAATATTAATGTAATAGGTCTAATCATAACATACAGATCTAGTAACTACTATAACTATATACAGGTAGGTACCACAAATATCCGTAACAATTGCTTCAAGAAATATTCCAAACTCAAAAATTGATAAATTACTTTTAATGCTTATGGACCGAGGAATTAGCAAAGAAGAACATGGAAAAACTATTTGCTGTAATGGACAAATGGGAAGATAATATATATATATATATATATATATATATATATATATAAATATTTCTTAAATATATATTCCTTATTTCTTATATTTCTTAAAAATTCTCTTCTTCTATATATATATATATATATATATATATATATATATATATATATATATATATATATATATATAATATAAATATTTATTTTTATAATATGTAAATAGATATATATATATATATTATATATATATCCTTATAATATAATATAATATAAGGAAGTAATACTTAATTATTCTAAACGGCAAATAAAGTTTTTATTTTGCATCATTACAAGCAGTATTAAAAAGTCTATTTAACAGTGCCTAAAAAAATTAAACTAGCGAATAGTGACAAAAAATGTCTGGGAATAATGGATATTTTATCGACCTCAAACTTTTGTATTTCAAATGGCTATTCTAAGTGTGAAACGTCATTTTAAAGGGCATACAATGTCTTTATATAATCAGGGCCTATCTAACGAAACCAAGAAAAACAAAATCAGTAAGCAAAAATGTGTAGCAATAAAAGACATTTTATTAACTGAAACTTTGGTAGCTTAAATGCTTGCCTTATAGTGTCATATTATTTAATATAATGTCATATTATTTTAAATGGCAAACAATTTTTCATCTTACTTTGCCAAAAAAATTGATACTAGTTGAAGCTATTTACCAGTAAAAATGTATCAAAAGAAACAGTTCATTGAGTCCAAGTAGTCGAAAAAATCCTCCTTGAAAATATATATATCCTTCATGGGCGATTGAAAAACTAACTAGATGAAAATGGTGTTGCGATACGAAAATAGTTTGTTTTTCGAACAAGATGGAACTTCTCTATACTACGCTTTGATAGGTGGAGAGTAGCTTAATAAACCGTTTCCAGGGATGTGTGGATTGGCAGGCGTAGTGCAATTGAATGGCCCACACGGTCGCCAGACTTAACATCACTAGGTTTTTTCCTTTGGGGGTATTTAAAAAGCAAAGTTTATAAAATCCCACCTTAAAATATTAATGATTTAACGGATCGAATTACTCGGAAATGAAGAGTTATTAGCGGACAAACACTTGTCAATATTCCTGAGGAATTTCAAAACAGACTTTATTATTGTCTCGCGAATAACGGAATACATTTTGAGCATTTTTGATATACCAAAGTATGACGTCGATAAAATATTCATTATCAGACATTTTAGCTCACTATTCGCTAGTACTTCACCCATTTTTTAAATTTTTTTGGCACTGTTGAATGTGTCACACGATGGGAGTCTCATTTAAATGTCAAAGTAAGGTTAGCTAGAGGTAAGGAGGTGATTGACAGAACTATTGTCAAATAAAAAATTAAACGTCCCCCTGTAAATCTAGATTGCCGTCTTTTTTTTAAGTTATTAAGGGTGGTTCATTTTGAAATGAAAGCACTATATAAAACTAAATATTATTTTAATTTCTATAATATTTGAGAGTATATCATATAAAATGTTATAGTAATTAAAATATTATTGTTGATTATATAATTTTATTTAATTTATTACATTATTTTAATGATTTTAATAACTATAAATTAAAATAGTTATAATGTAATATGTTATTAATTAAAACAAAATAAAAGCTAATTTTAAATACAAGTTACAAACATGCAGAGTGTTCTTTTATTTCTGCGACAAAATTTAAGGACGTGTTCGTTGCATGAAATCAATCAAAAAGGGTAGTAAAGTTGTACATATGAAAATAACTCTTTTTTTTGCGAGTAGATATTTTTCTGAAAATTGGTATGCAGTTTTTTACTACAATTTTAATTCATATTTTGACTTGACATAAAAAGGGATAATGAAAAAGATTCAATAAACACTGTAAATTTCAATACTTCACAAGACTTTCAATTTGTAGTAAATAGAAAATACATAACTATTACCGCAAATCAGTCTTAAACACGTAATTTATACGTCCTGGATTGTAAAATATCTAAAAGTAATTTCAATTCTGTTTTATTTAAAGAAGTTAGACGATAGAGTACATATTATTATTTATTTACTATTTTATTTGTAAAATGTAGTATATGTATGAGGTATAGGATACTTTTATTTGGGTGTTTACTTAGTTTGTCGTATATGAAAACAGAGTTTATCTAAAAATTAAAAAAAAATATACTGAGGGCCAGCACGACAAGCAAGACTAAACTTAATATTACTAAATATAGATAATATTCTGTAACGTAATTGTTCATTTTTTGGTTTATTTCCTGGATTTCTATTACAGCCCATCTGATGGAAAATTGCCTTTTGTTTTATTAAAAATTTTGTTATTTTAAACATACTATAAATAAAAAATTACAATATTATTTTTTAAAAGAGTGCTATAAATAAGTTAAAAATGTTAAATTTGGGTTAGAACCTATGTACATACAGTTTGACGTTTAAAATTTAGTTATTTTCTTTGTGCAGTTATTTCTTGGCGGATTCTAATAAAAGCTGCAGCATATAAGTTAAAAATGTTTTAAAAGTTATTTTTTTGACGTCAAAAATTATGTTAATGTTAAGTTAGGTATCATTGCTTCAGATTTTAGAATAAGTATCATTTTATATCGAAATTGATAAAAATATACCAGGTATCCTAATTCCTAATTAAAATTAGAAATTTACTCTTTAAACCGAAAATGGAAGAAAGTAATTGAATACGTCAAAAAATTAGCTTTTACGCGAAATGTATAAAATTTGGAATTTTAATTGTTTTGAATAAAAAACAAAGAAGTTCTAGTTCTAGACGATCAACGTTTATTTCCTCTATTGATACTTTTATTACTCGCTAAAAGGCATGATTCATGCTGGTCTAATGGATCTCGACGGATCTCGTCTTAATCATAATATACTTTAGAAAAAGAAAATGTCCTTATTGTAGTTTTTGATCGAATATCCATAGTTGGGTGCATCAACTTGTTTACTACTCTAGCTAAGTATGCTTTGTGGCTTTGTTATGTGGCTATGGATTTGCAAATGTCTGGAAGAATGCTCGAGTTTTTCTTTTTGGCAAATCCCAAGCTGGCATGCGGACTCGATAACTTAGATTGTTTGTTTGTTTACTTGACATGTTTTATATACGTTCTTTTAGACCTAAAAGCTAAACCTTTAAGATGACATAAATAAATTTATTTCAGCTTGATTTTAGAAAGAAATCATAACTTAAATATTGAATATTTTTTTACGAATTAACTTTGAGTTTGAAAATTTTTATCTTGAAAAGAATTAAAAAAAAAAGTGTTTTTAGAAAAACTGTAGCTACTCTAATTGATTGGAAATCCTCCCAAGCCAAGTTTTTTCTAAAGCGGACGGTTTACTACTCAGACTCGTCTCAGCAAGCCTTTTTACCGCAAAACAGTTTTAGTTTTTCACACAAAAACCTGAGATTCATTTTCAAGAACGGAGTGCACAAAATAGCTACGCTGCTGGATTGCGGGAAAAAAATGACAGCACTATATAAATATTTCGTCTATAAATGACCGAAAGCCCCAAAAAGTACTTCCAAAATTATAAATACAGAGCGAGCCGTTTTCGTAAGTTTTATGGGGTTTTTCGCTTATGAAA
Organism: Anthonomus grandis grandis; assembly: GCF_022605725.1. NCBI lineage: Eukaryota > Metazoa > Arthropoda > Insecta > Coleoptera > Curculionidae > Anthonomus > Anthonomus grandis. The sequence goes on from NC_065546.1 coordinate 24,467,186, forward strand.
AGAGATAGCTATCTTAGTTTCTGTCTATTTCTGTCTGTCATTTTCTGTTCTACAGGGTGATTTTGAAAGAATAGCATTTTTGGGCATATCCTGTAACTTTGTTATTGTCAAATATATTAAAAAAATAAAAACTAATATTTGTAGAAAAAATTCTATAGCATATAAGCCAGTGACGTATTTTTTTTTTAAATGCGACACCCTATATATATTTTTTAAATCTATTTTTGCTTGCCAAGAGCTTCACAGAAAAAATATATTGTATAGTCTATATTTATTTTAATAAATAACGTGCAATGATTTTTTCTAAAATTTACATTGATAATAATAGACAGCTGTGGGAAATCATGGTAACGTAAAAAGAAAACAAAATGATTAACGTTCTGCAATTACTTAATAAAAATAAAATACCAAAATAAACTTTGCAAATAAATAATAACTTGTTATCTGCCGATAGCAGCTTATTGAAGCTAAAAAATCTTCTCCGTAACCTTCACAAACAAAAAAGGTAACGTCACAAAAATATGGCTTTTAATTTGTCTAATGCAAAAAATCCTGTTACGTTTTAGCGCTTAGTCAACACCTTTAGGAGAAAATCGGTTTGACACGATGTAAATAAATAAGATTAAGGAGATTTTTTCACCAAGTTTACACTGTTATTTAAAAATTACTCTCAATTTTAGTGGCCCATGTCAAAGTTTCCAGAATATAATATATAAGTCACTCCGCGTCGGCACTTCGACAAAATGAGATCACAAACCGCCGACGTCAATCATCTTTTTACAAGCGCATAAATTATCGTATAGGGGATACCGGTGCAAAATAGTTATATATGTATAGTGTTTAGTTTTTGATTACTAGGGGAAAACGGGGCAATATATTATACTCATTTAAATTTATTGCTCTTGTGTATTATTTTTTGGAAAATTGAGGTATAAGTATAGTTGTGGGGGTAATAAATATATTTAAAAATAAGTACAGTATCGGACAAAATTAGAGCGACTGGACTTTTATGCAATACAAAAATGTATTAAATTTTTATCATTGAGTTAAAAGATTTATATCCATAAAGAGTTTAACATGCTACTAAAATAAATTAAAAAACATTGTTTCCTAAGATTTATTAGAAAAAAATTTAAAAAACGTGCGTAGAGTATTTATAAAATTTAGTAAAAAAATTATAATCGTTGACGTAATGACGTTTTTTTTAACCGTGTTTAAGTCGTTTAAGTGCGTAAATTAATTTGGTATTTTAATTTTTTTTAATGTTTTCTTCGGTAGTATAAAATTTTGTCTGTCGCAAATGTCCCATTCATATAAAATTACTATTCCTATTCATATTATTCGATATACAGGGTCATTCATGACATGACATGGGATATTTTGGCTACACTACGATTTTTTTTGAAAAATTGGGAATATTACAGGCGTTTCTTCTAAAAGTATCTTTTACAATCATTTTTATACATACAGGATGTTTCAGTTTGCAGAAACCTATCAAAGTTTTTTTTATAAAAACATTTTGGATTCTACATCGTAAATAAAGATAGGTTTTATTAAGGTTTACCCAGCCTAAATATTAAAGTTTTCGAAATATTTTGTGTTTTCTGAAAATACCTAGACAGTTTTAATGATAAATTCCTTAATATATGTTTTCTCTTTTTTTACTATATTTGCATTGAGGAGCACTAAATTATTAAATTTTATATTTCATTTGTAAAAAAGTTACTATTTTATAGGGATGTTCAAAATTAGGTTTAAATTATTATACTTTTGACAAGGCAAAATCACTTTCACCCTATAAAATTCATCATCTCCAAGAAATTTCGGGAAATGATTTTAATAGAAGAGTTCAATTTTATATGTGGGTCTTACATAAGCTTGCCGATAATAACGATTTTTTCATTAATGTTCTATTTAGGGTTTCTTTTTATAGGGATATGTGAAAGATTCTGTTTTTAAGTTACCTCCGACCATACCAAAAATATGAAAGAGCAGATAAAAGAAACTTTTTAAAGTATTACTCCACAAATGCTGTCAACAGTCGCTGTATATAAGAGGATGCGTCGATGTTTCAAATTGGTTAATATTTTGAGCATATTTTGTAATTGTTATTTTTTATGTCCCTTGATTTGTTTTGTTTAAGTATTTTTATTTTTCTTAAGTATCATTGTTACGGTTGTTTTTACACATGGGTCATCATTTATTTAGTGGTCAATATTAGAATGCATTTAATTAGTCAAAATTTATAATATCATTATTATATCCAATAAAATTACAAATAGAAAACCTTTTATTCTGCATAAATAAAGTACAAAGTGAATGCACTGTATAATACAAAATAGGATTAAAAAAAACAATTTTTATGAGTATTGAATTAAAACTATTAAAGTAAACATGTCACTTTCACTTTTTTACATGTTATGTTTGACATTCGAATTTAAGATTCTAGTTCACTAGTGATGTCTCACCGATAAAGCTTTCCTATTAAATTAAATTATGTTTGTGGTGAATCATTGATTTTTTTCATATCTACTAGTTTTATTATGGTAATGATGGTTGTGCAAGGTTGTTAGCTTCAGTATGAGCGGAGGTTAACGTAAATATGATTATTCTGATGGGTCGGGTCTTCTGCCTATTGATTAGTATTAAAGAGGGGATTGACTGTGATTTATTGTCACTTCCTGGACTTTTTTCTGGTGTGGGAAAGCGAATAAAGCGAAAGCATAATATTTTTGAAAAAATTCCCTTCGGGAGATTTAATTTTCGTAAATCGAAATTTGATTTTCGACTTTATGTCGTTTCAATCTTTTTCAACTGCGTCACCTAATTGAAAATCCTGTTAATTCAGGATTTTTTTGTATTTGTGCTAAATTGCCGTCGATTTTTTCTTCGCATCGAATTTTCCTTGCAAATTCTTCCTGGGGGTTGTTACACTGAAAGTACCGAGCATGGGGCAGCCCACCAACTAAGGAACCCCAGGCACGGCGATTTTGGCAAAGTATGTAAATATTATTAATAATTCTTTCCTGTCAATCTCAATCATTGAATAATTAAATTAGTTTTATAAAGTGATAAGTTTCATAAAACTTTAATTATCTTTGTGAAGTGGAAAATTCTTGTAGTTTAAATTGAAATAAAATGTTCTATATTTGTTTCTCTGTAAAATGTATTAAGTAATTTGTAAGCTTTCCGCAATTGCGATAAATAATTGAAATTTGTAAATATAATTTCAATCAATATTAAATTGATATAAGAGTAACATTTTAATCATTCTCAAGTCCTTTTAAAAAAATCTATCGCACTTCTAAATCACATGTTAAGGACGCTTCTAACAAGCGTTTGTTATGTAAATTCTAAAAAATTAGTAGAGAAACCCGATCCTTACATAACTTGGTTGTTTCATTCTTTACCTATTTAGCTGAAGATAACTGCTTAAGAGACTTAAGGGCAAGTACCCTCCTCTTGATTGTAAAAAAATAACTAATCATCATTTTGAAATTTACAGTAACAAGTTGGACTGTCGGACATACCTCATAGACCTGGAGTTTGGTGGAGTGTCTCATGCCCGACTGAGTTATGAGTTACAGTGAGTTACGAGGTTGAGAGGAATTACTTTGGTGAGCTTATCCTTTCCTTCAGTACTGACTTGGTTATTATTAGGGATTGCATTAATTACCAACTCAATCATTACTCCACCAATTCAGGTTATTACATAATTTAGCAATGAATATTATATAGCATAACTCAATATTTAATTTTTTTATAATAGTCAGTTGAAAATTAGATACATTGTTAATACAGTCTTTAGGATATCGAAAAAATTAACCATTTCCACTCTTCAATAAACAACAATAAACGACGAACATTATTAACAAAAATTAAATTAAGCTAAATAGCTATAAAAAACATCGATATTTATTCGCAGATCTACTGTGAACCACTCTGTATGCAACCCGGCATCGACGGCACCCTGGGCTCCTGATCGGGACGAGGGGCAGGGGCATAGCCGACTTTCGCACCGATTGAGAGTGCGGCAACTTATATAGTATATTCTATAAACTTTTCTCAAGTTATTTAATTCTTGACTCTGCTATAAAAACAAATGCAGGAGCTTTGTCAAAACCTTGCAAAATGCAAAAACAGTAAATGCAAATGTTCTCCAGCGTTCTGATCAAATTGCTTCTGAATTTCTAAAAGCTCTGCTGGCAAAATGGGTTTCCTTACTGGACTACTGTTTTTAATAAAATGCTTGAAACACAAAAGGTACCGGATTTACAGCGAGATCTTTTTCAAATGCTTAAAAAATGTATCCAAATGACCTCAATAGCTTCAGACCAATTGTATTAATCAACTACACCCCAAAACTTTCCACGCAAATTCTACTAGCAAGATTATTAATATTGGGATAAACTATTCGAATCGGACTCTTTATCTTCGTATACCTTATTCTATTCTTCCTAATAAATATTAACTTTTATTAACGCTTTCTTCTTTCCTAACCTTCAACCTGTCACTACTGCCAGGGTTATTGCTCAAATCCGCCTAAGAACCAAATATCTTTATGAATTTCTGTACAAAGGCTTAGCTTTAACAATGAAGTGTGTGCAGTATGTAATATGCATATGCTCGAAACATTTAATTATATCTTTATTGTTAACCAATTGTACTGTAAGGTGAGCCTGCTTACTGGTCAGTTGTACAGTTCTTTAGAAAGCATATTTCGCTCACGCCGGCTTTGGCTAATGAAATTTATCAGGTAGTACTGCAAATCATGAGACTTACAACTTTTTCTGCGAAATTTCTTCAAAAAGAATTAATGAGGAAGTTCTTAATTCGTCAACCGTATTGTTGAAATATCTATTATAGAACTTATCTACACTAGCAATAAAGAACTCTAAATGTTCACTTTTTCCTGAAAAACATTTAATTGTACGTGCAATTTCTTTAGCTGCTGTGATAGTTGGCATATTATCTAATTCAGGCGTTTGAGATAATGAGATATTTGCAATAGTATGAGCTAAATTATCGATATCAGACTGTGACATCAAAATAACAATAATTATTAATTGTAAAATAATTCGGAAATATTAAAATAAAATGCTTAAATAGTAAAACTAAAATTAAAAAGGGTCCTACACAATTTTACGAAAATGTAAGTAGGTAAAAATAAAGAATGAGATTCTTAAGGTAAACGAAAATACTTTGTTATTTCGCACAATTAAGAAAAAAAAAAAATTTCACAATAATTATTAAAATAAGGAAGGAATGAAGGATCACTTACGATTATGCTGCTTCAACTCGCAACAGTGACTTCTTCTAGGTTCTTTACTCAGTAAATAGTAAAAACTAACGATTTTTGGATTTTGTGGTCTCAGGAATCTCGCACGCGGTTTCCAAACACACAGGTGTCCAAAAGATCTTCTGAGTTACGACCGACTGCGCCAGTTATGTATTTTATATTGAAAATACTCTTTTTAAAAAAAGTAATTTTATTAAATATGATAACCAAAAAATAACTACGTTCAAGACGAGAATTAATTATGGAGTGTTTTTCTATATCTAATATCGATTAATCGTAACCTAATTAGTATAACAAAATAATATAAACTAAGCATAACAATAATATAAAATAAGCACTTTCATCAGAACCTTGAGGTCGATGTCCGGGTTGTACTGGAATTGGGTCACATAACTCGAGTAAGAAATTATGAGGCCAAGAAAGTGAGAATAAATTGTTGGTTGTCAGAAAGGGATGATAAAGTAATCATTGAAGGTCTGGGTCAAGGTGTCAATGAGTAATGAAGGAATAGGAGTGCGATTGAGAATGGTATTTTTTCACCCTTTATCCTAAGAGAGGTTCTTATATCATTACCTACGCCAGTCTTAAATGTTCATCTTGCTCTTTATCTTGAGCTTGCGTCATTTTAGATGACCGCCCAGATTCAATATTTATTTTGATTTTTTGTAAACACAAACCCAAACGGATCTGAGACCACACGATCGCATCGTGAACATTTGCCCATCGGGTCCGGCCACTCTTAAATGTATTTTGTTTAATATTTCGATGGTAATATAATGCCTTTTCTTTTTAAAAAAGTGTAACACGATTGTGATTTATATAAGAACGGCCATCACCAACTCTTTTTCATTGCGAGAATATACGCAGTTTACTTCATACTTCTATCATAATAACGGTGTTATCCAGGTTTGCATGTAGAAAAATAACAACATATCTTTTAGTAGAAAGATGAAAAATATCTTTTGTGTTAAATCAAGTCAATGACAGTTTATTCTTTTGCAACTTTATTATATTTAATAATGCTTTTTCTTCCGTTTTTGAAGATAAAATATTCTACCATGGATTCGGTTAATTTAAACACTTAAATTGTTATATTTAAATATATTTCCTTAGGGGCCCTTTTGCTTATTTATTGATAAACTAACAATTATATACATATTAATCTGTTTGTTTAAACACATCTTTAAATCAAAATTAGCCCATACAATATTTAATTGAAAGTCCGCTCGTTCAAAAAACATTTAGAAATGCCATTCGGTTGAATATGAGAAACATTGCATTCAAATTATAATAGTATTTATATTTTTTGAAGGTTGAAGATGGTTGGGATGGCATAAAAACTGGATTTTCTAGACCAAACAACATGGATTACAATTTGGTAGAAGCGGAGGCAGCTAAAGCCACTTGCTGTTAATATATTGGTTATGGCTATTGAAAAGGTGTATGTATGTATACAGGGTATCAATTTGAAAAGTTGAAATACGAAAAAAAGGTGAAATACGAAAATACTGCTTTAAAAATTAACGTTTTGGGTAAATTTTGAAAGTACTTTCTGAAAAATATGCGGTTTTCGTCACTCAATATCGAAAATTTTGTTTTTCCACATTTCCATTTAGAAAAAATGAATATTCATCGCTAAAACGGATTTTCGACAGAATATTTGGGATGGCATTGATTTGATGTCATGAATTCACAAAACTCTATTACTATATCAAAATCATCATCATAGAATTACAAACATCTTGAAGTATCGGCATTTTGTATAGATGGTGTTTATGCATTTTCATATTCGTTTATGCCTTTCTTACTGTCTCGTGTAATATGTGCCTAGTCTGCTACTGTCCGCAATGTGCTGGTAAGCGCTGCAGCAAATAGGCCCAAAATCACAATTTGAGCTCCTTTATTCATCTTAATTTTTTTTCCATTAAGGTCGAGACACATATTCACACCGAGTCCGCAGCGCAGCTCGCCCGTGTCGAATCGCTCGTTACTGCGCAAAGTGGTCAGAAGTGCACAGGAATGTTCTCAAACTTTAGTACTAGGGATTTGGCACTAGTAGCTAATGCGTTAGATAAAGAAGATGACTAGCAGAAAAGAACTGCCGTAGCAATTTAAATTAAATATTAGAGCATACGTTCCATATTTGTTTTTTATAAGTGTTGGTTACATTTTGTTTACTTACCTAAATTTTTTAATAAAAATTTAACTAATTAATTATTTCGTACCTTTAGTACTAAGTACTTTAGTACTAAGTACCTTTAGTACTAACTTTAGTACTAATAGTATTATCGAAAAGTATTGATATTAATCTTAACTTATATTTTATCCCCAAGGGATCACTAGAAATGTCTACCGAGCCCGCACCGTGCCCGTTAAAATTAAAACAATTATTCTAAATCTATTCTAGCTTGGTGCGGACGCAATACGGAGTCAGAGCTCGGGCACGGTGCGGTCATGTTAAGACTACTTCATATGATTACACTACTTTATTCACATCCAAGAGACGGCCGTGCGTGCTCGGTGCGGACATGTGTTAACCAGTTTCGGAGAAGTTTTCCACCAAATCCAGCATGTATCTATGTGAATTTCTTCACGATTTCTATTCATTTCATTTAAAACCAATGCCGTCCTTGATGCACACTTACCAACCTATCCATCAATTTTTCATGTTTTTTCAAGTTTTCAAATTGACGCCCGATATATTAATAAATTATAAGTTACACCTCAAACCATTTGAGGTAATTCACGAGAATCTACAAAACTACTTGAATTTGACTATTCGGTTTATTTACTATTATTTGTTAAAATTTTAATTTATTACAACTTTTTTTAGTATGGAATTTATTTTGGCCAATAGATGGCTTTTAAAAAGTAACAAAACATAGATATAAAGTTAATTGAATCAATTGGTTCGATGGAGTATTTAAAAATGTTTATAAATATTTAAATATTAAAAATCGTTCGTTCTGCAATATACTATCATTAGCGTGTTAATCAATTCAAATAATTTTTGGATGTGAGTCACCTACCTTGGTTTAAAAATTGTGTTTAAATTTAAAATTATTGTAAAATTCGAGTTGATTATATTTATAATGTATATTCTTTTCTATTTGTTTAATACGTCTATACTAATATTATAGTTTTAATATTATATTTTATAAATAAAAACAAGAGGCTCATAACATAAAATTAATTTGTAATATAATGTTAATTTATTTGTGTAAAAAGTTTTCGTTTTTTTTTTCCAGGAAAAAGCCTTGAACATTAAAGAAATATTAAAATAGCTTTTTATTGTAGGTAATAATTTAAAATTTACTGACATTTGAGTAAGAGTTATACAGTTTTTTTGTGTGATTGTGCACCATCAGAAGATAATTATTAGATTCTTTTACATTTTTAAATATGGGTGAAATTAAAATTATATTATAGATATTTAATATTAAAAATTTATTTTGTGGACTATAAAAAGATATTTGGCATAGTTTAGGTAAAGTTACTTGGACAAGCATAAAAACTAAAAACGTTTAGCGCTCGGCCTTTTATTTACGAGGCATTGGCGTGAATATAGTTTTTGTTCCTCTGGCTTAATATATATATATATAGTAAATATGTTATTTTGCAACCAACAAAAACATTTATCAAGTTACGCAGAAGTCATGGATAGATTTATTGAGACATATTTTTTACACAGTTTTTTTTTTAAATTATTACAATTGTTAAAATAATAAAATTAAATTGAGTAAAATAGCAAATAAATTCGAAAGAATAGTGAGTGGTTTGTTGTAACACGGGTATAAAGTTATGTCGCGGCCGTGTTGCAATAGAATATTATTATACTTGCGTCTGCTGATATTTGATAAGCCCAAAAATTTCCGCTGAAGAATGAAATTTCATTGTTACGCGGAGTTTTTTGGTCTTATCGAAATCAAATATAAGTGAAGTTAACTACATATTCATAATTTTACACTCAAATTTTTATACGTCCAAAAATGCTTACCTTTTTAGCGTCACGTTCGTATATTGTCTAGGACATGCGCGTTTAATTGCGGTGTTTGATTAATTTTGCGCGACTATTTTTTAATTGCTCCCTAGATCATCTCAATAGGATTGAAAATACAATAGTATGGAGGCAATCGTAAAATGGAGTGGCCGTACCATTCGAAAAAACTTTCTAAAAAATATTCGTTTTTGAACTTTTGCTCCCTTATTACTGCTAATAATATTTTTTTTGTGTCCTTTAAAGGAGCTTGCATGTTTTTTTCTCGCCATAAATTTAACTAAATCAGCTTTTTTACTACTTAAGACTTATTGAACTTACATTAATTTAAATATAACGAAAGGTTTCGTTAAAAATTAAAGTTCAGATATTTTTTAAAAACGTCAATAAGTCTATTTTCTTCTTTTTTTCAGTATTTGAGCGTATGAGATAGTATTTTCTACATTGATATTTAATATAAGTGACATAATACCCAATAAAATAACTCATTAATTATAATGTCAATACTATTTAACCTTGAATTTGTATCTTAAAAAACAGTACTGTAATTTTTTTTATTAAGCGAATATTAACGATATATCTTTTAATGTATTGTATTTAAAAATTGTAATTCAGGTTTAAAATATATTCAGGTCGAAAATGACACGTGTTAAGAAACTGATACTCTGTTAAAATTTGATCACATTATGAAATGCCTGAAAATATTTACCACAACTATTTGATTCAATATTACTAGTATCAAAAGGCCGCCAAAATTTTTAGTGTTCAAAAGTTCAGATGAAAGTAAATAAAACAAAACATAGTATATAACAAATAGAATAACAACAAGACCTACAGTATAATATAAACGCGAAACCGATTTTAGGGTGAACCAAGTCTGCACCATGCTAATTAAAACACTGACAAAATTCAAAATTGTTATAATTGTTAGCATATACAAACCTATATATTATGACACGCATCTTAAGAAATGGTTGATTCTTCGAAACATTATTTCCACGTACAAAAGGGGTCCAATAGCGCTTCAACAAGAAATATGAATTTAAATATTTTTTATACACATTTTTAGGCTCAAAAATGCGTGACTTTGTCCTAAATTTAACATTTTCTTCTTATCTCTTATATTTACCGAGATCCCAATAGTGAGCTAGGAATTTGTAACATGCCGTATAATATACAGGGTGCTGCAGAGGAATAGAATGTTTTTGAAATAATAATAAAATCATTAGTTTTTGCTTTAGGGAAAATTTATTGGTAGAACAACATACACAAAGACATAGCATTTGATAATACTCTGATGGATTTTCCGTTGTGAAAAAGAATATTAAGCATATGGTGACCGTTTACATCGACGCATTTTTTCAGGCGTTCGCTGAAACTAGCCTCGACTTTTTGCAACAAATCTCTATTCATTCAGCCGAATTTGAATTGAAATGCTTTGTCAAGGCACGGAATGTAATCTGATGCACACCCCTCCCTTCTATAATGGCCAATCGCTACCTATCCCAAAAATATTCGCTTTTTATGTCGCACCCTGTATAATATTTAGTAAAAAATAACGTTTATAAATAATAGAACGCAATACAAGTAAACAAACAAAAAACAATGTTACGGTCTCATAAGCAAATTTTTATTGGCTACACGTGTTTCGCCCTGTATAAGCAGGGCATCATCAGGCCTAAAAACAATTAAAAGAGGGGTGTTTAATATACAATTATTTGCAAAATAAAATAAAATTATCTTAGGACCTACACATACACTGTAAAACTAGTAGTGTATAAATTCAATAACTATTAACTTAGGGTGTGTTCGAAAAAAGGGCGACATTCCTTGGCAGCAAATATTACATCAAATACTCCTAATGCCAAAATACATTAATTTTTTTTTGTAAATAAATAAATAATTAAGTAGATAATTAGGTACTTTATTAGATTTTTCCTAAATTAAGTAAAATAAAAAATTAACCTATATCGGCTTTCATTTACCGCGTAATACATAAATGTTTTTAATAAGTTTGTGTTTAACATTTTGGATGAGCAAAAAAACACTAACTTCTCAATTATGTGTTGCAGTCTATTAGATTTAGCGGCTTGGCGCTGTACTCGAATATATTTAGGAGTCTAATGGTAAAATCCTATTTAATATTGTGGCGGCGTTGTATCGTATTAGATTTTGGAGTACAGCATTGTAACCAACTAGATTTTGAATTGACCAATAACAATCGAGGAAAACTTGCGGCCGTTGAACAATATTAGGTTTTGGAAATACGCGGCCGGGGTGCCGTGGAAAGACTCGAACCGACCGTAGGTAGATATATACGGGGATCGATCACTAAAAATCGTAATATATTTTGCAATTCATTTTAATGCGAATATGTAGTATGTTGATTGTATTTTGTACGTACTAAATTTTGAAGCTTGACCAAGTAACTTCACTTAAACTTTATGCCATTTACCAACGTTTTGGTGGTTTTTCTTTTATCTCCAGTTGGATATTAAAAGTGCTTTAACTAACGCCTTATTATTAAATTTATGTTACTCTTCGGTTTTAAAGTAGTAGTAATTTGGTTACTAATGCAATAGTGTCTATTTTTGTTTTTATCTATACTAGCAATAATAAATGTTCTATTTATATAACTCTTTGCTTCTAGATACACAAAATATGTTTCTAGTTATTTGCATATTTGGTATCAATATTTTGTAGCAGTTTCTTTTTATTTGAGCTACAAATAGTAAGTTTCGATTAAATATTAATGTGAATACTTAACTTATTGTGTTTTTTTTATGAAGCCAAATTCGCAAAAATATGTATGTATGACCTATTTTTTTAATTAGGAGTAAATTTAATGTTTAATGATTAATGTGGTTAATATTTACATGTAATGACATTTATTGTTACTTTAGTACCAAATTTTCATTATGATAGTGTCGGAGCTGTTCTACTAACGCAGACTTAAATAGTGCAACAACATGCGCTTTCTAGTCAGGTTCATTACTACATTGCTACGTATAAGTATAATGGTAAATAATTAATTTGGGAAAATATTTATGATTTAGAATAAACCGTTTTCTATCGAAAAATTTTTATTGAGGTTTATGATTAAGGATTATGATAATATTTTGAATGTTTCGGGCTTTCGGGAGGAAAAAAGGCGACGGCGGGTGACCAGACGGGGCATTGAATGCCTTTATTTTTGGTCTCTAGAGAACCGCGGTGTTTTGAAGTGTATAAATAGGCAAGCTGTTTGAAAAATTAAAATATTTTCGTCTTTGTTTTAATAGTAGTATTGGTCAATCAGACAAATGTTTTAATATGATTTTTTGAAAAACAGTATTGAATTGCGAATGTTTTATAAAATATGTTGGGATTTTCATAAAATATTTGTAAAGGTTTTTTGGTGTTTTTGAATAACATAAGGGGTTTACTCATCTGTGTTTGATCATTTTTTTGTAAAGCCCTAAAACATTTTTTTTTGGTGAAATCAGTACAAAAGCAATAATAATTTTATTTAGTAAAAGTAATATTTTTTTAATGTTTTTTTTTAATACAATTGAGCCATTTTTAATGTAGAGTTAGGTAAAATAAATCTTTGCACATATTCGAGAGTGACCTTTGGTATTTGGAAACCCGTAGAAGATTGATTGTAATTTAATTAAAACAGGTTTAATTAAATTATGGCAACAGCAAAAAAAAATATGTTGTGTAATTTGATGCTTATTTAAATAGACAAAAAGGAATTAGGAACTTTAAAACTTCGAAATATTTACGGGAAAAATCTAAATATGTCTTCTTTTTTCCATGTAATTTCTATGAGCAATATTTGATTCCGGAATTAGTTAAAAAAATTAATTACACTAAGATTATGTTAAAAAATTCCTTTTACTTTAGGGTCAAGTTTAAAGCATTCTTGTTTTCTTAGTTTTATAACATAATTGATTTCTGCAATACTGAGTTTTCTATGAGCAACATACAACTGCAGCATCAGTAAAAGCAATTTATTTCTTTAAAAGTCTGCAACATTTTTTTTTAATATAAAGATAAAGGATTTTGAAAAGAAGAAACGTGCATAAGAGTTGATACATATAACACTAGCTCCAGTGCATATATAAAAAAATCCCAACTAAATGATTGAATTTAAGAATTATTGGATTTAAAAACTCGTGCATAGTTCCGTTTTTTGTGCTTAAAATTATTGTAGGTATGGTTTTGTCCCCAACAAATGTCGATTTTGCGGTAACTGTTTTAGAATAATCTATATACAGGGTGTCCCGAAAGTAATGGGACATAGAACAACAATAGATTTCTTACGTCAAAATAATATGATTGAAGTCAACTTGCCTTATACTAACTTTAATAGTAACTGAAATACAGGGTGTCAAAGTATTGTTTGATTTATCGTTTTTTTTCTCATATTAGGTCCTGAACCAAATGACATACTGACATGAAATTTAGAACATACGAGTCTTTTTAAAAGAGAAATAAAATTTCGAATACAGTTTTCCTGTTTTCGGTAGAGGGCACTCGTTGCGTTAGTTTTCACTTTTTTAAATCCCCTAACTTTTTTGCAGCTCCGTATATTGGTTTGAAAAGTAACAAAATAATTTCCTTTTTTAATATTACATAAAAATGCATACCTTATTAAAGTACCACCTATATACCTAGGAGCAACCATTTTCGAAAAAGTCGCACTTTTAGGTTTTCATAATATGTGAATGACTAAAATTTACTAGATTTTTACAAATGCAATCCAAAATAAAATAAAATTCATACCTAAGATTATTGATATTTATGTAAAATTAGAATAGTTACTAAATAAAAAACAAATATTAGGATTTTTTTGTTAATTCTTATATCATAACCAAAGTAAATAATTTTTTTTTTTATATTTAATTTTAAAGCAAATATACCAAAAACAACAATAAACAAAGAAACATACAAATAATGCTACACGCAACTGTTCAAAATGCCCTCCATTAACTTCAATACATTCTGAAACACGTTTAACAAGTGACTGCCGTATTTTAAAAAGAAGATCCTCATTATTTTTTAACATATTAACAGAATTTACAATTTTTGCATTTAGATTAGTCCATTTAGATTATTTATAGGACTATCATAAACAATTGATTTCAAATATCCTCAAATATAGAAGTCCATGGAGTTTAAGTCTGGACTACGCACAGGCCAATGCAAAGGTCCTTTACGGCCAATTTAAATGCATGCTGGAAATCCCGACCTGACAACTGAATGGGGGTTTTCAGTATCCCACATATGAGCATTTCTAAAATTAAATACGCCGCGTCTAGTAAATGTAGCCTTGTCTGTGAATAACACTCTGCTAATAAACATTGGATCTGCATTTTGCATATTTTTAAACTGACGACAAAACTGCATTCTGGCTGGCAAATCTGGTGGGATCAAACACTGAACTGGTGTGGTATGAACAGAGGCCTTCATTCTTAAGTACTTTACGATACATGATTTGCTTACACCCGTAGCTGCCGCTATTCGCCTAGTACTTAACCGGGGATTTTCTGATTTTCCAGAAATTTCTTCTTCCTGTTCTTGGGAAATATTTTTTGGGCGGCCCAAAACAGGCATTTTTGGCCGAAATGATCCAGTTTCTCCTAGTCGGCTATAAATTCTTTGGAGTAATTTATGGTTTGGTTGCTGTCTATCTGGAAATATTCCCTGATACCTGCGTTTGCATGTCGTCCATTAAAATTTACTTGCGTTAAACACAAAGCATATCACGCATCTCCAAATTAGTAACAACAACTCCAATTTAGAACTTTTGCATAGGCATTACTTAAAATGATTAAACTTAAGAGAAAACATTATATGACATTCACAAAGTTTGATATAAATAATTAACACTTAACACTTGTCTTCAACGCCAACTGTCAAAGATACGATTTAAATAAAGTAGTAAATAAATATTATTTTAAACATTTTTTTGAGAAATGATGATTATGTCGAAAATGGTTGTTCCTAGCGACTTTAATAAAGTTTAAAGAAGATAATTTTTTTATATAAAATTAAAAAAGGAATTTATTTTGATACTTTTTAAACCGATATACGGGGCTGAAAAACGTTAGGGGTTCTGAAAAAGTAAAAGCTAACGCAACGAGCGCCCTCTACTGAAAACACGAAAACTGTATACGAAATTTTATTGTTCTTTTTAAAAGACTTAAAAAAACGATAATTCAAATAAGGTAGGATAAGACAAGTTGATCTCAATCACATTATTTTGACGTAAGAAATCTGCTGTTGTTTTATGTCCTATCACTTTCGGGACACTCTGTATATATTATACCTAATTTCGGATAACATTTGATAAGAAATTGCAGTGACATAGTCAGCAGAAACCCAGTCACATACGTAAGTAAGGTTGACCGTACCTGTTGCCACTGAACCGGCATATTCAAGAATTTATAAATAAAAGACCAACCAAGATTCGACAACATTATTCATACATTCGTACATTTATTTTTAAGTGAATATAACTCTTATGTATTTTTAATCAGAAAGTTGTGATTATAATTTGTAAGTAATAAAAGTATTTTTAAAAAAGCGATTTTTGAAATAAGTATTTTAACAATTGGCGCAGTTGTTGGTAGGATCTGGAAAATTTTGCTAGAACACGAGCATCTCTAACTAGCGACGATGGATTTCTATCCTTTAACAACAAAAGAACTATTAAGAATCCCGAAGCATTCTGACGTCATCAATCACGGTAAACTACGGAAGAAACACCTAGTGAAGCCTCTGGTAGTAAAATCGGCGTAAGAAACAAGACGATCAGATAGATGATTTCGTTACTGTAAGTACAGCATTAAACAAATAAGTGATAGCTTCAATTCCTAGAGATGGAGATGTAAATAAATAACTTGGCAATGATGGATGGATACATGCCACAGGAAATAAGGCACGAAAATTAGAAAAAAATCAAAGCTTAGTCTAGCCAATTCAGGGGTCTGGACATGGGTTTTTCAGATCACGGAGCACAGATTGTTGAATTGTCAGTTTATATGTTACAAGCACAAAATATTTTATGGTGGTCTACTAAATTTTCTCAAGGCACTTAGTCGCCAGTACCACTATGAAAATATAAAGCAATCTTATAAGCACTTTAAATCCCAATATAAAATGGCTCTTCATAGAGCCAATGTCGCAGCGCATGATAGTGACATTAGTTCCTCTAGGTAACTAACCTCGAGCCATGTGGGATATTATAAATCACCAAAGAGGCTTAAAAATAAAATAATAATAACATAACATCTTACTTGACACATTTAATCAATTCTTTGCTAACGTTGTTACCGATCTGATTAAGCACATCCCACCAGCATATCAATAAAACTCCTCTAGACATGGTTGATAACAGGTTCTCCGAAAATCAATTTAGATTTTGTCAAATTACATTTAACGAAACACGGGACATAATAAATAAATTAAAAAATAAAAACAGCCGTGATGTATATGGGCTTAACATAACATTAATTAAAACCATTAAAAATATCAAGGCGGATGCAAGTCGCGTGCGGGATAGTGGAACAGTCGTATCGGGAGACAGGGCTGTTGATCAACCCTGAAAGACCGAGCTCATTTTTTTTACTAAGAGGCGGAATTTGACAGGCTTTAAACCTCCCATTATGTATCAGACTCGCCTAACTTTGAGGCAGCAGGTTAAATACTTGGAAGTCGCTTTAGACAGCAAGCTCACGTTTAAAATTCATGTAAAACAGGTAGTAAATAAGGCAACGGGCCTAATATGGCAATGACGGCGAACAATGGGTACAAGATGGGGTCTACAACCTCACGTTCTCCAGTGGCTTTATACCGCAGTCATACGACCGAGGATCTCGTATGGATCCGTGGTATGGTGGCTAGCCGTATTGAAGGTCACTAACGCCCAAAAGCTGACCAGACTGCAAAGACTGCTGTGCTTGGGAATTACTGAAGCTATGAGAACAACACCTGCGGCACCACTAAATATTCTTCTTGGGCTATAGGAGCTCCCAGTTTGAATTGAGAGGGTATTACACTGTTTCTTGCACAATGCCTAAATGTGGGTTCCAGGGTTATTATTATTAGCCTTTATTAGGGTACGCAAGGGGGGGATTTGCATCTACTCCGATAATGGAGCTTCCCTCAAGGCGATTCAGAAACCCAGGGACTGCTCAGGCCTACTTGCCGAGCTCTAGATCTTCCACCCTTACTACTACTACTACTAGAGCACATAAGGAAAACGCAGCTTTATATCGGTAAACCCAGCTTTTGTATTGAAGGATAAATCAATGTCATAATTGACCACTAATTTAACCTATAAACTCAATTTAAAAAATAGATATATAGTAATACTGATATATAGTAATAAGATTATGAGAGAAAATAAAGTAAATTAGCTTTTAATACTTATTCAATTGTACATCTGATAATACCTCAGACCATTGTTGACGTTCACATTCTTATCACTACTGATCCTTATGACTTGAACAAAATAAACAAATAATTAATATCTGCTTGGTATTCATTAAAATCTAAAATAGGATAAATTGACCTGCAAGGTAAAATCAATGGTAGTTCTTAATGATATTCAACTAAGAAAAATATGAAACAATATCCCACATTATTATTTACTTTCCTCATCCAATAATGAGTTTTCTTCTGTTTTAGATCGGGTATGTTAGGAGGGATCATCTTATTGGTGTATATACATTTATATATGATCTTTAAATAAATCACTTAATGAAACTATGGTTGAAATTTCTTTATCCTGGCAAAAAAAAGATCATTTAATTGTTTAATATTTCTGCGTTTGAATTTAAAGAGAATAAGTTAAGCAAAACAATTTATATCTGTTGGAGATTAAACCTGTAACAAGGGAGGTCATGGCGGCGCATATGCGGCGCCAGTGAAGGATAGTGGAGGGTGGCGCAATGTTCACTTAGGACAAGACCATATGACTATTGCTCTCAGGATATGTAAGAATATACCAACTCTGACATCCAGATGCACTACAAAAAGTGGCAAACTAAGGTTAAAAAAGGGGTTTTAAGTCAAAATACCGACAAGGGAGGAATGGTCGAATATAGCGAAGTGGTTTCCAGGCCTGGTACACAGATGGATCATGGATTAAAAGCACCAATTCAGCTGGAGCCGGAGTGTACAGGATGGAAATGAACACAGGGGAATCCTTCCCGCTAGGAAAACACACATTTTCTAAGCGGAGGTGTTTGCTATACTCAAAGTAGCAAACAAACGAGTGGCCTTGGAAGGTAACGGGAAGGATTTGCATTTACTTCGATAGTCAAGCTACTCTCAAGGTGATTCACAAACCCAGGGCCAGCTCAGCGCTAGTCCAGGAATGCAGAGACGCATTGGAAAGGTTTGCAGCACACAGGGAAGTGAGACTGAAGTGGGTCCCAGGACACCAAGGTGTCGAGGGCAATGAGCGGGCCGACGAACTGGCAAGACAAGGTTCTGTTAAACCCTTCTTGTCTCTTACCTTCTTACCTTGTCTCGTCTCGGTCTTAGCAAAAAACAAATCTTCCAGGCACTTAATAATTGGGCCTGGGAAAAAACAAGGAAGAATTGGAGGACAGAAGGATACATCCTTCTGTCAGGTTCACAGTCTTCTGACAGGCCAAGGAAATTATACCAGACCATGACGGCTCTAAAGCAAGGCGACTGCAAACAAAGACCCGGACAAAGTATCAAAGACTTGGTGGGAATCCTGATCGGGCTTAACATCTACACCTTCTTGGTATAAGAAAAAGCCCGCTCTGTCCGAATTTCGGCACAGGGGAGAAAACATCATACCGCATACTAGGTATCTGTAATAGGTGAAGTCGCCTGAGAAGGAAAATTTTTTTGGTGACGGCAAGAGGAAAGCAAAAAGTTCATAGAGATCATATTAGATGGTGCGATTAATATAATGATTAGTATGTTGTGAAGAAGGAAAACAACGGATTAGTATTGTATAAAAGAAATTTTAAAGGGCAAGAACGATGTATAAAGAGACTATGAAGAGTTAAAATACAGTGAGTTGAAAAAGTGAGTACAAGAATGATATACCTGATCATTAACACAGTAATGGTGGTTGTTTTGTGTAACTTTATTCATTTCGAGTATTTCCAGCAGATCAAGTTTATTGCTTTTTCGGCAAAAATGTAAAGCTTTAAATCAGTAGCTGGGTTAAAACTGTGGTTGTTAGTATAAACATGTCTTGCAAAGTTAGATTTGATGTTTGTAGGGCAAATATTGTAGTTCTTGTTCTTCTCAATCTCTCTACAATGTTCATTGGTACGTGTAGAAAATCTTCTACCGGTCTGTCCAACGTAAAATGCATTGCAATTATCACTCGAGCACCCTATCTGATAGACTCCTGATTTTTGTTCTGGCGGGATTTTGTCCTTAGAGTTAATAAGAAAAGATCTTAATGTATGTTTAGTTTTAAAGCTAGTATTGAAGTTATGTGAATTGTATATGTTTTTGATTTAGTATGAAATCGTACCCCAAAAAGGAATTGGAATATATTTTTGATCGTCTGATTGTTTGATTATCAGATTTTTGTTTAAATGTTAAAAATAAATTTTATTGATTAATTTAATATGACTTTTCTTCAGTTGTAGAACTTTATGTATGTATAAGTGGTCTTTGTACTGAGGAAATAAACAATAATTATTTTATGAAGACTTTGTGTTGTTTACATAAATACTATAGTTTTTATATACATTTTGATTTACTTTTATAGTAATTGTTGAAATATACTTTGTTTTTTCGCATCAGTATAAGAATAATAATATTTTTTGTTATTTGATATTCTATATGTTTAATTTTTAGAAAGTTTTATGTATTATTTATTATTATTAAACTACATTTCACTTAATACTTTTTCTTCATTAACTTAAAAAAAAAATTAAATATGATACAATTAGCTTTTCAATTGTAGTTCTTATTATATTGGTATGTAGGATATTATAATTTGGATATAATTTTGGGTTTTTCATACTCTTTGTTCTGTTTAAAAGTTTAGACAAATTTACTATTATTGAACTAATTAATTATTTATTACAGTTTTTGGTACACTAACAGAATGTCCCAAACTATTATTATATTACAATTTGTATGCTATTATAAATTAACAATGTTAATTATACCGGGTGGTGCGTCGCCAAGTGGAACATAGGAAAACCCATGTAAATTTTAAGGGGGTCAATTATTGGCTTCCCTGTACATTTTATAGAAAAAATGTAAGATAACTTTTTGAAGAGACCAAACTGGCAAACCCTTGTGCAAAGTTTTAAAAAATTTTGATAAGCGAGTCTTGAATTAATCAATTAATGTAATTGCAAAATTACCAAATTTTCGGGTTACGTAAAACCAAACGGGCACCAGTAAAATGAATATTGTCACTGACGTGAGGAAAAGTGTCAATAAATCAGTGACAGTCGATATTTGAAAACAAGTATGAATTATTCAAACGACGAAAAAATAGCCATAATTAAGTGGCATTATGCGGGAAACAGTTTTAGAGCAGTAACTGAAATGTTTTCAGTTTATTTCCCACCAAGCCCATTCCGTCCATTTCAACTATTAAACGTATTGTCAATAAGTTCGAGTCCAAGGGTACCGTAATAAATAATTGTAAATGTTCAACTCAGGATATCGAAAATAGAGCCGAAGAAAGAGAGAACAGAGATCTTAATATTCTACTGAGTGTGGAGGAAAACAAGATGGTTAGTACGAGGGTTTGAGCAAGAGGTAAAAACATCATACAACGGTATTGCGCACTTTAAAAATACAAATATTATTCGTATAAATTCGAAAAACATCAAGAGCTGCAGGAAGGAAATGAAGAGCGAAGAATGCATTTAGTTTTAAAATGATGAAAAGAGCAACTAATAAATAATGATAGGAATTTTTTAAGAAATATTTGTTTTACCGATAAGTGTACATTTGACCCTCAACAATGAACCAAATATTCAGAATTGCCGGTATTGGAGCCAAGAAAATGAACATCGCTTTGTTCATACTCGGACACAATATCCCCAAAAAACAAATGTATTCGTGAGAATTATCGGACACCATATCATTGGACCCTTTTTTTATGGGCTATAACTTAACAGCTGAAACCTATTTAGACTTATTTCAAAATCAAATTGGACCCGCCTTGGAAGAAGTTGTTCAGGAAGATCAAATGATCTGGTACCAAATGGTTACCCGGCCCATAATGCCCGTATGGTTAGAGAGTGCTTGGAAAATACTTTTAACGGCAAGATTATTGGTCGACGGTACCGGATACTTTGGCCAGCCAGGTCACCTGATCTTTCACCGAATGACTTCTTTTTGTGGGGTCATTTAAAAAGTGTCATTTATAAAAGTGTAAAATTTGAGAATCTAAACCAGTTTCAAAACGCTATTTCGCTAGAATGTAATAAAATTTCCCAATATCAACTTAGTAACGTTAGAAATGAATTTTATGATCGGTTAGGATATTGTTTAGCGGTTAATGGGTCGTGATTGAGAATATTGAATGCGTGCATTATTTACTACATTTTGTGTGTTGTCTAGGGATAGGGTTGTGTGTAGGGTTGTTTCTGTTTTCAGAGCGATAATTACCTTGTGATTGTGAGTGTGAGTTATTTTGTGCAACATTTAAATCCGTATGCATGAGTGTGTGGTGTCTTCTTTGACATATTCTACATTTTGATTTTGAAAGACAATTACTCGTAAAGTGTTTATCACCCAAACAAGTAAAACACAACTTTTTTGATTTAACAAACTGCTCTTTTGCATTCAGATGCAAATTTAAATTTTTGACACTAGTAAATGCGGTGATTAGCCAAGCTACAATAAAGACCAATCGAGTTTTTATTTTCAGAGTTTTGAAAATCATCTGATTGCGCGTGATAAGAAACTTTTTGTTCACTTGTTTTTACAAAATATTTACTTGTTGAATGGGGCTGAGAATCACAAATATTTTCTAACATAACGCATCTTTTTTCCAGAAAATCTAAAAAATGTTGTAAACTTGGCAACGTGTTATAATTTCTCTCTTGTTCAAAGCCTCGTTTTGTGTTAAAATCTAATTTTCTTTCAAAAATATAAATTAGCAAATACTCAAAGATTTGTTCTGTAGGGATATTTAATTTTTTTAGACATTCTAAATTTCTCTTGATTGTAACAACAAATTCTCTCAATATGGGGGATGTACATTTACTTATGGGCGATATGTCAATCAAACTACTTAAAAAACTATTTACTACACAAATCAAATTTTCATATCTAGATTTTAAAATATCAATAGCGATTTCAAAATTATCATTAGTTAATTCAAAGTTTGAATCAACTTTAAAGCTTCACCTTTAACCGTAGATCTTAAGTACCATAAGCGTTTAACATTAGTAAGATTTGTATTGTCAATAACAAATGCAGTGAACATTTCAAAATATGACTGCCAATTTAAAATTTGACTATCAAATGGGGGTATATCAATTTCAGGTAAATTTAAATTTGAATTAAAATTATTACTATTTACACCATTTACACGCGGGGTGGATAAATAATTTTCTTTGAAAACATTTTGAGTTTCAGAAAAAAATGAAAACCTTTGACAAACATTTCTAACTATTTTTATACAAGTGTAGTGCTTATTTTCTAATTCTTCACGATTTTCTTCATCATTTTCGTTCAATTCCTCAATTTCATCTTGGGCTTTACAGTACATTGTGTCCCATTTTGGATGAGACTGCAGGGTATCTCTGTCATTTTTTAAGATAAAGCTTTGCGGTTTTCGCGACCCTGTATCACTTTTTTGTAAAACTTTTAAAGCCACAAACAGAAATATTCTAACTACTTTTGTTCCTGAAATACAGGGTGAAAACGAAAATGTTCACTTTTGGAGATGTTATTATTTCTCAGGCCCTGTATAAGATAGAATAAAAATGAAAACTGCTTATAATAGATATTTTTACATAAAAGTCAGTGGCGTATTTAATTTTTTTTCCCAATGCACTGTTTTTAAGATTGGGCACAAACTTATTATTTTTTAAATGGAACACCCTGTATATTTTAACGTCAAATTTTTGCATTTTTTTTTCTGAATACATTGATGTATCACAACCTATTCTTTAGTAAATTTTAGCTTCAAAAATCAGAAAAATCCATATTTATTTTTGTTTTTAATAGTAGGCCATGAATTCTTACACACATGCATTTAATTATTACTTTTTTAAAACGCCATGTGATTTAAACCTGTTTATTTAACTATATTTTAAACATTAACTTAAAATATTAATATAAACATAAAAATGTTAAAAACAAAAAAAATATATCGGACCAGGTTTAACATTAAAAACTAATTAGTAATTACAAGAATCAAATTAGAAAATTAATTACAAAAACCAAAAAAAAAACAACAAATATAAATTTAATAAAACTGTTCAAACTGCTGTCCATTTTGTCTTATACAAAAACCACATACAGTCTGTATTCGTCTTAAGGCATTTAAAATTATAAAGGGTTGCCTTTGTAAGTTTATGAATGCTTCTTCATTTGTCGCTCGGAGTTCATTTATATTATTATGCCGATTTGCATAAATTTTATTTTTTAAGTACGACCATACAAAAAAGTCCAAAACACTTAAGTCCGGTGACCTCGGGGGCCATCTGATTGGCCCGTGTGTGCCAATCCAACGTCTATCAAAATGGGCACTTAAATATTCTCTAACTACCCTTGAATTATGAGCGGGCGCTCCATCTTGCTGGAAATATATTTGATGTCACTGGGCTAAAGGTATGTCCTCCAGCAACTCTGGCAAATTATTTTGCAATATATTTAGATATCGTTGGGCAGTTAAGCTACCCTCAAAAATTGTATATACAATTTAAGTGCCCAATACAAAACAGGAAACACTAAAACCAAATCGGCCTTGTTGCTGTCGTTCAAAAGTAATATGTTGGTTTTCTTGATACCAATGTCTGGTATTTTGCCTATTAAATATGCCACTACTGCTTATATGGGATTCGTCAGACCATATTACCTTTTTTACAAAATTCGGATCTTCATTAGTTTTGGTTAAAAACCAATTAGAAAATTCCAGTCGTTTACACGGATCGTCAGGATGCAATTCTTGAATAATATTTATCTTATACGGTTTAAATTTATGCTTTTTTAAAATTTTTTGCACTTTTGTTTTGGAAACTCCTATCTCTTCCTCTATCTTTCTACAGGAAATTTGGGGTCTTGCTTCCACACACGCTAAAACATTAATTTCGCCAGCTTCATTTCTATCAACATGGGGTTGTCTAGGTTTTGAATAGCAGCCATAATTTAAAAGATTAGATTTTAACCGGAATACCGTAGCCCGAGATGGCTGACGTCTTTCTGGAAACCTAATAAGATCTTTTTTATTTTTTGAATTTTGTAACAAAATAAAATAAGCTAGAGCTTTACCTATTTAAATATAATTGCTGCGCCGCTTCGACATTTTCGTTAGAAAGGTTTAAACATTTTATAATATCATACTTTTCAAAATTTTGGAATTTCATATTTTCACCGTCAGCCATCATTATTGATATGTATTGAGTCTGTTTGTGACTTAGTTTCTATGAATGCAATAAACAAAACATTTTTTTATGCATGTGTCAAAGAATTCATGGCCTACTATTAAAAAAATAAACATAAATATGGATTTTTCTAATTCTTTGAGCTAAAATTTATCAAAGATTAGGTTGTGATAAATCAATGTATTCAGAAAAAAAATGCAAAAATTTGACGTTAAAATATACAGGGTGTTCCATTTAAAAAATACCAAGTTTGTGCCCAATCTTAAAAACAGTGCATTGGGAAAAAAATTAAATACGCCACTGACTTTTATGTAAAAATATCTATTATAAGCAGTTTTCATTTTTATTCTATCTTATACAGGGCCTGAGAAATAATAACATCTCCAAAAGTGAACATTTTCGTTTTCACCCTGTATTTCAGGAACAAAAGTAGTTAGAATATTTCTGTTTGTGGCTTTAAAAGTTTTACAAAAAAGTGATACAGGATCGCGAAAACCGCAAAGCTCTATCTTAAAAAATGACAGAGATACCCTGCAGTCTCATCCAAAATGGGACACAGTGTACTTATTAAAGTACAATTTAAGAGTCTCTTCGCGGGCCTGAAGATCGGTTACATCTTCTTGTACAAACGCGTTCTGGTTTTTTGTCAACCACTTATAATACCGGGTAATTGTACTTTTCGCGGATATACGGTCTTTTTTAAAGAGTTCTAAATCAGCCATCGTGATTTTTAAAGCAAACAAAACAACAGTATGAAAAAAGTCTAATTTGACCGCACTAGTGTAAATTTAGCCAGCGAAATTAATGCGAGAGAGTCAACAGTTCATGCATAAATAATTGGAACAAACTCACCAAATTTGGGTTTCTTGGGCTGCAATGGATCCACAATCCATACAAAAATCTGGGCTTAACAGGGCAAAATCTCACCAATTCGTGCTTCAAAACTGCACTACAGGCTCAACAAGAGCAAAACTGCAATCTGCTCGTCAATCCTGCTTCATCTCAGGATCAATCCGGGGCTCACTTCGATACAATTTAGGGCTCGATCTCTTAAAATTAAGGGCTTATCCGGCTCGCTAGGACCATAAAATGATGGAATTTGGGCTGCATCCAAAACCACAACACTTGAGGGCTTTCTTGTATCTCTATTTAGGGCTACGAAGGACCAGCTGGCTATGTGAAAAGGGCACCAAAACAGAAACGCGAAAAGTACAAACAATTTAATTTAAAACCATTTAATTTTGTGTGAGAGAATTTGTTGTTCTTATTTTTAAAAAAATTCGAGCGGGTGGGACAGAACGGCAAGACCGAGAGTCTCCTTACACAACCATTATCTAGGAGCGACTGACGCCAAAAAGTCGGATGATGGATGATGCAATTTCCCTTAAAAACCGTTACCTGCGCGGGGGTGTGAGGAAGCTCGTCGCGACCAATAGAATGAAGGGGAATGATTCCGGGAATATATATCTTGTGACGAATATAAATTTTTATTTAAGTCGACTTCTATTGTAAATGTTGTGTTTTACTTAATTTGGGTATGAATAAATGTGTGGATGGTTTATGTGTGTATTTGAATGTGTTTTTCTTTATGTTGCAACTGGTTTGCAACAATATGATAACTAAAAACTTTGGCTATTATTCCGAATTGATTTCAATTTAATTTTTTAAATTAATTTGAGATATCTTAAGTGATGTTTCAAATTTTTTAATGTATTGTGTTTTCAAAAAATACGAACATCTACCTCTATTAGTGATACCTATTATTCGAATGTAATTTAAACTTAGTATTAAGAACTTATAGGACAACCTGTCTGATTCGTTTCGTGTTTTGGACATAATCACAGATAGGAAAATACGACTAAACGGTTTACCTATAATTCCAAATTATTAGAGTTTATTTGGTATATCCTAAATGATTTTAAAATTTTTTTGATGTATTGTGTTTTAAAAAGTACGAATATCTCTTTTTATTACGGTTACCTATTATTTGAATGTAATTTAAGTTTACTACTAAGAGCTTATATAGGACCACCAATTCGATTTGTTTTGCTTTTGGATACAATGAGTATTAAGAAAATATGATACCTATATTCGAATGTAATTTAAGTTTACTGCAAAGAGTTTATACAGATCGTGTTTTCGTTCGTTACTTATAGGAAACCGTATAGAGGCGAAATTTTGCAACGTTGCGCGTGTACGAGTGCCTGCAACAGAGCACCGCCCCGGCCGGCCCGAGGACGGGATTAGTAAACATCTGACTTTCGTGGGAGCGTCGTTTGGCGACAAAATGTCCCAAAATATTACGCGAAAATTCAGGCATTTTTTAAATATTTATTCTAATGCGGGTTTTACAGACATGACAATGTGTAAAACCCGCATAGAATTGTAATCTTAAAATGTTTAATATGCTGTGGTTTGCATAATGAAAATTAAAACGTTATTCTAATAAAAAATAAAATATCAACTCTGATAAAAATATAATAAAAAAACAGAAATAAAACTCTAATAAACAAACTTAACAACATATCATTTTTTAAATAAAAGGCTCAAATAAACCACCTTCTTTCCCTAAACAAAAACTTAACCTATCGTAAAAGCTATTTCGCACCTCCAAAAGAGTTTGAGGTAAAATGGAATAGGCACCTTCGACAATTTTATTTCGCAACTCCTCTAAATTTGTTGGCCTACTAAATTCATGCTTGTAAATGATCTGTTTAAGGTAACCCCACAGGTAAAAGTAAAATTTGGAGAAAAATCTGGAGATCTAGGAGGCCATTTAATATAGCCAGTCCCACTAATAAGGCGGTTAGGAAAAGTATTTGTTAAAAATTCTTTTACCCTAGCCGCGTTATAAGCAGGACAGCCATCTTGCTGAAAATAAACCGATCCCAGGTCTACATCAGGTAGGATTTGAATGGCAGGAAGAACTTGGTTTTGCAGCAACTCAAGGTACTTTTGGGCGTTTAAAGTGCCATCAATAAAAAATGGCCCTATAACATTGTCGCCCAAAATACCTGCCCAAACATTCAATTTCTGAGGATACTGGGTACGAAACTGAAAACTTCTGTACTCGTTTTCCTGAAACCAATAACGAACAATGGAAAGATTGTGTTTGCCATGTAATGCAAAAAAAAATACATCAGAAAACAAAATATTTTTTAAAAAATATTCGTTTTCATTTGCCTTTTCCATCATGGTTTCACAGAAATCCATTCTTCGCCACTAGTCTTCAGGAAATATTTCCTGAGTTTTTGAATACTTAAAACATTTGTACCCATATTTTTTCCAGATACGAGCAACGGTTTTATTGCTCATTCCCAGTTCCTCTCCAACACCTCTAGTGGACCGTGTCGAATCAAGTTCTGGGGTACTGCAAACCATTTCTTCCCGCCGTTCTATATCCTGGACCACTTCAACAGGTGGTTCTTGACGTTTTGTGTGGCATTTTTTACAATCTTAAAGACAAAAAGATGTCTCACAATTTGTAACCACATTTAAATCCGTTTTTGCACAAGGAATCGGTCTATTCTCAAATGTCACTGAAAACAAATCTCTACATTGTACTGCCGAATTGCCTCCATAAAACCATTTAATTAGTTGAACTCTTTCGGAAGGGGTATAAACAGCCATAGTGAAAAAAATACGAAAATAACACTCAAAAATTATTTTGGGAACGTGCAGTAACACAGCAAAGTGAGGTCTGCTGACTCCCGGTTCAAAAAATAAAAACAAAAAATTCCGCCGCCTGCAAGCCGCAACCAAGCGGTGTTGCCATTATTTCGGGTAATACGCAGCTCACGATAACACGATCTGTATAGGGCAACCTATATGATCCGTTTTGCGTTTTGGATAGAATGAGTGTTAAGAAAATACGATAACTATAAACTTTAGCTATTATTCCGAATTTATTTCAATTTAATTTTTTTAATTCATTTGAGATATCTCAACATTCATTTGAGATATCTTAACTTTTTTAATATAATTTGTCTTTTCAAAAAATACGACATGTAATTCTATCACTGATACATATTATTCAAATGTAATTCAGACTTAGTAATAAGAGAATAAGGAGATAATAAGAGATAATATATAGGACAAGCGAAATGCTTCGTTTGGCGTTTTGGACATAATCAGTGATAAGAAAATACAAGTAAACTGTTTACCTATTGTTCCAATTTAATTTCATTTTAATTTTTAGAGTTCATTTGGTATATCCTAAATGATTTGTCAAATTTTTTAATAAAATATGTTTTAAAAGGTACGAATATCTTACTTTATTACGGTTACCTATTATTCAAATGTAATTTAAGTTACCACCTATATGATTAGTTTTGCGTTTTGGGTACAATGAATATTAAAAAAATACAATTCCTATAATCTTAAGCTATTATTCCAAATTGATTTCAATTTAATTTTTTTTAATTCATTTGATATATCTTAAGTGATGTTTCAGATTTTTTAATGTATTGTGTTTTCAAAAAATACGATCATTAACTCTCTTACTGATACCTATTGTTCGAATGTAATTTAAACTTAGTATTAAGAACTTATATATGACAACCTATATGATTCGTTTCGTGGTTCCAATTTCATTTTATTAAAATTTTTAGAGTTCATTGGTATATCCTAAATGATTTTTGAAATTTTTTAATGTATTGTGTTTTAAAAAAATACGAACGTCTAACTCTATTACTGAGACCTATTATTTAAATGTAATTTAAACTTAGTTTTAAGAACTTATATTTATCAACCGATTTAAAGAATAATCATATCAAATTATTGAATCCGCATTTTAAAAGTGGTTGTTCCCAATAATGTGCTATTTAAAAAAAAATTAAGTAAATGCGAAAATTAATGGTATAGATATTTTAAATATGCGTGTGAAAGATCTAAGTCATAAAATGCAAAGAAAACTATTTTTTTTTTAATTTTAAAACATGGCACCCTGTTTTACAATTTAAAAAAACGATTTTTTCTATGATTATTAAGCAAAAGGTAGCAAATGTATTATTATTGTTTTTAGAATATTATTTTCTATCGAAATACGTAATAATAATATAAGTGTCCCATATAAAATAAGAAGGTTAATGCCACTTCCTGTTGGACCGGAAGTGGTGGAAAACAATAGTTCTTTAAAAAAAAAACAAAGTTCAACAATCAAACAAAGGTATCTATCTATCTACAAAGGTAGCTTATCTCATATCTATAAATTCCTTTCGAATCTTTCTTTAAGTTTCTCAACTACTTGTGGCTGCCTTCTTTGGGTTAACGTTGCGCATAAATTCTGTATGCCAAAAGCGTATTTCGTTCAGCAGCCCCTAAAGCATATATCATTTCGACAAGTTCTTCCCGTGGATAATTCATCATTTGCAAGTAATACAATAATTTTAATCTTTAAAACTTATTTCAGCTAAAATGCGATATATTTTTTCTAACGATATTCAAAAAAAAACTCTAAACCAAATGCAACTATTTAAATGTCAGATCAGTATTTTTGCTGATAGTCTGTCAACAATACAAACACTTTTTTCTAAGCAATCTTGATAGATTTTTTTTTAAATACATAGTTATGCACTTGTATCGTTTTTTAAGGAATGTAAAAAATCTCAAAAAAGCTAGTTAGGTCTACACCACGACACGACCTAAAAAATTCATACCTACGACAGACTTTGTAAGAAATGTAGGTAATAAATAAGCAAACTTCATGAAAGAGAAAAATATAGGGTGTTCCATTTAATAAAACTTATTATGAAGATATATCTAAAAAATAGGCCACGCAGATACGGTCGAAAGTTGCAGTACTTAGTAGACTTTATTTGCTAAATCATTTATATATACTGGAAAAGATACATACAAAGCAAATCCAAAAAAGCTATCACTTTTACAGATCTAGGACAACCTAATTCTGCACTATTTGCAGCAACTGAAAGTGTTATATTTTTTGTTCCTAAGAAAAATCGTGCGGTGTTAGTATCAAGTATGCATCATTCTAATACAGTGGTTAATGAAAAGCCAGAGATGGTTTCGATTCGCAAACATATATTTTCAATAAGGTATTTAAAGATATTTTTACAAAACTTGACATAAATTTGTAATTTATTTGGAGATTGTCATGACATATAAACCTTCTTATTGATTGGTAATAAAGGCCTAACTGAACGTCTTATTATGTTTTGCAGGCTAACTACTCAACTTTTTGAGCGAAATATGTAACTATTTTAAGAATTAATTTTAATATAAGACTTTGAGACCGAGACTTTGTACAGTTTTTTCGCCTATTTAAATTCTGCAACGAAGACACGACTCCCAAAGTACATCAAGTTTTTCGAATAATACCTATTTTACCTGGAACAACAGTCACGAATCAAAATGGCGTTGTGTCAAACCGTATCTCCGATCGACTATGACTAAAGAGAAATTTAACGATTTAGCTTCATAGAATTCATCGAGCTTGATCGATATCAAGATCGATATCTTAAAAGAATTTTAACAGTACTATTTCATAGTATAAAGAGTAAAAAAGGCTAGATGACGTTAAGTAACCTTATCGTTTGACTGTATCGTATAAGCGGATGGAATTTTCGGATTAAAAAAAATTAAAAAGACTTGATGTTGGCTACTATGATATATTTTAACAGTTGAGGACTGTTCAGATTAGATCAGTCGTGAAGTTACATTCTTTATTGTGAACATTTAACGAGCTTAACCTCCTCTTAAGAGCAGGGTAAGTTAATAATAATTAACTTATGTGGGTTAATTAAATTTGTCACTTAAAAACATCAAACACTCCAGTCTAGATTCAGCTCAAAATAAGTAGTTGTAGGAATTCAATTTTTCAGTAAAATTTAGAAATAGAGCTTTAATCTCTATATGTAATTCCCGTTAGGGAATTACATATCCAACAACACATAATTTCCATGAAGGAGGATTAAAATTAGTGAAATGCACAAAAAACGTAAATTCAATTTTTCTTTGCCTAGAACCAGAAGAATGCTTACTTTTAATTAAATATCAACACGATGGTAAATGCAACCACAGGGGCATTAACGAGACTTTTGAGAAATTCAAAACCCATTATTATTGGCCTTCTATGAAAACAGATAAAACCAAATATATTAACGATTGTGTTATATGTCAAACATCTAAATATTCAAGAAAATCCCCCTATGTACCCCTTGAATTAACTGAAACAACTGACAAACCTTTCCAACAACTACACATCGATATATTTAAATTTGACAATTAAGTTTTTTTAACAATTATCGATAAATTTTTTAAATTAGGACAATACCCATAAAAGTTAAATCTGCTGTAGCCATGTGCTCTGCCTTAATTCACTATTTCGCTTTTTATGGTCTTCCAGAAAGAATAATTATCGACAACGGTCCAGAATTTGAAAATGTAACCATTCAAGAACTACTAAAAATAAAAATAAATAAATAAAATCAATCTACACTTTACAATCCATTTCACCATGAATCAAACTCTCCCATAGAAAGATTCCATTCTACACTAATCGAATATCTAAGAATATTACGCGAACGCTTTAAATCCGAAAATACACAAAAATTAATGAATTATGCAGTACTAGCATATAACAGTTCTATCCATACAGTACTAAATTTATACCATTCGAAATTATATTTAGACACACTGATAGAGATCCTTGCTATTTAATAAATACATCTTTTTACACAGACTATATCTACAACCATAAGGAACGTATTAAACACCTTTATGAAGGCATTAAAGACCAAATTGAAACCCAAAAACAAAAAATAATCGATAAAAGAAATACCCAAGGACCAGACCAATACCGATTCAAAATAGACCAAACCGTGTACAAAAATAACGCTAACAGAAATAAAAAAGACAAAAGATTCTTAGGTTCATTTGAAATAATAAAGCTAAACTAAAAAATAAAGCAAACAACAAAACCGAAATAATCCTTATAAAAGAGTAAAAAACACACGTTGTCGCAGGTTCCTCCAACATGCACGATCTGACATAACCATATACGACATGACAAAGAACCCCGGACATAACTAAAATATAACTTCTCCAAATAAACCCACTATTATTTAAAAATCGAGCGAAACGAGGACTAATAATTGGCCTTGGATCTATGCTGAAAAGTTTAACCCACGACTTAGACCAAGAAGACGCTCAAAGATATGATGCAGCTATATCTTCGATTATTCAAAATGAAAATAACCGATTTTCAACAAATTCCATAAAATTTTTTCGAAAAACCAATTAGCATTGGAAGTATATGTTTAAGAAACGTTTAATAATGTTAACAAACAACGCATGGAAACTAGACATTTATTTTCACTACAAATGTACTTAACACTTCTAATCACAATTTTACAAGAAATGTACGATATTCTTAAAAAATAACAAATCGCTATAACATTTTCAAAATTAAATACATTTCATAATTCAATACATACTCAATCCTAAGGAATTGCTCTCAAAAATATAAAAAAATATAACTTTTGGCAAACTTCCGTTTCAAGCAAACATCGAAAATATCCTAAACATTCAATCAAATTTTTTTATAATGGAAATGCCTATAGTCGAAAAGCATAGTTATTCACTGTATCACTTTACTCCTATAAAATAATACTTCCTTAATCAAAATATCTTCTGATAAATGAGCAAATGTACGCTGGAATGAACAACCCTTGCCAGAGGATAACATCTGAAGAATATCTTTGTAAGAATATCAATCCACTTCCTATAAAGACTCACCCATCTTGTGAACTAGAATTATTGAACTTTAGTCAAAACATTACCCATTGCCTTCAAACTAAAATTCAGTTAGACAACATCAAAGTCGAACAATTGGATAAAGATTGTCGCTAAACTAGTAGCAGCAATTCAACTCTGTGATGCAAACAGAGATAACATTATAGTATATGCATAGTTCTTACATTCGAGAACTAGATCCTGCACGTGAACTCCACATCGGAAAATTCATTTTGAAAACCTACAAGAATCCAGGAAAACACTTCCAAAACATCAGGCTACCTCAAATAGAATCACAACCAAATGATGACACCAGCCCCATCATCTTTACCAACCTTCAACTCAGCTCCTTAGACGTTAACGAAGCTAAACATATCCAAAAAAATATAGAAGAGCGACGCAAAAGAATAGACAACGCTCTCAACCAACCTGTGTACTTCCTCCAATACTGCTTTTTAACTTTAATACTACTACAAAGGAAGAAGAAAGAGACAAAGAACTTCAATCCAGAATAAACTTTGATGACGCCTTCTCCACAAATCGTTATATAACGCTCTCACTTCGATGCTTTCCGTAAGCTCGTCTCTTAGGCGGCAGGAGATATGAGCTGCCATAATACCCGTGTTACCCATTATTACATTGTTATGCTAATATAATATTACGCTTTGTCATAGTTATTATATTATAAATATAAATCCCAAACATGAATAACATATAGTTGTAAGTTGTATATATAGGAAGAGCGTTAACGCTCGTCGCCCGATGTAATTTCAAACTACGTCATTCAACATAGACATCGATTACGAACAACGCGTTTTGGTTTCATATGTTTATAACTTTTATCTGCATAAAAAGATAAGAAAGTATTGGGTACACTCATATAAATATATAGTACCAAATCGTTTGATAAATTACACATGAAACTGAGCAAATGCCTACAGGTACAAAATACAAAAAATATATTTAAAATTTTTTTTTTTTAAATATCTGGGCCAGAGGCTGAATAAACATTCATGTTTCGAGATTTTCTAAATTGCCACCACAGTTTAAGACCTGAATTATATTATTGAAATGTAGAGGTAGTAATGGAGGCCAAGCAAATTTCTAAAGCTTCTTCAGGTACTGAACTAGCTCTTAGGGCTTGGAGGATAACACTCCTGCCACCAGGGAAATTTTTCGCCAAAGTGGATGAGGCACGTTCCTAAAAGAAAGTAAACGTTCATCAGCCTCGAAAACTAAAGGTGTTGATTCCAATAATGTTTTAAAAATGGGTACCATGGCTGGGATGTCCAGAAGGACACAACGATAATTCCTCTAGCTTTTTCCTCTTTTATTTTGTGCAAAGCACGAAGAATAACAGAAAATGGTGGAAAAGCATAAAAGAAAAACTTGTTCCATTTTATCGTAAAGGCGTCCACTGCTATGCATTCTGAACCTCCCAACCATGATACAAGCTTTTTGCTTTTAGCGTTCATTTTTGAAGCAAAGAGATCAACTTCTGGTTTCCCAAAAGTTGATATTATATCTTTAAACACCAAGTTGCTTATTTCCCATTTAGTTTCTTTGGATAATTTAAGTCTGAATTGTGCATCTGCTTCAAAATTGTCTTTATATAACTGGCATATAAATAGATATTTTTACCCTCGCACCATTGCCAAATAATACGAGATAATTTATTTAGGGACTGGTGCTGTACACTTCTCATCTTATTAATATAAGCCATAGCAGTTGTATTGTCAACTCGGAACAATATGTTACGGAATAATGTTACCAAAAACATACTCAAAATATTATGTTGGCACCAAAAACGTATAATTTGGTACTTGCTGTTTAACTGGTGGACATCCACCCTAACTGTTTCACGAACAGAGTGGCGAGGCGATAAATCACTATCATACGGTGAAGAATATGTACTAGGTTCTCCGGCATCACCGCCTCTAGAGCTCCCCATACTCTCCAAACGTCGCCTTTTTTCTCGACTATTAATTTCATCTAATTGTCGTTGCATTTCGGCCAATCGTTTTTCTAAACGCCGATTTTTCCGTTTTCTAGATCGACTACGAGAATGTTGTCGTTTACGACTGTGCTTAGGCATATTAACCTATTTATTTAATGAACAATCGATAATTTCGAAAAGCATTTTTAGCAAAATGTATAAAACCAAATAAACAGCTTTTAGCTCTAAATTATTTATATGATAAGTTTTTTCTCTTTCGGTCCAAAAATTTCGAGAATTTGAAAATTTTCTTAGCAATTTTAAAACTTTTAAAATTTTTTCTTTTAGCGAAACAGTCATTGTTGTAGAATAATATAAAAATCCTTTTTTTTTTGTAATTAACAATAAAACCCAAGTTTTGTAATAATTTGATAGTCGACATGATATTATTATGGCACTCCTTTTGGGAATTACCAAATAGCAAAAAATCGTCTACAAATAGTACACATGTGTGATTTCTGCTCCTTTAATAGGCTAGTATTGGTTTCATGATCTTGGTGAATACTAAGGGAGCAGAATTTAAACCAAAAGGTAGACAATTGATTTTTAGATGGTATTACTTTACTAATAGCTCCAATTTTTAAAACGTCTTCAATAGACGAATTAATGGAACTTTTTTCAAAAACAGACCATTTACCATTTTTTAAAAACCATATTTTTGAATAGGCTTTTTAATAAAAGGCAACCTATAACCTTGAATATATGATAAAATAAATTTGTCATTAGTAACTTCATGCCACTTATTTACAAAATATTTTAATCTACCGGCATATACACTACCCGCAAGGGGTTGCTTTACTGTCGACGTCGACGGAACCTCTCCATCTGTGTTTTGGGCAGTTCCCTCGGGTTCCTTTCCATCCGTTGATCTGGATGGTTCTTCTGCTGTTGGCGTTGGTATAAGGTCTCTTGTAATATTGTCCAGCTCGGGTGCTCCCCTGCAACTGAGCTGAACCCCTGGAGTTTAAATGAGTGCGACTGACAGGTTTCTTAGCAGTTTTCGGCTTAACCTGCTTAAGTTCCTCGCCTGATTTTTCCAGGTTTTTTGCAGCCTTCACACGTTCTTCCAATGCTTGACCAAACAAAAAATTATCAGTAGGCGCAGCAGAGAGCGTATCTTTTAGATCTTTATTCAAATTTATAGAAATAAGATCTTTGCGTGTCATGGTGTCAAGATGGTGTAGATGATACAATAGGCGGCCAGCATTACTTAGGTATTGCATATATACGTTGTTGCCCCCCCCCCTTCTTCAGCTAGCAGCAAAGTTAAGGCTTGGGAAATTGCTGATATGCTTGCAGCCACAAACTGCTGTTTTCGCACCAGGCGCTCATCTCTGCGGAGTATTTGAGCAGTTAAGGCTGCCCTAACCTCGAGATTTAACTGAGGTACTTCCAGAGACTTAAAATTTTCGGGTATTATATGTTTTTGGAGAAGAACTTGAATATTCTCCTCACTTAAACCATTCTGTAAAATATTACTCCAGCGAGGGACTACTGCCTCATAAATTGGAGGTCCTAAGACGGTCTTATTTATTGGCTCATCGCCAAGTATCTGCAAAACCTCAGAACTCAAAGATTTTTCTTTTGCTTCCTCTGATTGCACGATCGGGGGCTGAGGATTATTTTCTTGCTGTTCAGAATCACCTGAAGCAATAAAAGAGACGAGAAACAATAAAGAGATCTTAATTTCTAATTTGTATTAAAACAGAATCAGAACAATAAGCATATTAAAGTGTTACCAAAAACACATAATATCATGTCTCGAACAACAAATACATGTAGGTTGTACAAAAAATATGTTGCCAAAAACATAATTTTAAAATTAAGTTTATTTTTTCACTAAAAATAATCAAAGGTACAGGCATGTCCCCAAAAAGACACTGATAATATTCTGTAGCCACCAAAAACAACAAATATATATACAGGGTGTCCCAGCGAAAACAAAACCGGTATTTTTGGTATGAAAAAAAAATTTTTTACAAAAATCTCGAACACGTCGATTTTATTTTCGAGGGGGACAACTTTTCCTTACCAAGGCACCCTCATACCAGTAACCCTCTTCGAGGGGGTGGGATCACCCCTAAAATCTTAAATAGAAAGAGGGGTCGTGTGATACCTTATTTTAAAGGTCTTTTAATTCTGAATGTAACTACCAAATTTGAAGTGGCTAAAATTTTTTATCCGGATATGACAGCTTGTCAAAATTGTAGAAACAGCGAAAATGAAAAAGGTATTTTGAACTCTGTTTTGGATAATATTTTTAAAAGAATAAGGAAGTCCTAATTTCAAAGGGATCACTTATTAATTAAGAGGCCACCCTAATACCTGGAACCCTTTACGAGGGGTTGAAAGCACCCCTTAAATCTTAAATAGTAAAAGGGGTCATGTCGTTCCTTATTTTGAAGGCCTTTTTACTCTGAATTTAAATGGTGACTTCTGAGTGACTGATGGATATCTTGTGGATATAAAAATAGCAAGAAATACAATCTTTACTGCCAGTAAAAGTGGAGAGATAAGAAATACCTACCCTTTTCCTTTTGTGTCTTTTAAATAAAACAAGTTTATTTAAATTACGTCAATTTATTAAATGTTCAAATTGTGCCCCGCCTACTTCCATGCAGGAATACAGGTTTTGCTCAAAACGATGCCTGATGTTTTGTAGAACTTCAGGTGTTATCATCTGACACTCATTTATAATTCTCTGGTGTAAGTCTTCTAGGGTGTCTGGTTGGGTAGCGTAAACTTTTGTTTTTAAATGCCCCCATAAAAAAAAATCTAATCGGGTTAAATTGGGTGACCTAGCTGGCCATTCCATAAAAGGTCCTCTCCTTCCAATCCAACGATCAGGAAATATCTCATCAAGATATTGCCTCACACCAGCAGCATAATGTGGAGGCGCTCCGTCTTGTTGGAAAACGACTTGATCATCATCAGAATGATTTCCGCCTTCCATTATTTCTACTATTCTTGGATATACGGCATTTTCCAAGAGATCTCGGTACATTTCTCCATTCAAATTTCCGGGCAGAAAAAACGGACCAACAATGGAGCCGCCCAAGATTCCTGCCCAAACATTTAACTTCTCAGGGAACTGGGTATGAACTTCACGAAACTGGCCCGGATTTGCATTTGACCAGTAGCGGCAGTTATGACGATTTACGTTGCCATTAAGAAAAAAAGTATATTCATCTGAAAAGCAAATGTTGTAAATAAGACGCGGATTAACAGTTATCATATCACTAAGCGATTCACAAAATTGCACTTGTCTGTCAAAATCGTCCTCATTCAGTTCTTGCACCAGATGAATTTTGTAAGCATGGAATTTATTATGCTTAAGTATCCTATGAACACTACTTTTGCTTACTCCTGTACTCGTCGCCAATTTTCTGACACTTATTCCTGGCTCGGCATGAAGTTGACCTAGGACAGTTATTTGCATTACTTCATTGACAACAACAGCATTTTAAACCTCACGCTTTTTATTTAAGACACTGCCAGATTCCCTAAGTTTAGCAACTATTTCTAGAACGTATTTTCTGTTGACTCGTTTTTCTGGATGAAGGTCATTAAATTCTTGTACCGTTCTATTGGCACAATTGTTATGCCGAAAGAAAAACTCTATCATCTCAACCCTCTCTGCAGTAGAATAAACCATTGCTAACAGTGTTTCAACACGTAAAAGACTGGGTAATGATTTAAAACTATTTAAATAAATGCTGCTTTATGAAAAAAGTACCAATGATATTTAGCAATCTAAATAAATTCTTCAGATACTTGTGTTTGCATTTTATTTGGTATTTTGTTTTTATTTATGATATGCTGATAAGGTGTAATAATAATAATAATAACAATACTAATAAATTTTTAATCATGTTTTAATGATCCAATAAAAAAAATTATAAGAAAGGGTTTCAGGCATAAAGGTTTATTTAAAGCATTTTTTCCAGAATTTTATTTGGCTTTCATATCCAGTAGAAATCCATCATTCACTCAGAAGTCACCATTTAAATTTAAAGTGAAAACGCTTTCAACATAAGGTATAACACGATCCCTCTTTCTGTTTAAGATTTAAGGGGTGCTTTCAACCCCTCGTAAAGGATTCCAGGTATTAGGTGGCCTCTTAATTAATAAGTGACCCCTTCGAAAATAGGATTTCCTTTCTTTTAAAAATATTGTCCAAAAAAGAGTCCATAATACCTTTTTCATTTTTGCTGTTTCCGCAATTGTGACAAGCTGTTTTATCCAGAGAAATAATTTTAGCCATTTCAAATTTGGCAGTTATATTCAAAATTAAAAGACCTTTAAAATAAGGTATCATACGACCCCTCTTTCTATTTAGGATTTTAGGGGTGATTCCACCCCCTCGAAGGGGGTTGCTGGTATGAGGGTGCCTTGGTAAGGAAAAGTTGTCCTCCTCAAAAATAAAATCGACGTGTCCGAGATTTTTGAAAAAAAAATTTTTTTTCATACCGAAAATAGCTCTGTTTCGTTTTCGCTGGGACACCCTGTATTTACTTATGTTACCAAAAACAACAAATTAGTGTAGGTAAGTATGTTACCAAAAACATACTCAAAATATTATGTTGTCACCAAAAACAACAAGTATGTATGTTGCCAAAAACATACAATTTAAAATGTACGTCACCAAAAACGTACTATTTGGTACTTACTGTTTAACTGGTGGACATCCAACCTAACTGTTTCACGAACAGAGTGGCGAGGCGACAAATCACTATCATACGGTGAAGAATATGCACTGGGTTCTCCGTCATCACCGCCTCTAGAGCTCTCCATACTCTCCAAACGTCGCCTTTTTTCCCGACTATTAATTTCATCTAATTGTCGTTGCATTTCGGCCAATCGTTTTTCTAAACGCCGATTTTTTCGTTCTTTAGATCGACAACGAGAATGTTGTCGTTTACGGCTGTGCTTAGGCATATTAACCTATTTAGTTAATGAACAATGAACAACACGGTACAAAATAAAAATCGATAATTTCGAAAAGCGGAGCGGTACATATGGTCGACTAGACACACAAACGAAGACTAAAGGTATGCAATGGATTTAGGTATGCAGGACCGAGGGGGTTTTTTATTTGCTTTGAATTTGTGTGAGACTCGATGCCATCGGAGATACTACCTGTTCTACTTATTTACGAGACAAGGCTGAAATATAATTTAAATGGATATCATGATTTCATTCATGGTATTAGGATAAAACAAATATTTTAAAGTGAATGCATCTATTCCAAGTTGAAACTTTGTCTCATTTTAGGTGGGGATTACTTTATTTGATAAATTTTAACGAAATTCTAGTACTAGAAAAATCCATTAAGTACCAGAAAAATCACAGATCCAACGCAACTATCTTAAATTCTTACCTATATGTAACCTTCTATTTTGTATTTTTGTAAACATAACCTCTCAAAAACTTTATTTGTTTTGTTTCCCTATAGTTGGCACAACTAAAATTTGTCAGAGTGACCAACGTCAAAAGGACACAAACACGCAAAATGGCGGCCCCCTAGTAGTGGTCATTTACTTTTCATTGAATTGGCAGTCCAGGTATATTTATAAGTTCGTGACGCTTGCATTCATTGAAATGAAAAACAAACTCAAATGGTATGACAATGACAAATGATGTTCTGTCAGTCAATGTCAACAATTTTTCCAAGCAAGATGGCCGACATAGGATTCCGTTTTTCACCATACAAGCTTCATGTGTAAGAAACCCCGGTATGAAGGTTGAATGTGGCGGGGCGGAATAGTCTGCTAGCCAAGATGGCCGATTCATTCTGATTGTCTAATTTTTGACGTACATCAAATATGACAATAGTGACGTTAATGACATTTTAACTGTCGTATTGGACAATTATCTTTTTTAAGTTCTTGTAGCGAATATACATATAGTGAACATGCGCCCCAGATGCATGAAGCTTGGCAACGCCGGCGGGGAGCGATCAGCTGTGAACTGTCAAGAATCGCCTCGAGACTCTACCACGATCCTCGAGACTCTCGACACGACAATATTATAATCGAAACCTCATGTAGTAAATAAGTTCGTAAATGTGTTTATTTGTAGTTTAGTTTCTGATTAAACAATTAAAGTAAACTGTGAGTGTGCCTTACTTGCTCTCCATAACGGCCACATTCTCTTTGGGTGGAAAACAAGCCAAGCCTTATGATTTTCTTCCAATTTAAAGTTTTTAAGTAATTTTATAGCTTTTTGTAGTTTTTTTGAGTCCTGGGTTGATAAATTATTTTACAAACGTGCCAACATCGAATCATCGACTACATAGAGCAGGAGACAGGTAAATTTTAATTATGACATAAGGTAAGGTGGAGTAAGTGCATAAAGCGGGAAAATGCAACCACGCAAGCCACACACATAGCTAGTATATTTCAACCAGTAAAACCAGCGCCATCTGGTTCCTAAGGTGAACTTAAGAGCTCACCATAAAGACCGAATCCTTACAGTAATGCATCTATTGTTTATACGTCTTAGTTTTAAGCTAAGCGCGAGAGACTGCATTAACGCGAAGCACGTGTATTTTTAATTTGCTGGATTTTGCCGAAAAACTGAAGGTAAGTATTTTATTTTAGGTGAGATAATAGGGTATAAGGGTGTTATTTATGAATTGTATTGTTTTAAATAAGTATCACCAATTATTTTTTGTTTGTTTATATGATTGCACTTGCCTCGTCGAAAATCGACCGTGAGGCAAGTGCAACCACATATTGTAGGGAAAGTGCAATCGTTAGGTTGCACTTTCCCGATATACAAATATCATTTAATTGCACTTTTTGGATGGGTGTTTTTTGGTTTTAGGTGGTTAGAAGCTATAAAAGAAATACACAACGAGGAACAGGTTATACAAAAGAAGCTATTGCGGCTGCGATTCAGAGCATAAACTCCAACTTATTAAGTTTAAGAGCTGCCTCAAAAAGATACTCTATTCCATACAGTACTTTCAGTGCTATCTGTCTGGTCGTCGTGGCAAAAAGCGCCACACTGGAGGGTGTTATACAGCATTAAAAAGAAAATGAAGAATTGCTAGTCGAGTATCTAAAAACTTTAGAAAAAAGTGGTTTTGGTCTTTCATGAAAGGAGCTTATGGACGTCATTCAACAGTATGTGAATCGGA
The DNA here is from genome assembly GCF_022605725.1 of Anthonomus grandis grandis. Lineage (NCBI taxonomy): Eukaryota > Metazoa > Arthropoda > Insecta > Coleoptera > Curculionidae > Anthonomus > Anthonomus grandis. Next base: position 24,509,948 of record NC_065546.1, read on the forward strand.
GTCAAATTCAAACACCCATTAAAAACGGACGTCCTGGCAAAGACTGGTTTATTCTTTTTAGACGGCCTCATCATCTAGTAATTAGAGAACCGTAGTCGGTTGAATGCTTTCGAAAAAAGCAAATCGATCCGTTTATTATAAATGAATATTTTAATTTACTTGAGGGAACGCTTCAACGGTTAAATTTGGCTGACAAACCACATCTCATATAAAATTTGGATGAAACGAGTATATGTACAGATCCTAGTAAAACGAAAGTTGTAGGAGAAAAGGGAAAACCGTCGTCTAGAATTACTGGAGGCACCGGAAAAGAAAACTTCACGTGTTTGGTAGCTGCTAAAGCTAGTGGTGAAAAGGCACCACCTTTAGTAATTTTTAAGGGCTTGAACTTATGGTCCAATTGGATTCCTGAAAGCACGGATAATAAATGCCCCAACATGACTTTTGCTGCTAGTAAAAATGGCTGGATAAACTGCGAAATCTTTATTAACTTTTTAAAGAATAATTTGGTTACCACATTCACTGAAGAGAGACCTGTACTGCTGATATACGACGGACATGCCACCCATATTACCGAAGAAGTTGTACAGTTTGCAAAAACCCAAAATATTAACATTTTAAAATTACCAGCCCATACAAGTCATTTGTTGCAACCCCTAGACCTTTCCGTTTTTAAATCAGTTAAAGTATCTTGGGATGAAAGTTTGTGTGTTTGGCAACAAAAGAATCCAGGAAGGCGTGTTTCAAAACGGGTGTGTGCACTTCTTTTTGGAAAGATCTGGGCCAATTTGGAAACAAACATTATTAAAAGCGGATTTCGAAAAGGAGGAATTTTACTATTTAATAGAAATGTTATAACCCCTGACACGTATGATTGTGATATATGGTTAAAATACCAACAATTTCAGCATCAAAACAATAATAAGCCATCAGTATCAGATAAACCTACAGACATTATAACCAAAAAGACACCGGAGCAAACTAACCCATGTTTTAAAAATATTTTATTGGATACAATACGATTGAATAAATCGGAAAATCCTCAAGCGATTAGACCGCGAAAAAAAATTTCAGCAGGTGCTTAAGTTTTAACTGCTACAGTGGCACACAAATTCTTGAAAGCAAAACTACGAAAGTCGTTATCGAGCAAAACGATGTTCCAAGCACTAGTGGAATGAGCAAATGGAAACCTAACAAAAAAAACAGGAAGATAAGTTCAAGTTCTGAATCTTCAGATTACGAAGAGCCAACATATATTGACACCGAGTATGACATAGATTTGGAATCAAATAGTTCCAGAGAAAGCCTCTCAAGATTTTGTGATGTACAGGAAATTACTGAAGAATCTGATGGCTCAGAAAACATACCTTTGAGCGAATTAAAAAAGGACCAGCCTAAAGATCTAGCTGTAGGCACATACATAAAAGTGGCATTCAAATCTCGAAATTGTGATAAAATATACGTGTTCATTTATGAGAGCTGCTTTAGAGCAAAAATATCCTAAAAATACTTTTATTTTTCCAGACGAAGAAGACAAATCAGTGGCGTATAAGTATGAAGTTTTGGAAAGTTTAAATAGACCGGTGGTCAGACGGGGGCTTTACACATTTTCTCCATTTTACGTTTTTAGTTAACTAAATTGCGATATGGATTTGGTTTTTTTATACTTTTTCTCAAATTTCCACTTACTTGTTATATTCCTTTGGTTTAAATAAAAAATATGCTTAAATTTAAAAATATTGTTTCTTTTTTTCTGATGGTACGCATTTTATATTAAAGATATATCAAAAATATTATTTATTCCGATTTAAGCTTACTAGAAATATGATGCTCTTTCCCGTTCTTTTTTATAATACGATTTAACTTCTTATTTTATGTCCGATTGCACTTTCCCCCTACGGTTGAGAAAAAGCAATCACCTGCAACTAAAAATATATATTATTATATTTCCAAAATTTGTAAAAGTCTTTATATTTTTAATACTATATCTTTATAGGAAACACCTGAACAAGTTCGCATACAAATTACGATACAATTCGGCAATGTATATATTTAAAAAAAAATGAAGATGTAAAGAGGCGCTATTAAAATTCTTGGTCCAACTTACCCCACTTTACCTTACCTACGTGTTTTGTAATAATGTTTAGGTGCATCTTGGATGTATTATCAGTTTCCAGGATATAATTATAGATTTAATCCTATTTTGGACATATCTATGTCACTGTTCTCAATTTAACTTTTTTTTTACAATTCAGTTTTAATTCTTGAACCTTCACTGGGAAAATATTGACTATTTCCTTTTCCTTGTCTTTATCTAGATTAAGATATTCATGCAAATATCCTTTATGCACTAGTTTGTATATTAGGAATTGCCCAGACAGTCACAGAAATCATAGATTTTTTTTAAATTCCATTGAATCCATCCTTACAAAAATCTTGTCTGTCATGTAAGTCCGACTAAAAATGTATTATCGAATTTGCTCCAAACACTTTTCTGGTTCTTGGATAGAAATGATATTCACATGGAGTAGAAACACCTATTTGTTCAATTTAAAGAAAATTGCTATAATAAAATAATGATAAAATAAAGCTATATTTATTTTATAATAAACTATAATAAAATAAAGCTATGCCTATTTCGAAGCGTTCAAGGCAAAACGACGTAAGCATCATTTTAATAATTTCGAGTTATTTACGAAATATATGTTTTAAGGCATTATTTAAAAAAAAAATACTAAAAATGCCAACCAAGTTTATATTTTTTGTCAAAATTTAGCAATAAAAAGTGGTAAAAAAGAGTATAAATGGTGAATAAGATTATTATATTATTAACTATAACTATATATTATTAATTATACACATTATTTTAAAACATGGCGCTTATAATAACTTACGCCATTTCTATACAAAGTGGTTCTTCATATTTTGGTTACGCTTAGGCCAATAAAATAAAATAAAAGTAATTAACTTGTGTTACTGTTTTATTACAAAAATATATAAGTTTCTCTCAAAAATAAATAAAAACAAAGATATTTTTATTTTTTACCAAATAATGAAATGAAAATATTTTTTCTAAATTCTTAAACATAACATTTTATATTGCCCTAAAGACTAAAGGACTAGAAATTTATTAACTAATTCACAAAATGATAAAGACACAGCATTACCAATAATAAACAACATAAAAAATAAAATAAACAAGAAACAAAAAATATTCTCTAGAAAATTGTCGAATAAAATATGAGCTATTTTCTACTTAAAGTTTATTATCTATTACAACTCAATGTCTTCAATGTCTGTTTCGTTAAGAACATCCGCAACAGCTGTACTATGCTTCAGTAAAAGATATTCGCTATGATACCTTGGTGGAATTGTATTGTCATCGCACATAGTTTTACGGTCATTATATTTCTTTTTAGTTATGGATAAAGGAGCAAAATAAGCATTTTGTAGTTGTTCAGTATCCTTATTTTTTATGCTTTCTAAAACACATTCGTGGTCAATATCATGGTATTTATAGCGGTAAAAAAATGTAGAGCTGTCTTTAAAAAATGTTGCTGTTTTTACATCTGTTATTTTAAGGGTTGCCTTTCCTTTGTCGCCGTTAGTGATAAGTCGGAATTTGGTTTTAAGTTTTCTCATATGTTTTTTAAAATTGTAAAAATCGCTATAAGAGAGAACATTTACCTCATAGGGTTTGGGTTTTGTTCTTGCATTACGCAAGATCGTTGGCCATTCTGATGGGGCCATGATGGCCTTACGTTTTATTGACCTTTCAATTACTGCGTGCATGGAATCAACAGGCATGTAAGTGTGTCCCGTTACTAAATTATTCCGTTACTAGGTTATCGAAATTTCTTTAATATTTTCGGATTTTTGAAGAAAATAGTGTAGCATAAAAAGTAGAGCTGCATTTTTAGTTTGTCCCCCACAGTTTTCACAAAAGAATTCGATGGATGTAATTGACTTATTTGCAGTGTCAATATTTTGTAAGTAACTTAGTAAGTTACTGCAAATTTCATTACATCCACGTTTTCCGTCCTTTTCTTGCCACAAAAAACAAATCCCATTTTTGCTATACGTTTCATATATAGTAAAATTAAATACCGCATATTTTCTGTAGAAACCTGTTATAGTCGCATTCACTCTTATCGTGCGAGTTCAAAGGTCACCACGTAATATGAATCAAATTGAAAAATCAGTGGCTGCCAAAATGTTATTTCCTTGAGAGTTTGACAATACATTGAACGCCGTCATGTGACATATTAAAGCCGCGTATACACCTTAGATCATAATTATTAACTGACGTGATGCCTTTAACGCCGTAAAAATGTCGGAATACTACGTATCCGATATTCGACATGTAAAACATACGTTGGTTATTTCCTTTCATGACGTGAAAAAGCCCATAAGTATAAAGCCCGTTGGGTATACGCCTCATCGGTATATGCCTAGAATCCCCGATATTCTGCTAAGTTGCCAGACATAATATCAAAGTTTACTGAATAAAATACAAGTTGCTTCACTCGGCTCCACGCGCCGAATTACCTATTCACCGCCCCTCACTTCATTTGCCGGGCGACGCTCCTACAACGGAATCTGTTGGGTTACACAGTGAGTAGAGTTTAAATCGTTTTGATGTGCGAGCGTTTTATCGTTGATTGAATATTTGGGAAGATACGCAATCCTGTGTTAAAAAGTGTACCCAGTCGACTATCGGATTGCCGTTCAGTTTCGTGCACCGTGTGGTGCTGCCGCGAAGCGTCAAATCTAGGAACGATTTATCTTAGCTGCGTGGACCTGGCTTTTGGCTTCTTTGAGTCAGGTTTTTAACGACGCTGGAATCTCCGATTACGCGGCAGTGTTGGATATTTTTTTAAGATATGGGATGATGCTGCTATGTTTTTATTTTTTTTTTGAACATACAGCACGGTGTCATTTATGTGGTGGTCAAGTGATAAGTGATATACTTAAGGGTGGAGGCATATTGAAATTTCTTAAAAGTTAAATTTTAAAAACAAATAATTACTTACCAAAATATGTTTTTGAGACAAAAATTAATACAAAAATATATATAAAAAGCTATTTTTACAAAATTACCAACAAAGTTTAATACAAGTTATAATTCCAACTAACATTATGTTTCCTCCATTTTGTGCTCAAGAGGGTCAAGTTTTTAAATAAAATGCCCGTTGCACTTAATTAACTAAAAACTAATATACAAAAAATATGTGGAACAAATTTTAAGATATAAGTAGGTTTCACGTAAATATTATAAAGAATAATTGAAATAATTCATAAGACTTAATACCGATGGTAATATAACTTCTTGATCAATAATTTTTTGTAAAAAGTAACCCATTTTGTCATGTGATTCAATATCTGAAAAATTGTGCAGCTTAGTGAGATCTGTAAAGTAAGGGGTTGTGAGTGAGGATGTTAATAGAAATAGAAAATAGGCCACATTTTAAGTTTTAAGCGACACAGGAAAATTCTCAATTACCAGTTGTTACAACTATACTTAAAACTATAAAAAGATACCTAGTAACAAAAAAAAAAAACATTTTGTTTAAAGACCCCGCATCACGGTTATACAGGACGTCAATAGAGGTGGTATAATTAGAGAAAAGTTAAGCAATATAGTGTCCTTTTATAATAAAACCTAAATACTTCCTAAATTTTGCAAAAAACTGAAATTTGGCAAAATCATTTTATTTTTTTTTCTGGCGTTATTTCAAAATATATGACAAAAGTATTTATTAAATGAATAAATTATTGTGACCACTTTTTCTCGCCTATACGATGACACCTTTAAATTTAAAATACGACGTTCTGTCTTTAAAGAGCCATCATCAACTTGTTTTGTTTTTCTTTGTCGGCGCTATATTGACCATTTGCAGTTTATCGACGCGGGAATCTTTGGGCGTCCGGCCGTTTTGTTATTTTTTTAAGACAAGGGCGATGATGATAACAGCGCTTTTATTTATTTTGTTATTGCCGATATTTAAATGCGCTGTGATCTCGCATAAATAACTAGATAAATGTGGTGGTCAGGTAATGTATTGGAAGGTGCTATCTCTTACAACTTAAATTTTATTAACAAATAATAAATTACTTACCAAAATCCTTTTTTGAGACAAAAATAAATAAATAAAAACAAAACAAAAATTCAATAAGCTTTTATTTATTAATTAGAAAATTAACAAAAATATTAAATAAAGGTGATGATATAGGTAGGTTTCACGTAAATATAAAGAGTAAATTCAATTTTTAAAGATTTAATATCTATATACGGTACTATAGTTTTTTAGAGTCAATAATTTTTTGCAAAAAGTAGCCCGTAATGTGATTTTTGACAATACGGGTTTGTGAAACCAGCCAATATCTCAAAAACTGTGTAGGGTAGTGAGATCTGTGAAGTACACTTTTTTTTGGACAAAAATATTGAAAAATAGGTACCTTTAACTGAAATTAATATAAAAATAAAATCGCAAAATTTAAAAGGTTTTGAATAAGGGTGTAACAACACTATAAAATATAGAAAATAGGCCACATTTTAATTTGCAATACAGGAAAACACTTAATTACTAATTCTTAAAACTAGAAAAAGTTAATAAGAAAAAAAACAAATATTTTGTTTAACAGTATGAAGGGTCTCATCGCGATTATACAGGATGTCCAAAGTAAGGATGAGCAGTAAATGGTTTAATTAGGCGAAAGTTGCACAATATAAATGCAATGATTGAATAAATGCAATCTAAAAATTGGAAAAATGCCAAATACTTCCTAATATTCAGGAAAAAGGTGAAATTTGGCAAAATGGTTTTTAATTTTTTTCTGGCGTTATTTGAAAATATAAAATAAAATCATTTATACATTGTTGTAAACACTTTCTCTCATTTACAAGTTAACATCTTTAACTTTTAAATACGACGTTCCTTCTTTAGAGAGTCATAATCAACTTTTTTTCTTCTTGTCGGCGCCATGTTGGCCACTTGCAGTTTTGAATAACCCTTTTAATTACTTTTTTAATGAGGTAATTTCTAGTGAGTATTTGGAATCATCCTTATTAAATATTATATACCTCTCTCTGTTTTAAATACAATTTCGACTTTCAAAAAATTCAAAACATACTTTATTCATAAATACATGGTACCTATTTGTTGACATGGTACTTCTATAATATAAAATAGGCACATTAATCGACATATTACTAACACATAATTTAAAAACAATACACAATAGTGGGTTTAACATACTAGTATAAACACAAAATGTATTTTCAATTTCAAAGCAAGACGACTTAAAAATTTTTTAGAGTAACATCACAAATTCTAACCTTTACATCTTTACTAAAAACTAATTATATACTATTGGCCTATTCCTAACTATCTTCAAAAAATTCTAATGTTATAAAATACTTGCTTTTAAGAAGTTTCGTTAAGGACTTTTTAAAGCGAGGAGAACTTCTAGAGACTTTTATGACATTTGGAAAATGATTAAAAATTTTTATGCTCAAGTAAATAAGAGAATTCTTAGTTCACTTTTCGGGATGGGCATTGGAATATTGTATTCGTTTCTGATATTATAATGTTTTAAGGAGCCATTATTTTGAAGATACAATTTATATTTTTTATATATTAGGCAAGCAGACTCAACAATAAACAAGCAACACAAGGAAAGTATATTTAAATAGGGGTCTGCATGTCCTGTGGAGATTTATGACACATATATTTAATGGCTCGTTTTTTAAAAACAAACATCGAGTCAAAAAGCCGTTTACTAATGCAACTCCAAAATGTTATTCCATACTGTAGGTATTTTTGTATGAAAGTAAGTTCCAACTTTCAACAAAAAAAAATAGACCGTTTTTGCAGATATCAATCTCAGTTCATTTAAAACCACTCTAACAGCATAACATCGTCTAGCCAGTTTTTGCCTCCTGACATATCTCCATAAAACTTAGGTTTATGATCGATAACAATTCCAAGAATCTGTTAAAATTATTCACTTCCAATTCTTTGTTGTGAACCATGAACTGCTCTGAACATAAAAACTTAACAATTTAGTCTTATCTATGTTTAAAGACAACAAATTAGCATCAAACCACTATTTAATCATTAATAAATCTTTAGAAATTGTTCTTGTTAATGTGCTTTTATTATTGTCTGCCCATAAGATAGTGGTGTCATCTGCAAAAATAGTGAAGAATCCTCTTATCTGGAGAGACGCCAGGTCATTTATATACAATAGAAATAAAATAGGACCGAGAAACGAACCCTGCTTACTACACAAAGTTCAGACAAACTGCCATTTGGCCAAACAAACTTTTTTCTATCTAACAAAACAAAATTTTAACCATTCTAGAGCAACTCCCCTAAACCCATATCTAGAAAGCTTACCGAGCAGTATTCCATGGTTGACACAGTCAAAGTCTTTAGAGAAGTCGCAGAATACCGCTGCAGCAAAGTGACCTTCCTCAAGGTCAAATATAATCTCTCCATGAATGAAAACATTACTCGACATTCATTTAATATGTTATTTTTTTTAATTAGGAAAGCTACCATTCGTACTATAACCAGTTTCTCAATAACTTTAAAGGCTTTTTAGGCTTTATTTTTATCTTTTTCATTAATGAATTTCATCATGAAAACAATTATTGAAAATACTTAAAACACTAAAGACCATAAACATAATATATTGATTTACAATTTTCTTAAAGTAAAAAAAAAGAAAAAGAGAAGATGGCTCTCATAGACATGAAGAGACAATATCTTTAAGAGTTCGGATTGATTTTTGTAGATAAAATAGATAATTTTCTGTGAGGTTTATAATTAGATTTTTTTAAAGATTTTCTAATAAGATTTTGAGATTCCCATTTTAGGTTGTTATAAATCAAAGTCTTAATTAATAAATGCAAAAATTTATCAATATGCTGTGGACTTAGTTTTGGTTTATTTATATTTATTTTATCTAGTAATATTTTATTAATTGACTTGCATATATTATTATTTACTTTTAGAGTATGATAAAGTTCATTATAGGATTTTATTGTATTTTGACACAAATTTGAAAAATTCTCTGATGGGTTTATTAGAGAAGATACATTATTTGATTTAGCAAAGCTTTTATTAATTAAAAATATTTCTATCTTAAAAAACTGAGAACATTGTTTTTACATTTTCTTACATTATTGCACCCACGATTCGCACACTGATTAATTTTGCCTAAAGGAGCCATTGTCTCACAAACTAAACACATTTACATATATCTATCTATTTGTGATTATGATATCCAAGAAAATTTTTTAACATCTACCAAATTTCAATACGGCAAACACGAACCTGTGCAAAAACTCTCCCACACGACTCAGGGATGATCGGCCGATTAATAATGAGAAGCGACGGACGAAATTATTTTCGCGCATACTAGTTAAAGGACAACAACCAGCATTTGCTTTTTTAAAAAACAAATTTATTGAGAACAGGGACTAACTAACTTACAACTAACTTGATTGATAGATAATGACTACATCGATTACTATATTAATTGTTATTGCTCTTGTCTATTACATTATATTTATACGTTCTAAAAATGATGACAATACAAACTAAGCTATTTCTAAATAAAGTATGCAGGGTCGGCATAAGGTGGCGGGTTGGTACCCGTAACTCCTCCCTCCTAAGAAATGAGCCCAGGGGTGAATTATATGACAATATGGCTCGGATTCTGTAGGGTTTCTTCGTCGTCACTGGTCGTGGTGGTGGTTTGGTTGGGATGTTTTCTTTTGGTCTGGATTAATTTTCTTGTCTTTCTCAGCAACAGGAAGGCGGCTACAGTAGTCATCAGGATATACAAGATGATGGTCCATACGCTAACATTTGTTATATGGACAGGTCCTTGGCTGGTTTCTTCCATTTTCTTGGCTTGGATGTCCATCATGGTTTGAATGTTCTTAAGTTCATCGAAGTTTAAGCTATTGAGTTCAAAGGGCTGTAAATCAATAGCATTAGGGCGAACATTTAAGTCTAAGGTCAACTTGGGTAATTCAATGTTGTGAAAATGGGTGTTTGTATCGTGGAAACTTCTAATCTGCAAGTCCTGAATTTGTATGGTGCAGCTAGGGTTTAACTCAAGGACAAGGGTGCCTTGGATTGGAATATTTTCTTTATTATGGCCACATTGTTGGACAGCTACGGTTTTTTGGGGTGAAACAATTATCCATTTTTCTTGTTCCAGCTTCTGGATTTTCAAAGACTTGACCTCGGTTTGAATGGCTCGACAATTTGAGGGATGTTTTGAATACAACATCATTTGTACTTCACATGGCGGATCCTCGGATACGCTCAGAGGGCTGTTTTCTTTGCAGAGGTAGGTTTCTGTAGCTACCTCTTGACATTTGGCATTGAACAGTACATATGAGTGTTCATTTAGGATAAGGTATTGACTTTGAGGGATAATTATTTGGTAAATGGAATTTAAGGGTACGGGCAAAGGGTAGAGGTGATATAGTACATAATTTTCAAGTTCAACTATAGGTACCTCTATTATAAAGAATATTTTGTTTTCCTTTGTATAACCCTTAATTTCGACAATTTTTTCGAATAGTAAAATGTTCTCTAAAGTTGCTGCAAATGGTAACTTAGTTTTACTTAAGTTAGGGCCAATTAATTTTATTTCATTTAGAAGTTCTTTTGGGTCGATTATAGAGCTGTGAAATATATTTAATTTCGAGAATGTAATCGCTATTTCGATGTTATCCAAGATATCGTATATATTTTGATACGCATTTATCACTTGAGAGACAAGTATTTCACTTAAAAAGAAAGAGTATGTATTTGTATTATTCAAATTCATTTGTTTAACCACCAATTCTAGTTTTTTTATACGATTTTCTAAAATACGTTGATTATGTGACAAATTTTTGCTTATGCTTTCGAAATGTTCGACAGATTTTTTAGATATGGTTATTTGCTCTTTTATAAAAGTTTTTTGCGAATTTTGGTTATTAGAGATTTCCAAAATAGCTTTGTCATATTTTTCAGCATCTTCTTGTGCGAGATTACCAGTTATGGTTTTTATAATGGAACCTAAGCCGTTAATAAGTCCACGTTTGTTTCGGTTGTTAAATAAGGGATTTACTTGTTCAATTTGTAAGTTTACTTTAGCACTTAACGAATTGACTAGTTTATAAGAGTTTAAAAAGGAGTTATTGTCAAAGAATTTATGAATTGATTCTTTTAGTTTTATAAAAGTCTGTTCTAGGTATTTGGTTTCTTGGATTATGTCACTTACGTCAAAAATTTGTACAAAAGACCAATAGTCTGCTGTGTTTTGGGCATTGCCGAGTTTAAGTGGTAGTAGTCCAGGGTTCTGGTTGAGGTTATGAAATTGGGGAAGGGCTAGTTCTCTTCCAACGAAGGTGAGGATTCTGTAACAACAGGGGGTTTTCTTAATTCTTTAACGTGAATTGTTGTTACCTTTTTAGATTGTTTATTTTTTACTTTAACTTTATTATGTTGTAGTAGTTGTAGTATTTCGTAGGGGCCTTTAAACTTATTGTCTTTTTTGTTTCTAGTGTTGTTAACTATATAGACAGTTTGACCTATTTTAAATTGTGTTTGTTCTGGTCCGGCAGTGTTATGCTTTTCTACGATTTTTCTTTTTGTTTGATTGATGTTTTCTGTCACTTTTTGGTAAATGTGTTTGACTTTTTCCTTGTGATTGTTAACGTAATCATTATAGAATGTGGGTTCTATAATATCGCAGGGATCTCTACAATTAGTATGTCCAAGGGTTAGTTCAAAGGGAGTAAACTTTGTTGTTGAGTGTATAGAATTATTATAGGCAATTATTGCGTAATTCATTAAAGAAGATACATTATCTGATTTATGTTTGTGTCTAAGAATTCGCAGGTGTTCAATTAGAGTCGAGTGGAATCTTTCAACAGGTGAATTAGATTCATGATGGAGTGGTGTAGTAAAATGTATTTTGATTTTGTGCGCTTTTAGTAATTCTTGTACAGTTTCATTCTTAAATTCGGAACCATTGTCCATTATAATTTTTTGGGGGATGCCATAAAATGAAAAATATTTTATTAGGGCATTAGAAATTTCGATAGCAGTTTTTCCAAAAATTGGAATTGCTTGTCCTAATTTTGTAAAGGGGTCAATTAATGTTAGGAAGTCTTGATTGTCGAATTTAAATACGTCAATGTGAATTAACTCAAAAGGTTTGCCTACTGTTTTGGTTAGAACCAGGGGAACATAAGGTTTTGTTCTGGAATATTTAGTGAGTTGACATGTTTCGCAATCATTAATATAGTTTGTAACATCTGTTTTCATGGAGGGCCAATAGTAATTTCTTTTAAGGTGTTCTAGAGTTTCGTTAATTCCTCTATGATTACATTTGCCTTCATGTTGGTGTTTTATTAACAATATTTTATGGTCGTATTCTCGTATGTTAGTGACTATTTTTGTACACTTAATTAGTTTCAGTCCAGAGCTATAGAAATTTTTTAAATACACTCTGTTAAAATCTAAATAAAGTGAGTCGTCATAAAAATATAGATAAAATGTTTTATTTCCGGTGGTGTAGGTTTTTAGTAAATCAAATATTAGTTGGTCGTTTGATTTAGGGATTTTTACTAAAAGAAGTTTTAGATGTTCGAACTTATCGTGTATAACATCAAGTTTGTTTATGGAATGTCTAGAGATGATCATTTGGTGTGGTTTGTTATTTATTATGTCATCTAGTATTTTAATTCCTTCACTAAGATTATCAGGGTCACTGCATGAATGCGGTGTTGCCAAAGTTGGGGTATTGTCTATGACTTCTAAATTCGTGTTATTATTAGCTGGTCTTATTAAAATATCTTGCAATATTTTAATTTTTGGGGACTTTCGTTGTTCGTTTTCATTAAGGTTTATGGTCGGGTTGGAGTTATAGTTGGTGCTTGTCGATGGTTGCGGGTTAAAGTATTGCGATTCAGGTATATAAGGGCGGGAATAAATTGTATCATGATTTTCGAGAGGATTTTCAGCCATATTACGCAAAAAATCTAAAATGTCGTTGTTGACTTCGCCTGGATTGTTAATGATGCTTTCGTTTTCTAAAGCGTTTATTTGAATTCTGGAAAGGGCATCGGCATTGGTGTTTTGAGTACCTTTTTTATAAATTATTTCGTAATCAAACTCTTCAAGCTTGAGGCGCCATCTGATAAGTTTACTATTTGGTTCTTTTAAACTAAAAAGCCAAACAAGAGGACGATGATCGCTATAAATTTTAAATTTCTTTCCATAGAGATAAGGGCGGAAGTATTTACATGCCCAAACTATTGCTAAAAGTTCTTTCTCAATAGTAGAATATCTGGATTCACTATCATTAAGTGTGCGGCTGGCATAAGCTACAGGTTTGTCATTTGGGACGTTGCCTTGTGAAAGAACGGCTCCTATTGCAAAATTACTTGCATCGGTGGTAAGGATGAATGTTTTTTCGAAATCGGGGTACTGAAGGATAGGGGCATTAATTAGCAGTTGTTTACAATGCTCGAAAGATCGGATAAATTCAGGAGAATGAACTACTTTTGAATCTTTTTTTAAGCAAGCTGTCATGGGCTTAGTTATTTTTGCAAAGTCTTTGATAAAACGTCTGTAATAGCCTAGAAGACCCAAAAAGGCTTTAATTTCTTTTGGACTTTTGGGAATTGGAAATTTCTGGATAGCAGATATTTTATCTGGATTTGGTTTGACTCCATTGGATGTAACGACATGTCCGAGATATTGGACTTCTTTCCTGAGAAACTCGCATTTGTCCAGTTGAACTTTAAAATTCGATTCACGAAGTCGTGAAAAAACTTGTTTTAGACGAGAAAGATGTTCTTCAAGGGATGTGCTAAATATTATTATGTCATCGAGATAAACTACGCAGATTTCGTTTTGGAGGCCACGAAGGATGTTATCCATCACTCTCTGGAAGGTGGAGGGTGCGTTTTTAAGACCGAATGGCATTCGACAAAACTCAAAATGTCCAGACTCAGTAGAAAAAGCGGTTTTAGAAATATCATGTGGATCCATCTCGATTTGGTGGAAACCATTGGCGAGATCTAAAGTGGAAAAATACTGACTTCGACCAAGTTTGTCCAGAATATCGGCAATATTGGGAAGGGGGTATTTATCTCCTACAGTGCGCTCGTTTAATCGCCTGAAATCTATAACGACTCTCCATTTGCGTTTGCCAGAAGAATCAAGTTTTTTTGGAACGATCCATATTGGACTGGACCAGGGAGAAACTGAATTTCGAATAATTCCTTGATCTAGCATTTTAGAAACTTGTTCCTTGACTTCTTTTTTGTGAATCTCGGGGTAGCGGTAAGTTTTAGTGAAAATGGGGCTTTCGTCTGTTAAATTTATTTTGTGTTGAATTTGGTTTGTAAAAGTTAATGGGATTTTGTCACAATAAAAGATGTCTCTAAAATTAAAGCATAATTTTCTGAGATTTTCTTTTTCTTCTTTATTACAGTGTTGTAAGCGTAAATTTTTCAGATTTTCTTTTAATAAATTGTCATGTTCGATAGTAAGAGTTTGTTCACTTTCCATTTTTTGACAAAAATTTACGTCTAAAGAATTTATTGGTTCAACGTTAAATGATTTATTTATGTTGATTTTGACGGGGGTCTCGTTAGAATTAGTGACCATAGTATAAGCGTAAAAGTTAGAAATGTTTACTAATGCTTTTGGAATTTCTACTCCATTTTCGAAATTTATGTAATCAAAAATTCCTAAACCAGATTCAATAGTCACAGGTAGTTTAATAACTTCTTGCGATCTTGGCGAAATGATTATAGAAAAGTTTTGAAAAAAATTGTCGGAATTATTATTGGTTATTTCTTTTTCGAAAATTATTGGAATGTCAGAGTTTTGTGTAGAAAGTTTACTATTTTTTAGGTCAATTTTAGCGTTTAGTTGTTTTAATAGATCAGTACCAATCAATCCATCATATTTTTGAGAGAAGCTAAATAAATAAAATTTGTGTGAGCCACGGGTGTTAAATATTTTAAAAATAGGGATGTTAGCAACTTCATCATGAAAGGAATTAGCGTGTGCCGTCTGTATATTAAATACCTCATTTGAAATGTGATTCTTGAAACATTTGTATGCTAGTTGCGGACTCATCAAACTTCTCGAGCTTCCAGTGTCGATTAAAAAATAAGCTTGTATTTCTGGGATGTAAACGTACGGTAAATCTGATCTGATATTGTTAAGGTATATTATGTTACGGGTTCGTGGTTTGTGATTTCGTGAAAATTTTGCTGTTCAGATATATTGTAGGGTTCATCGGAACTATGAGGTAGATGACTTTGATCGTGTGATGAACTATCATGAGGTTCATCGTATTGAGTTTCTGGGAATGCACCAGTTAATTGTGCATGTGGCGACAAAATTTCACTGTGATAATCAGAATAATTGTAATATAAATTAATATAGGGGTCATTGAAATAATTATCAGGATCGTAGTAATTATTTTCTGAATATTCGGGGTAGGCGGATTCCAAATTATTATGGATAATAGTGTTGCCAGAACTTGTATCCATAGGCTCAGGTTGATTTCTTCGAATAATAGAGCTTGCTCGGGGATTAAAATTATTTGGTCTACTTGGGGGTAGAAAGGGTTGTCTAAAAGTAGAGCTGTTACTACTTCTAAAAAGGTGGGGCTGTGAAATAGAGTCAGTACGAGATCTATTTTGGAAGTTATTGCCTAGATGAACAGGGCCTTGAGGAAAATTTGAACGATTCAAATTTTGGGGAATTGATCCAATACCTTGTGGTACATTAGATCTGAAAATATTTTGAGGTAATGGGGTCGGTTGAGGAGCATTTCTATATGGAAAATTAGAGGTTGGAATATTCGTATATGGTCGTTGTTGGGGTCGATGCCTGGAAGAATGTGGGAAATTTCGAGGTGGTAAGGGTGGTAAAGTAAGCGGTCTTGAATAGTTTTGTTGAAAATTCTTGCCTTGAGAAAAATAAAGAAAGTTCTCTTCTTCTACGACTAAAGAAATTGCTTTTTCCAAAGTGTCAGGGTTTCTTAGCCTAACAACAAGTTGGATTTGGTAAGGTAATCCATTTAAAAATGTTTTAAGGGCAAAATCTTCGTAATGTGCTAACTTAATTCTACGTTCATTTTCATCTGCAACGGAAGTATTGAGTTTTGAAAATAAGAGTGAACGAGCATCTTGCACTCTCATACCAAATTGAACAGGATTTTCATTTCTACGTATTTTTAATAAAATTAAATCTTGTATCAAACATTCAATACTACGCTGATCTGAAAAAGCTATTAAAAGTGCGTCTTTAATTAATAACCATGAATTTAAATCTGAGTTAGAGCATATGAGATCGGCTGCACGACCTCTCAGTTTCATTAAAATTGTATCAATTAAAGCTAAATTTATCGGATTATTTAAATTAGTGGCATCTTGAAAGTTTTGAAGTACATGCTCACAAGCAGTGATAAATCTATTGAGTTGTCTTGGATTGCCATCAAAAGTAGGGATATTGTCAGCTTGATATCTTAACATACCAATATCTATTTGACTCATTTTCTTTTTTTCGATAGTAATTGAAGGTAAAGGTCTTAGTTCTTCGTGAGAAACGGTTTGCAAAAAATTTATGAACTCGTTGAGTTCTCTTATTTCATGCTCAGACATAAAAGAAATTCAAAAATCTAGTAAAATTTACAATTATTAAATGTAAAAATTGTAAAAATAAAGGTTATAAAAAGGTAAAGCGCCTTTTTATAAAGAAATAAAAATAAATGGTAAAAACTTCAATTAAAATTGCACTTAAATAAAATAAAATACACCTTGGTAAATATTAAAATGTACCAAATACTCGAAAATAAATGCAAAAATATATCACCAAAAGGGTTTAAAAATAATGGTAAGGAAAAATGTTCACTTACAGTAAGGTTCTTGCCAAAATTTCCATTTGTCTCTTAGCCTAATTTCCTGAAGGAATCGATTTTTGTATTCCCAGGACCTAAACTATAGCTGTTCTCAATCCGGTGCTGAACGGGTGGTTGCTTCAATTGGATCGCTGCAGGTACTTCCGACGATTCTTGTTCTTTGAAGGTTTCTGCAGGTCTTCTTTCAGCTTCCAGGGATTGTAGCGGTCTTCAAACCGTAGAAACGGACCCAAATATGGCGATTTTTGTCCAATATTGGAAAGACCGAACTACCGACTGCGCCAGTTAAAGGACAACAACCAGCATTTGCTTTTTTAAAAAACAAATTTATTGAGAACAGGGACTAACTAACTTACAACTAACTTGATTGATAGATAATGACTACATCGATTACTATATTAATTGTTATTGCTCTTGTCTATTACATTATATTTATACGTTCTAAAAATGATGACAATACAAACTAAGCTATTTCTAAATAAAGTATGCAGGGTCGGCATAAGGTGGCGGGTTGGTACCCGTAACTTACTGGAGAGAATCGCCATCTATTTTTCACGCATTTTTGCGGTCACGCTTTAGCCCATAAGGTTGCGTATCTTCCCAAATATTCAATCAACGGTTTTATTACTAGTTGTACCGGGTGGACTCAGTGGACCGGCAAATTATTATAATCTATTATAATAAAATGTCGACTTATTTTTCGGTAGACAGTTGTTTTACAAAGCGTGGAAGTGGTTTAATGTTTTTTTTAATGTCCGAAAAATTAAAATATATATATATTTATATATATAATAAAATAACAAATAAGAAATAAGGGTAACCAATTACATGCCAGGTTATAGTACCTCTCTGTCTTGAGAGGGTGTGTTGTGACCAAAATAACGTGCGCAGTTTCGTTTTCACATAAAATAAAATATGAAAGTTGGATTTTGGTCAACTTCTTATTTTATTCTTATATTATTTTGCTATATAAATGCGTTATGGAACTTTTGTACATTTAACTCTTATTTTATTTTTATTTTACTTTATTTGTCTGTATAAATCCAGCTTAAGAGACTACATTGTTTACATTTTAAAATGGCAAAATATATTTTCCTCTCCATCTTTTGTCCTTCTTTTACAATATTGCACTTTTGCCAGAGCTATTTATCCGCTTTTTAAGTATTAAAAAATATAATACCTTTTAAAGGTTATTTGAGTCGGAAACATAACTGAGGTTATAATGAAAAAAAACAAATCGAAAATTAATAAAATTCATAGAAAAATCGACTTAATTTAAAAGCAAAAATATTAATAAAAGCAGCAGTCAAAACAAAAATATCTTGGAGCATTAAAAAATTTAGTCACTTCGGCAACGTTGCGCTACAGTCTCACGCAGGTTTTATTATTTTTCGAGTTCTGTCAAAAATTATGAATGAATGAATCCCGAGCGATGTTGCCAAGGAATTAAAACAAATAAACGCTTTAAATTATTGAGTCTAAGGTCGTGTTTTGTATTAAGAGTGTGTTTTATCAGTTTTTTGTTGTTTTCATACTTTTTTGGAGAAAATTAATGCCAAAATAAACGAACATGGTGCATTCTTGTATAGTAAAGAGAGTAGAGCATTAAAATCCAAATTAACGTTTCATCGGTAAGTTTATTTCTTTACGTTTAAACAGCAAAAGACTTTTGTATTTATACCACCAGCGTCATCACATGAAAAATATTAAGATTAATTAATTATGTAATGACATTTTTCGCCTCTATTTAAAATTGCACAGGAGCGACGAAAACAACACGTATAGATATAGAAAATGATTTGTACAGTACACAATCCTAACCCGATTTGTAAGGGAGGGAAAATGAAAATAACAAATTTGTCGATTATTATAATATTATTTGCACTAGTGCATAAGCTCTATCCCACTGGCAACAAGCCAAACAAAAATTAATTGAAAATATGCATTGTTTCCAAGGGGTACTAACAACACTTTCTCCATCCTTTTCTCTCTCACTACTAATTTTAAAACAATAAAATTCCACATTTTTGGGCTGGTTATGAATGAAACATTACGTTTATTACTTATAATGTCTTTGGTAATGTTATTATTAGTCTGACAAAATAACAAAAACGTCAAAAAGGTAGTCAATCATTAAAAATTTAAACATGTCATTACTTAGTAGTTATGTCTATCTTTAGTTGTTACGTTTAGTAACAGTAATATATGCATTTTTTCACACAAACTTTTGA
The DNA here is from genome assembly GCF_022605725.1 of Anthonomus grandis grandis. Taxonomy (NCBI): domain Eukaryota; kingdom Metazoa; phylum Arthropoda; class Insecta; order Coleoptera; family Curculionidae; genus Anthonomus; species Anthonomus grandis. The sequence continues at coordinate 24,529,144 of NC_065546.1, forward strand.
CTTTGATTTAAAAATAAATCCTAATGAAACCGGTCGTACCAAAACAACCTTTAATAAGAGTTAGATACAAAAAAAAATAACCATTTAGTTCTTGAATTACGTAAAATTTGATAATGTAAAATTTATTTAGTTTGGTGGCTATAAAAACAAATAATTTAAAGTATTGTCAATTTATTTATTTTTCCCAAGTAGGTACATTAAATAATAATTTTATGCCAGATAATAAAGTTATTATAAAATCGTGCTCCGTCTTCCCCTACAGTTCGAATTAGACGAAACTCGTAAAATTTAGTATTTTTTACCAGAATTCCCCTTTACATTTTTTGCTAGTTCCCCGTCGGCGAGGAGCTCGGCGGCCTGCCTTTGAGATCGAAAGATAAAAGGTTTTTCGCCGAGTGAAGCAACTTGTATTTTATTCAGTAAACTTTGATAATATTTACTTTTCTTTTTTGAAAAATTGTCCGAAATAGACGGAATTCTCAATAACGATTTTTCTTTACGCAATAATATCTAAATCTAAGCATTTTATATTTTTTTATTAGAGCAAAAATGCCTCCCTAGCCTTTGATTAAAATTGTACATATTTCATTTAAAAATGGTTGTTACCTAAATTTTTGAGAAATTAGTATACGATTTAGCATGACCCTATGTATGTGCATAACATACTAATTTGTCCATTTCAGGGCCCAGCGTCTAATTTTTGACGATTATTTGATCTTGTCTTCTTCTTTGTTTATGTGTGATTGTGTTTTTTTGTAATAATTGGGAAACTATACGTTTTTGTATAATGACAAACAATTAATTTGTATTGTGTGTGATGCAGTGCAGTCAGAGACCAGAAAACTACTTTCTTTAAAGGCAAGTTCATGTTACAATCTCACTTTTAAAATGACATTTTAATTTTATGATTTATTATTTGTCATTTGTCTATACGTTGATGCACAGAAAATTTAAAAATTTGTGTTATCTTTTCTTTTATATCAGTTAAAATTCAAAAAAAGATAAAAAATAACTAAAAAAAAAACTGGTGAATGTGGCGGGCATTTCTATCTCCCAGCGCATTCGCCAATTTATTTATTTAACTTTTTTTTAAAAGATAAATACGAGGCGAGCTACGACAGTTCTTTAAAATATCGTTTTCTTAAGATAATTTTTTTTTACATATTACAGGGCAAAAAAAAAAGATTAAAAAAACCTTAAAAAAAAAACTGGTGAATGCGGTGGGCATTTCTATCTCCCAGGGCATTAACCGATTTATTTACTTAGCTTTTTTTAAAAAGATAAATACAAGGGGAGCTACGACAGTTCTTTAAAATGTCGCTTTCTTATGAATATTTATTTATTTACACATTACAAGGCAAAAAAAAATTGAAACTAACTATTAAAAGAATGGAGAATGCGCCGGGCATATCTATCTCCCAGCGCATTGACCAATATATATACTTAGCTTTGTTTAAAAAAAAAAAATTTGTACTTTTTAATCATACCTAAATAATAAACGAAATGCGAAAAGAAAACTAATTATTTTAATAACGAAAAAGAAAATAAGAAATTGCTTAGAATGTACAAGAAGAAGTAGCTAAAGCGCTTGGAATTAGTTCAAGAATGGTGCAAAAGGTTGTATATGAAAACAAGAACAATCTTATTTCCAAGCAGGAAACAAAGTGTAAAAGGAAGAAGCCGAAGACTGAAGATTTAAGTGAATGTGTAAAAATGAAGTAACAAATTTGACTAAAAAAAGAAACTAATTATAACTATCATTATCACTAAGAGAGTCGGAAAACTCTTCGTCATTTTCCGAATCTTCTTCAAATGGAGCAATGATCAATGGTTCAGCTTGGATATCGAGTACTTTTTCTCTCTTTTACCAGGTTCTAATAATGTTTTCTGTATGATCCACTGATTTCCACCAATACTTGTGATGTGATTCAATGCCTCATTCCAAACAGCTTTAACCTGGTCAGATCTAAGCCCAGCACCCACATGCTTCTCATAATAAGATTGACCCTGCCCATATAAGCTCAATGGCATTAAACTGATAATGATATGGTGGAAATCTTAAAACTTCATGGCCATATTTACGTACTATTTCGTCAACAGCATATATTTTTGGTCTTTTCAGCGATTTTGCAATTGAAAGAAGTTCGGATTTTAGCATATATGGCAAGGGATTCTGCTTTTCTCTTACTAACCATTCATAAATTTTGCTTTTTCTCCTACTTCCATTTAGTTGTTTATTCAAAATTCTTGAATGCTACGACGCATTATCTAATACTAGTTATGTTTTCTGTCACGTTAATAACGTTTTAAAAAACTTTTATTACGCGATACAGTGTACTCGATACAGTGTACTCTAAGCAAGAACGAAGATTACCTTAACTTAATATTACAAGTGATTATATAGACTAAATAATGCAAATAAAGCATGAAATACAATATAACTGAGTAAGTATATACATAAGCAAATATTATATATAGGGTGGCATAATTGTGTACATAACTCCTCCCGCCTAAGTCGAAAACAACAGGGATGGTGTGTTGTTTTTCGAGGTACCAGGGGTAGCATCTTTTTCTTCAGCTTCTTCTTTGTCTTGAAGTTTTAGTTCCTCTTCGGTAGACCTTTTCTTTTGGATAAGTGTGTAGATAGCGAAGACTATACAGCATATGGCTAGTATGGTTCCAAGAGTTATACTAAAGCTCCAGGCTGCAGGGTGAATTCTTTCTTCTTCCTCTGGAAGGGGTTTCAAGATATTGGAGCGTTCTGCTAACGATCTGATGTGGTTGAAGTCGATTGAATCTAGTTGGATTGTTTCCTCTGGCAGCTGCATTTCCAAGTCAGTAAATGTTACATCCGGTAGATGAAAAGGGTTGGATCTCAGGATATCCTCTTGATTCCAGAATTGTGATCCTAGTAAGCTTATACCGCATTTATATGGTATTTCTATTAAACTAGGTGTATCAATAAAGAATATTTGCTTGTTTTGGCACGTTTGTTGTGCTTTTATTTTGGTGCTAGCAGGAATAGCTAGAACATATTGCTGATTTATGGGATGGATAATAGGGGTAGTGACGTTAACTTTAAGCAGCTTGCAGTTTAGATTTTCTGCTTTTCTTATGAGAGACGTAGTACAGTCATCCACTTGGGGTCCTAGGGCATTTTGACAGACGTATAGGTCTTCAATCAATGGGCAGGCCTCTTCTTGATATTGGTGTAGATCAGTGCCAATTATAAGGTAAGGAAGTTTGGGAATTATAATGGTTTGGTTTGTTGGAATAGCAAACAAGTGGAAAAGTTCGAAGGTTTCTTTTATAAATATAGGAAAATGAATAGCAAAAATTATTTTATCATTTGAAAAACTTACTTGAAGTCCTGTTAATTGATAATAATAATTTAAGTCGCTAAATGATATTAGTCTTTCCTCACCATAAAGGGTGGTTAGATTCAAAATTATTTGTTCTAATTGGATAGCTGAAACTACGGTACTATGTAAGGTATTGAGTTTAGCAAACATTATCGCATCTTCTAAATTATCTAGAAAAGTAATAAAACTCTGGCAATTTATAATTAATTGAGTTATAGTATTTTGAAGTTTTAAATATATGGAAAGATCATTAATTGTTTTATTCATTTGCTTTTTGAAAAGGTCAACATGATTTTTTAAAGAGTTTTGATTTTTACTTAAAGTATGTATGGTGTTATTGTAACTGTTAATTAAATCTTTTGTTAATGACATTTGCATATTTATTTCTTTTTTATATGTATTTTGACTATAGCGTAATTCTTCAATTGCTTTGTCATATCTTTCTCCATCATCGGAGTCTAATGTACCAAAAAGCCGTTTTGACGTTTTACCTAATATATTTACTAAGCCTCGTTTTTCACGGCTATGTGGTTTAATATTATTAAGTTTAGTTTTAATTTCATTAATAAAGTAGCTAGCATGTTTAAGCATATCTAATGTGTTAATATGATGTAAAAGCAAAGCGTTAATAATATTTGTTTCATTACAAGCAGCAATTAAAATTATAAAATTATCTTCTAGTTTAGTAAGTTCTACAGCTAATGGTTTAATTTCTACATAATGGAGGAAAGTATGTTTACTTTCAATAATTCTCGCATTTCCTAAATGAAATGGGAATAAAGGGGATTTGATTGGGGTTATGATAGGATTAGTCGCTATCACTGTTGTCGATAATACTTGTAGGAGAACTGCGAAGCTCTTCCGAAGTGTCAGGAGGTTCATTATTTCTAGGGACAAAAAGTGTTTTTTAGGTTTTTGTATCATAGATTTATGTACAACTTTCTTGTTTTTAGTAATGATTTTATTACCGATATCTTCTTGAACGTATTCTATTTTCTTACGCGCTTTATCTTTAGTTCTCGAAGCGGATTTATCTGTTACATAGATTTTTGATCCTGATGGAATATCTATAGGGGCTTCTCTATTTTTATTTTGTTTTTCATTTAAACGTAATTTAGTATTAAGAGATTGATTATAGATTTCGTCATAGATAATTTTCAATCGGTCTTTACGATCGTTAACATATTTATTTAATATGATCTCATCTGTAAGATCAAAAGGGTCTAAAGCGTTTGGACGTCCATTTAAGACATCAAAGGGTTTTTGTTTAGTAACACTATGTACAGAGAGGTTGTAACCTGTAATCGCATAAATCATTAGTTGTTTCGTTGTCGCATTTGGGAATTTAAGTTTTAAAACTCTAATGTGATCAATTAAGGTTGAATGGACTCTTTCAATAGGACTATTGCTATTTGAATTTCCGGTAATAGTGAAATGAATTTTTATTTTGTGAAGTTTACAAAAATCAATTAATAGGGAAGTTTTAAATTCTGTGCCATTATCACAGGTAATCTGATGAGGTAGTCCATGATGACTTATAAAAATTATCTAGAACTGTAATTGCGTTGCAACTAGGTTCTAAGGGGTAAGCTTGGGCGTAACGTGAAAAAACATCTATTATAGTTAGGAATTTTACGTTAGAAATTTGGAAAGTGTCCATGTGGATGGATTCTAGAGGTTCTCGAGGTGTGGGTGTTAATGAAAATTCTATTTTTGGAGGATGGCGGTCATACTTGGCTTGTTGACATATGTCACAATTGTTTATATACTGTGTGAGGTCTAATTTCATATTGGGCCAGTAATATAATTTTTTCAGTGACATCAAACATTCATTAATACCTCGGTGGCAAGTTTTCTCGTGATGGTTCTTTATTAAATTCATTTGCATTTCTACATTTACTATATCGTTTAAGAATGTATTGGAGATTACTAATTTGTAAGAGTTATGTTTAAATGTTTTGGATAAGATTACTCCTATTTTATTTCCTAAATTGTCAATTTCAGATTGCTGAATATACATGCAGTGTACAACTTTAGGATCGATATATTCTCGGAAAAAGTATACGATTTCGTGTACATAGTTGCTAGTCAAAGTTAAGTGATATCTAATTTTGTTCTCAAAATGTTTTGTTTTAAAGGCACAATATTGTTTATTTGTATTGTGGGTAATTAGAACTTGATGATTGTAAGTATTTAAACAATTTTCTGTTATAGGTATATTTAATATTGGGTCATCTATTGCTGAGTGAATTGTATCTCCATTTTGTGGACGTTGGTCACGAGGGCGTAATATTTGTATATCAGAAAGAATTTTGATTTTATTCGATTTTGGTTCTAGGTCTAAAGCAGGGTTAAATAGATCTGGTAATTGATCTAAATCATCTAAAGTAGCGTTTTCACTTGCAATGTATTGATCAATTTCTTCAGTGATGTCTCCAGGGCTTCCAAGTATAGAATCATTTTCCATCATGTTAATCTCTATTCTGGATAGAGCATTAGCATTTGTATTCTGGGTTCCTTTTTTGTATTGGACTTCATAGTCGAATTCTTCCAATTTTAGTCTCCATCGTACCAATCTAGAGTTTGGCTCTTTTAGGTTGAAGAGGTATTGCAGGGGTTTATGGTCTGTGACGATTATAAATTTTCTGCCAAATAGATAAGGTCTGAAATGTTTTGTAGCCCATGCTATGGCTAAAAGTTCCTTTTCTATGGTCGAATAATTACATTCAGCTTGGTTAAACGTTCTAGATGCGTATGCAATTGGAAGATCTTGTCCTATTTTTCCTTGGCTTAATATGGCTCCTATTGCTATATTTGAGGCATCTGTGGTTAAAACGAAGGGTTTTCTAAAGTCTGGGTATTGTAGTATAGGATCGTTACATAGCAAATTTTTACATGTTTCAAAGGCTTGTATGTATTCAGGGGTGTGTTTTATTACTGCTCCTTTCTTTAGGCATTTCGTGAATGGTTTTGTTAATTTCGCAAATCCGTTTATAAAGCGTCTGTAGTAACCTAATAGTCCTAGAAATGATTTTATTTCCTTTGGTGTTCTCGGGATCGGGAATTTCTGGATCGCTTCTATTTTTCTAGGGTTTGGCTTAACTCCGTCTTTTGTTATCACATGTCCCAGGAATTCAACTTCTGTTCTTAGAAATTCAGATTTATCAAGTTGAATTTTCAATCTTGCTGTTCGTAATCTTTGGAAAACATGGTGCAAGTTTTTTATGTGCTCTTCTAGGCTTGCTGAAAAGACAATAATGTCATCCATGTAGACTAAACAGGTTTTTCCTTGAATATCTTTCAGTACATTGTCCATGATTCTCTGAAAGGTGGCTGGTGCGTTTTTTAATCCGAATGGCATTCTTACGTATTCATAATGGCCATTTTCCACTGTGAACGCTGTTTTCTCAATAGAGTTTGGTGCCATTTCTATTTGGTGGAATCCTGATGATAAATCAATTGTGGAAAAGTATGTACACCTTCCTAGTTTGTCTAGTATATCGTTGATGTTTGGCAGAGGGTATCTGTCATCAATTGTTTTAGAGTTGACTCCTCTGTAGTCATTGACAATTCGCCATTTTTGTTTTCCACTTGCGTCAGGTTTTTTACTTACTATCCATATTGGACTACTCCATGGGCTTTGGCTGGGTCTTATAATTCCATCTTTCAGCATTTTGTTGATTTGCTTTTGGACTTCTTCCTTGTGTATGAAAGGGTATCTGTATGATTTTGAGTGTATTGGGATTTCATCATGTGTTGTTTGTAAATGATAATTTTTCAGTTTCTTTATGAAAAATGTCTGAGAATTCTCTGATTAATTTAAAAACTTTTGACTTTTCCTCTTTATTAAGATGGTCATGTCTTATAAATTGGGTAATATCGAGATTTTTATTAGATGTAGTGTAGTTATTATGAGATATTTCTGGGTTTGAATTAATTAAATTGTCTAGATGAAAAAATTCGAAATTATCTTTATGATAATCTGGTAAAATCTTACAGTCAATTGGACTCATTAATTCAACAGTAATATTTTCATCTGTGTTATTCTGAATGTCAACACGTGCAAAACCATTTTCTGCTGTGCAGAGCGTTTCTGGTATGTATAAAGAGTCATTTATTGTTCCTTCAGGTATAATTATGTCAATAGTATCATGTGTTGTTACGGGTACCTTTGTGCTTAGGATTTCGTGGGCGTTGACCGTGATTTTAAATGTTGAGTCAGGCTCGCGATATCTGAATGACAAGGTTGTAATACCGTCTGACTTTATCAGCTTTTTATGATATAGGTCAATGTTAAACATAAATTTAGTTAATTCTCGAAGGCCTAAAATACCATCATAATAGTTATGAAAATCATAGAGTATAAAATCGATCGAATCGTTTGTTTGCAATTCTGCAAAAGCTGGAATATTGGCTTTGTAGAGAACTTCTTTTTCTCCAACTCCGGTTTTTAATATCGATGAAAATTGATAGATTTTGTCAGGAAAGTATTTTTCAGCTATGGAGGGTCGTAATATTGATGGATAACAGCCAGTATCTATTAACAGTTTAATTGGTGGGTTTTGAATTTCGATATAAGGGAGGCTATTAGTGACTTGTGTATTTACTTCGTATGTTATGTTAGGGTTTTCGAAGGGTTGGTAATAGGAAAATTTTCATTTTCTATTTGTTGGTCTGGAATAGGGAATGTATTCTCATCATAAGAATATTCTGGTTCATATTCAAAATCGTTGTAATCTGTTGATGTACAGGGGTCATTTCTATTTGTTTGGTAAGAATTTAACTGATAAGGATTTTCAGTATTATTTCCATAATAATCATCATTATCTTCACTGGGGTGGTAATTGGTTGTGACATTTTCTTCTAGATTTTTATTTTCCATTTGGAAAAGTTCTTGCGAAATGAAATTTCTTGGGCCAGATGGCTTAAAATGATTATTGGGGTGAATGTTAGAATTTGTTGGCATTGTATAAGATGTTCTGGTTGACATTGGCTCAGGTTTATCAAGGGGTGTTCGACCTGTGGGTTTGAAAACATTCTTTGGGGTACCGAAAACTTGTCGATTGGTTGGAAGAGGTCTCTGAGGCATTGGCCTAGGTTATATTGGAACTGGACCTCGTGGGAAATTTGAATTTTGATTGAAATTCTGATAACTAGGTGGAATAAAATTCTGTCTATAGTTATGTTGTTGATAAAAATTATTATTTGGGGTTTTAAAATTATTTTGATTTGGATATTGTATATTATTATTATGATTTTTGTGTTGTGCGTTATTCTGTGAATATGCTGGTGGTTTGTGCATTAGTGTTGGTTGTTTGTTATGGTTAATCGGTATAAATGGTTTGTATAGATTTTGTGTATAATGGAAGTTTTCTTCCTCTGATATCATTGTCATTGCGGTTTCTATGCAATCTGGGTTTTTTAATCGGATAATACTTTGTAAGGGATTGTTTAATCCTCTTATAAATGTTCTTAAACATATAGTATCGTATTGTCTAAGATAAATAAGTTTTGTTTCAGCTGTCATAATATTATCATCAAAACTATTAATTTTTTGAGCTAAAGCACTACGCAATACTTGTAGTCTTTTTGCAAAATCTAACGGTTGTTCATTTTTATTTGGGATAGCTACAAACAAATCTTGTTCAAGGCATTCTATACTACGTTTATCGCCAAAGCAATCTAATAAAGCATTTCTAATATGTGCCCAGGATAATAATTCCATACGGCAACCTACTAATATTAGTGCACGGTCAATTAATTTCATTCTAATAGTTCTAATAAGGTAATTTTTTAAAATAGGATCTTCTTGGTTATCATATGTTTCGAATAGAAAATCTGCAGCAGAAATGAAATTATTAAGAGTATTAGAATCACCATTGTAAGGGTGAATTGTATCAACATACATTTTTAAAAGAGTGTAATTTATAGAATTTGATCGTGTAGTAGTCATTGTATTAGTTAACTCGGATTGTTTCTAAATGCGAATTTTGTTGTTGTAATTTGAGAGTTCTGAAAAATTCTTCAGCTAATGCATCAACGTTTGGTTCACTCATAGAGTAAAATAAAAATAATGTTATTAATTAAATAACATAAACTCAATTCTACAATTAATGTTACTACTAAATTATTTGAATCTTTCTTCCTTTACGATAAAGAGAGAGTATATTCCAATAGGATTTGCTCAAAAGAAAGTTCAATGGTAATTTCAATAATATTCAATTGATAAAGATAAATTCAAAATAAGTTTTTCAAATATGTGTTTCAATAAAAAAATTTTAAAATAACAATAATCTTAAAACTAACTTTCCACTCGCTCAATCCAAAGTAAGGGAAAGGGTTTGAAAGGAAATTGGCACTTACCTTTTTCCAATCAGATGAATCCCCGCGTTGCTAAGGTGCTGTGGTCGTGCTGCCAAATGGTGTGTCCACTGATTTCTCGTCTCAGAGCGATTCTGATAAGGTTTGATCTCAGCTTCCACGTTCGTATCAGGACCGAAGAGTTAAAACTCACGTTTTTACGATTGATCGTCTCGATGACGTGCAAATCTCAATCGAAAACTGCCCTGATCCTACCGACTGCGCCAGTTATGTTTTCTGTCACGTTAATAACGTTTTAAAAAACTTTTATTTTGACAAGCCGCGATACAGTGTACTCTAAGCAAGAACGAAGATTACCTTAACTTAATATTACAAGTGATTATATAGACTAAATAATGCAAATAAAGCATGAAATACAATATAACAGAGTAAGCATATACATAAGCAAATATTACATATAGGGTGGCATAATTGTGTACATAACTTACTATTAAGGAAGGTTCTTGCAAGTTCGGTATTAACTGTTCCTTTAACCATTTTTCAAACATTTCGCAATTCATATTGTCATGATAATCCATACTTTTAGACTTAGAAGAAAAAATTAAACTTGCACCCGGAACGAATCCCGTTGAAGACCCGGCATGTAAAATAATAAATCGTTTTTCCTGACCACATCCTTTTTTTCTTTTCACGCTTTTCACAGATTTCTTCTTGCCAAGATTTTATTCCACTCCCGTTTGAAAATATCCAAGTTTCATGTAAGAATCTCACTTTCCTTAACTTTGATTTTTCATTTTGTGTATATTGTCTTAAAAATCCTATTCGTTGGCTCACAATATTTGGTAGTTCACACAAATATCTTCTATTGCAGTCTTTTTTATAGCGAAAACCTATGCTTTTAATTAATTTTGATAAAGCAGCAAGTCCAATTTCCAAAGTGCCGCGTTGCTTTAAAACATCCCTCAGAAATGGCAGCGTTATATTTGCTTTTAGCCTATATAGTTCATAAATCCTATCCCTTACTTCCATTTTTACACATTCACTTAAATCTTCAGTCTTCGGCTTCTTGCTTTTACACTTTATTTCCTTCTTGGGAATAAGATTGTTCTTGTTTTCATATACAACCTTTTGCACCATTCTTAAACTAATTCCAAGCGCTTTAGCTACTTCTTCTTGTACATTCTTAGGCAACCCTTTATTTTCTTTTTCGTTCTCGAAGTAATTAATAACATTAAGTACCATTTTTTGGCTTGAGCATTTAGAAATCCACAAAAAGGCTTTTTCTTTTCCATAATTTGAAATTTAAATTATCTTGTGACAAATAATGTCATCCGTCATTCGAAACGAGACAGGCATGTTTGTTATGAAAGTAATAGTTTTAGAACCACTGACATTTATCATTTTATCTTCTTTTGATACATTAACGCTGCATATATCTGTTTCGTTTATCTGACGCGTTGTAGTTAAAAAAAGTTGTTGCGCAAATTGGAATGAAATGTAACTACAAAAGTTTGTCGTTGATAATCCGATACACCCGCACGATAAGAGCGATTTTGACTATAACATACTATCAGCGTATGGCGTCGTCAAAACTTGCAATAATTTTGTTTGGATTCGTTTCAGCTTCTTTTTGACTTGCTAACAATTTTTTTGCCAATTCTTTTTCAGTTAGATGGAACTCATACTGCTCCTTTATTGAATCAGTTTTTTCTATTGCGTTTTGATAAAATTGATACTTACCACACTTGTTTTTTCGAGGAACATGAATTTTAATATTCTTTTTTTTTAATTTTTGAAAGAATACAGATTTTTTGAGCACGGGAACACTCTTTGTGCATGTAATGCAATTGTATAAATTATTATAAGACGCTACTTCAGCGGGAAGGTATTTTCTGGTTGAAGAACTACGACAGTAATGTGAGGGAACTGCAGGCAAAGATTCATCGAAAGCTTCAAATATTGTAATTTGCTCGCCAGATGTTTTGTTTTTTGGAAAATGTTCTCCTGTTCAATCTAGCCCGTTAGAAAAAATCTCTTTCGCTTTATTTTCTGTGACAGGTCTTAACATTCTTTGCGATATGTCAACGGTTGCACATAAAAATTGATGACAAACTCGTGCTTTTTTGTTATTTTTTAGTAAGAAATATTCGTGAGTAACAAGGCGTTTAAAATTCATATTAAAAGGTTTTGCAAAGCTTTACTTGTATTGTATGGACACACTCACTTAGAAAAATTTTTTGTTTCTCGGTATCTTTGGGATTATAAAAATTGGTAAAAATCTGCTTTCTTTTATTTTCTGAAAACTTATTACACATATTATTACACCTCTTCGCACTACACGGATTTTCCTTAATTTTTTTTTCACTTTGGATAACATTTTTGTAATTAAAATATTTTTGTCCGCTATACCTTCTTCTTTGATTTTCTTTTCTTTTATTCTTTACCTGCATCATGTGGTTTTCATTAGCCTCTTCTTCACTACTGCTTGCCTTACTAATTTCTTCTTGGTAATCGGTATCATCTTAATAATCGTGATCTTCTTGGTAATTGGGATCTTCTTGTTCAACCTCGGAGTCGCTGCTGCTGTATGGCACTAAATTAATAGCGTTTTCCCTAAATGTTTTTTTATTTTTTCTCGGCTGATTAAGACCAGAACTCGAATCATTACTTTCCTTGCTGGTAGACGGGATACAGATGATGACGTCAAACGTGTCGCTATAGTTTTAGTTGTCAGTTTCTTGTATATGGTTTTGATTGTTCTCTTTTAACTCAAAAAAAATCTGGTTTTCGAAGCTTGGTATTTCATCAAACTGATTGTCTGATGTGACGATGTCAATAATCTGCCTACCCGGTGAAGTATTTAACGAATTGTCGCTAACAAAAATGTCTTGAGGTAACGGTAATGAGTCTTGCAATACTGGAGCATTTTCTTTGTCGGCTTCTAACGGGTCCAATGGTGACAGCATATTAACGTCCTTAAAAATTACGTCATGGTTAATGCAATCATGTAATGCTTCTTGCAAAGGAATAGCTGGAGAAACAATCATTTCGCTTATTTCCTTTTGTTCGTTTAAAGAGTGTTGTCCAATAACCATCATCAACATTCGTTTAGCTCTAGACGAAATTTTGTCACAAGCGCCAAATTTAGAAACGCTGAAAAAGAAGAAAAACATAACTTTAATTTGTTTTTATGTTAAAAATAGAATATATGGTACCTCCTATTACAAAAAGATTAAAAAATAACTGACATAAAGATCCTATTTGAATAAAACATTAACAAAAAGCGCTTATACAAATTTCAATACTAATAGGCGTTTATGTCACACTGTTAATAAATAATTTTGTTTTGGTATAAGCGACACCATAAAAATGTGCGATTTAAATAAGAAATATATATGGAAAACCATAAAGTAAATATTTTCAAAAATAGCTAAAATCACTTACCTGTTTTAATAAAGAACAGTTTCTATAAGGTTTCACTATAAACGAAAGAGACGTTGCCCCTATGACGCCCAATGCATTACTGGCGCTTATGAATGGAGTAAACACCCTGAATGAAATTCGTTCAAACAAAACTGGCGCTTGCGCAACTTTACAACACAAAAAAGGAAAGTAAACCGTGGTATGGCCAAATTCAAAGAATCTATTTAAAGAAGGCGCCTATGCCAATTGTATGCGCCTATAAACTCAATTTTTTTTTTAAACGGCGCTTACGTCGTTTTGCCTTGAACACGTCGATTTATGGATAGCCGTGGTCATTTAGTCAATTTAGAGAAAAAATTTTGGTTGGTTTATAAATATTTAAAGGATAAAATTAAAAGCCAACTTAAAAACCACAACGACAATCTTTAAGTGTTGGTCATTCTAGAAAACAGAAAGTTTTGACAATCTAAAATGCCTTCAAAAAAAAAAATCCTGAATAAATATCCTCATTTAATACTCATGATACGCAACCAGAATCATTTTATTTTTTAACTTTTTAGCTAATGATTTTAGTATGGAATATCTTATTTTTTAATATACATTAATTACCTGAGATATTTTGATAGTAAACGCTATGCTCTTTACAGTCCTATTTTATTTACTAACCCATAATTAAAATCATGTTGTAAAAATCGTTTAAAGTATTATTTAGAGCCTTAATTGTAATCATAACTAATGTGATAATCAATACTTACTAATAATAAAGACTTATGTATTTTGGATCATTAGGATGAAATACTTATTAGAAGATTTAATTTAAACCAAATAAGAATATAATATTGTATACACAATATACTGTCTTAATCTGTTTTCTTATGTTTCATGTTCCATACTTACTGGAGACAACCCCACTGACTTGTGACATCTTTACCCAATTGTGACTTACTAAAAATCAAAAGTCATATTTTGTTTTTATTTTCTTATACAAAAAAATAAAATGGAAAAAAAAAACATGCATATTAACTTGTACATGTGTATTTGTGTTATATCTATTTTTTTTATAGTCATATTTACAATGAGAAGCCAGATTTATTTCAAGAGATAGGTTCAGTTTCTGTCTTTATAAGAGTTTATATTTTGTTTTCCAGAATATGTGGATATATATTATTTTGTTACAATTGTATAAATGGTTAGAAAATATATATGTTTAATTTTTTATTTAGGTATGTTTGTTACATGTTTCTTATAATGTTTTATACACTTATGGAAACAAAAAAAAGCAGAAAATTTGTTCTGAAAATCCAGAAATTAGGATTTTCAGTTAAAATATGCTTCATACCTGCAACAATTCTATTTTTTACATTAAAAAATCTTATTAAAGTCCAGTTCAGAGATCTATTAGAATCTTTGATGTGTCGCAGATGCCGCACTAACTAATCCGTGCGCCTATGTCGTATTTATTGTCGCATGATATATATGTTTAAATGGCAAAATTTTATATTGTTAATCTATGAAATCATTTTAAATATACGTAAAACCCCATGTTTTATACTATCTTTATTTTTCTTTCGAAAATGTCAATTTTTAGAAAGAAAATAATATCACAAGAAAATAATATCAAAAAATTGATTGCGGACTAAAATCCAAGCATCTTACAAAATATTTTAAACACTTCCAGCACTCACAGACTTCTCACCTCTTTTTAGCCAGTCTATTAAACAAAGATAAAACACCTGCATTCTGGCGATTCCTACTTTAGGCTGTGCAAGTGATTGTGTATCTCTCTCTATTCCAGTGATTATGAGAATTACGGGGCCGTACCCAAATAAATTTTTGGGCCGTTTTTGTATTACTTTCGACGTGTTTTTAAAGAGATTTTTAAGGATGGGTCTATTGTCTTTAAAATAGTTGTTGGATGGGTCTATAACCTTTAATAGTTGGGAGGGGGGTCATGTGAGGTTATTATTTGATGTGTTTTGCCGGTTTTGCTTTTTACACGTTTATGAAAGTAAAGATTTTAGAATTTGGCCTGTATTCGTCTAAATGTTTTGCAGTTTTTACTATGAGGTAGTGTGTTTTTTTTATTTGTGTTTGTGGATTTGTTTTGGTATTATACCTAAAGACCTTAAAATGTTCCTTTAAATGTTGTGAAAATAGGCAGGAAAATTTGGCAAATGAAGAGAAAAGTGTTTGTGCGGGCTTAGGGAGACTGTGGGTGTACAAAAAGGACAATAACATTTGTGATGAAAACAATAACAGTGATCTGGAGAGTGATTTAGACTTACATAGTTCTGATAGTTCATTTTCTAGTGTTGAGGAAGCAAAAAGAAGCAAGGGAAGTAGAAGCTACAGAGGAAAATCAAGCAGTTTTAAAACGTAATTGTTTAAGTACAGACGCCAAACAAATTTATCTAAATATCTATAACAATCTAAGAAATGATCCTCAGTTCACAAATGATTGTAGTGCTTTGCAAAAAACAGCGTTTTTAACAGGGGTTCCCTATAGTACAATATGCCTGTAAAAAAGGAATTAAAGGCTAAATAAAAAGGAAAGATGCAGGACAATCAAAGGGACTTGACACGGATATTGCCAAATTGCTAAGGAAAGGTGTGTATTCTAAATACAAAAACAATGAGGTTCTGACCATAGAGATGGTTAAGGACACCTTATCGGCAAGGGACAAACATTTCTCAGTCTCAATCTTGCGGAGATACCTGATAAAACTTGGATTTAAGCTTAAGATGGTTAACAAAAGAGCTGCTGTAATGGAATTATCAGGTGGTGTATAGAATATTTGAGGAAAATTTAAAAAAAATTGGGAGGAAGAAAGATCCTTATATTATTTAGCCGAAACATGGTATGATAAATTTATGATTTCCATTGTCTGGGAAAAAGCCTTTTTTGCCATAGTAAGAAAACCATATTTTTATTAATTAAACAAGCTTAAAATTTGGTTTTTTACAGCTTACTGCCCCTGTTTGTCCTTTAGTGATACAATAAAGACTGCTTCTTCCACCATTCTCTGGGAAAACACCTTTTTTGCTATGGTAAGAAAAATACTGTTTTTATTAAGAAAACAAGTCTAAAATTTTGTTTTTTACAGCTTACTGCCCCTGTTGTCCTTCAGCGACACAATAAAGACTCCTTCTTTCTCTATTCTCTGGAAAAAAGTCCCTTTTTTGCCATAGTAAGAAACAAATAAAATATAAAAAGATAAAATATAAAAAGATAAAGTTGGAATCCATAGCGGCAACAGAGAAACTGTTTCCTTCCTTAATGGAAGAAACTGTTAAAAAGAATAAAGGCAAAAAAAACAGAATTTAGAAAATTGTATTAACTCTTTGGGCCAGATTCAAAAGAGTGGTTAAATTTATAGAAGTATTTAGTATCCTCACTGTAGTTTTAGGATCCAGTATACTTAATATGTAGTGTTTTGTATAAGATTTTTAGTTTTTAGTATAAGCATTTATTTTTGTTAATTTTTATCTAATCTCTCCTAATATGTACAATAACTAAATACGAGGCAAACAAATTAATAAATATTACATTCAGGATGTAAAGTGTGTGTTTTTTTCATAAGTAAAACGTGTGTCTTTTAAACGCATAAAATATAGATAAAATATATAAAATATAGCTAGATGATTTTTAATGTAAAAGTTTATTTAAAAAAAAATACTTCCACTTTTCTGACTACATAATTACTTTTTATCAAAAGAAGTTGGTACTAAATATAGAGATGGGGGTTTTCATGAGTATATTATTATAATAATATATCATAATATGTATTAATTAAAAAAAAAACAATAATAAAGGACATTAAATATGGCAGCCAAAATCCCCATTAATAATCACCACCAAGTAAAAATAAATCTCAATACCCAAAAAAACGAAATATATAAAATTTAAAGACAAATCAAAACATTTTACCCTTTTGTGTCAAAAAGTAAATATTGAATGCCTTAATCCACAGAATAAATGGGCCTAAGTAATTCTTACCACCTATTCTCTCATCACTTGTTATAAACACCCCACTGATGGCGCTAAAAACTAAACTTATTAAATTAAAATTTTTGGTTTAACTCATTTTACGTACTTAAATCTTATATTTAAATTAAATATTATCTTGCTATCAACTATTCTAATTTTCTAACTTAATAAAACTAAACCCAAAAATCCGGAATAAAGTTTTAAATACAAATAAATTTTAAGGCCGGACCTGTGCAACTTTCCACGAGTGGTTGTGACTCAGATCAGGCGTCTAACAAAATAGTACGTAGGCGCATGTGGTCAAATTTTACGAATCAAATGTATAAATTCTTAAAAAAATGCTTAAAACATTTATTTATTTAATGAAATGATTAAATATCGCTTAGAATATTATTTTTTGACTCATTCCACATAAAATTTTGCGATTTAAACATGCATGTCATGTGACAATACAAGCAAAACCGGCGCACGGCACATTCGCGGCACATCAAAAATTCTAATAGATCTCTGAACTGAACTATAATACCATACTTACAGTTTGCAGTATTAAATTTAGATTATATTGTATTTTTTTATCATTTTTAATATTTTTTTATCATGCAGCAAAATATTTACTTGAGTGTAAAAAGTCAAGTAAAAACTATTATTAGATTTGAAACTGTTACCTAATAAAAATGTATCATATTTATTACCTAAAAAAATTTAAAAATGTTGGGGGTGCCAACTTAGCATTACTTATCTGATATGCTTCAACATTAATAGTGTTTTGTGTCAGCCTTTTAAATTAATGGTGTACAAGACAAAAATTAAACGTTGTAAAGTACCATCCAACATGAATTTTTTTATTTCCCTGAATAAGCCTCTAGTTTGTGCCACTATGTATAAAGAATTTTATTAAAACATTTTTGTTTGTTTGAAGATTTTGTTTGATAATTTTTTTTTTAGATATTTTTAGTCAGAATTCTTAGGAGATTTTTTGTCAGGAGTCCGAAGATATCTTCAATCAGGATCAGGATGTTAAACCTATTGATCAAAGTATTTAGGAAACTATACATATTGAATTAGATCAAAGTGAAGCAACACAAGTATAAATTAATTTTATGCAAACAATAAAAATATGTTTATTAATGTTAAAATTTAATTTGCATTAGGTATAAATGAAATATTATAACAACATAAATTTATATTCTGATATAATGTATTTTGACTTTTTAATTTATCTTGTTTATTAAATAATCAAATCTTCTAAATTAAATTTGCCTAACTGATTTTTGTATAATTTTGTAGCTTGGTTTAGAAAAACTTACAGAAACAGTTGAGGAAACACCCAAAAAAAGGATTAAAATAGATCTAAGGAATAGTAAAAACACAAACTCATGTAAGTTTGGGTTTAAATAAGGCTTTTGTGACAAATATTTTATAATAGGTATTTTTAGATATAAAGTCTGATATATCAATAGAAACTCCATCACTTTTGTTGTACCAACCATTACAAGGTAATGTTAAAAATCTGAATAATTTATCTTAGAATGTGACAAATTGTGTTTTCAGATAATTAATATGATAATTTAGTAGCTGCATCAAGCAAAAGAGGTAAGTTCAATTCAGAAATGTTTAATTCAAACTATTATTAAAACACTATTGATTTAAATCATACAGGTATTATTATTTACATATTGTATATTACTATTTATGTTTAAAAAAAATATCAATGATGTTTCTTTATTCCAGGCATAAGTACAGGGGAAAATAAAGAAAATCCGACACACCCTAAATGAAACCCCCAGTTATTAAAGAAGACTACATCAAAACCATTAAATGGTATAATGGTTTTAAAATTTCAAGTTTAATTATAAGAAAAGTAATTTTTCAGTAAAAAGAAAAAATCTGTTAACCAAATTAGAGGCTGCCGAAAAAGTCTCTATACTATCAGGGGCAAGAAAAGAATTATTAGAGGTGCAGACAAGTTATTTTAAGAAAGAGTTGGATTTTCAAGAAAGGGAACACAACCTAAAATTATTGAAAGCTGACCAAGAGCTAAAAAATGGTGCATGCAAGACGTTTTCAATTTAATTAGAGCTTAGTTATATGTTATCTTTGATCAGTATTACCAAAGAATTTGTTAATTTAGTTAGAAACAGTTGTTTGTGATAACAATGTTATGTTTATTATATTATTGTTGACTTATATAACACTTAATTAAGAATTTGTTGATTTAGGTCAAAGTTTATTTTGCAAGAAGTTTTCAATTTAATTAGATCTTAGTTATATGCTATCTTTCATCAGTATTACCAAAGAATTTGTTAATTTAGAAAGTTTTTTGTGATAACAATGTTATTAGGTTTTGGTTGACTTATATAACACTTAATTAAGAATTTGTTGATTTAGTTAAAAGTTTATTTTGTATGCATTAATTTAAGCTTATTACATTGTTTACTTGTTATAATTTTACATGTTGTCGACTGATGAACACCTGAATGGTCACCAATATTAATTTGGAAGCTTCCTGTAGTATAAAACCGCAAGCATAATAATAGTTGTTGCAGTGGAGTTAGAGCATCATTCCTAAAATAAAAAAATAATACATAAGTACCTACTAGTGTTGATTAAATAAAAATTGATTTGCAAAATTTAAACATAATTAGAGCTTCGGTCTAATAACAAGTGGACATATAACAAAGATAAATATTAGATATATTATATAACAGAGAATTTTACTCAAAATTTGGGTGGGGATGATTTCAAAAACTTGATGAAATAATAAATAAAATTAAAATTTTGTAATAAAAATTGGACTTATTGAACAACTTTGCAAGCATATAGTTTAATAAGAGCAATATTTTCAAAACAATTACTCATGGTGTCTATTTGAAACTTATAAGCCTATAGAGGTTGTAAGAAGATTTTGGGAGTTGACTCAGGACTCAGCTTAAAGTTGTTAAAAGGCAAATTATCATTATATAGTATCAATACTTACATTTCAGTTTGATTTTTAATAAGTTCCTCAACTTCAGGCGACAAGCGGTAAACCACTTTTTTGGACAATCTAAATCGGTTTCGGAAATCTACATCATCCCAGTAATTAAGATGGTCTATTCTCTCCTGTATAAAACGTGGTCGTCAATAAATAATGTTTATAAAATCTTCTAATTCTTCCTCATCAGACTCATCTGATAGCACATCCAAATGAAAAAATTGGTTATTAACAAGATTGTTATTCATTTTCACAAAATACTTATACAGGTTAAGAACAAAATTTAGAATATTATACAAAAACTTCTATAAAACTATGCAAGCTCCAACTCTTTGAAAAATTAAATTTGAGGTTATAAATCTCCTGGTAAACCTTTTATATGCTGCTTTTTCCTGTTGTTAATTTATTCTACTGGTAAGCAAGAATTATCCCGCTGGTAAGACAAATAAGAAGTTCTTAATTCAATTTTTAATGTTACCAGCAGGATAACTTTTTCAGACACTTTACCAGCCGGTCCATAATTTGGCCTTAAGTCCTTTTAATTTATTATCAATTTCTAAATTGATTGTTGAATAAGTTTCCATTTTTTCAGCATTAAGTTCCTGATGGTACTGCGTACTTTTTTCTATATTTCTTTTTAAATAATTAGTGTTTTAGGCCTGATCAATAAATATGTAATAACTAATTAATTTAAATTAGAAAATTTCAAAAAAAAGTTACCAATGCCAAACTGTAGTAAATAGGGACTATTTTTGATCCAAAGGCGCACCTTTAGTGATCAGGTAACGGAACATTGTTTATAATAACGTAAAATGCAATTAATTAAAAAATGTAAAGCACAAAATAAGAAAAGTATTTAGACCAAAACAGATGAGCGACTTTCGTCGACTCGACCATCGAGACGATAGGAGGAAAAAATTGATGATTTTCAAAGGCCGATTTCTCAAAAATTTTCAATTTAACACCCTGTACTTTTTAATTTCACATGAAAGCCTGTTAAATCCCCTTTCCGAAAATGTATAAATTATCTTAAATTCATGATTTTTTTTACAGAGCCAATTTTAGTAAATGACACCTTTTTGAAAATGTTCCTAGAATACATATTCGGTGATTGATGAACATTTTCTGGTAATTGCCTATGTATCGCCTTAGCATGATCATAATTAAATAATTTGCGCTATTGCCATGTCTATAAAAAGTATTTATTCTATGTATTAAATTACAACTATTTACAACAATTTTAACAACAAACAATTGAAGAAATTAATTTTAATTTATAACTAATAAATTAGCTGCTGAATATGACCCCCATTTTGCTCGGAACACAAATGTAGACGGAGAAATAAGTTGCCGAAGGCGTTTTGTAGCATTCGCGGTGTAATTTGGTTGAAAAAGTTTACTATGTTGTTGCGCAGTTCATCCAAATTTCTTGGGGTTGGATTGTAGCAACGGTCTTTTACATATCCCCATAAGGAATGGTTAGATCGGGAGAATAAGGTGCCCACTAGATTAGACCTGCTCGCCCTATCCATCTGTTTCCAAAAAGTAATATCTAAGGAATCCCTTGCCACCCTGGAGAAGTGTGGTGGTGCACCGTCTTGCTGGAAGTAGACCGTGTCTAAAATTCCATCCTGCTGAAGTTAAGGATAAAAAAATGTTTCCAACATATCGGTGTAATTGTTTTCATTCACTGTTGCTTCTTGAAAAAAAAATGGCCCATAAATTTTAGATTTCGATACTGCACACCAAACGTTCAGCTTAGGAGAATCTCTTTCAAATTCGTTATACACTAGAGGATTTTCATCTCCCCAAATTCGGCAGTTATGCTTATTTACTAGACCACTGATGTGAAATGTTGCCTCATCAGACATTATTAAATTGGTATCCGGCTCATTTCTAAAAAGATCTAGTAGTGTTTCGCACATTAAATATCTTTTTTCAAGGGCGCGATTTTCTATTTTTTGGAAAGTTTGAATTTTGTAGGGCTTAAACTTAATTATTTTTAGAATTTTATGTACTTTACTTTTTGACATATTTGTCGTTTGAGCTATCTTCCTAATAGATATTTGATTATTGTTTAAGGACGACACTTCTTTTACCAGAAAAATATCATCCAACAGATTATCTTGTGCATTTAGGTTTGTTCTAACTTTTCTTTTAACTGTTCCCTCCTGGGAAAATTTTCGTACCC
The DNA here is from genome assembly GCF_022605725.1 of Anthonomus grandis grandis. Taxonomy (NCBI): domain Eukaryota; kingdom Metazoa; phylum Arthropoda; class Insecta; order Coleoptera; family Curculionidae; genus Anthonomus; species Anthonomus grandis. Next base: position 24,551,403 of record NC_065546.1, read on the forward strand.
AGTGAAGTATAGAATTGCGTGAAGGTGGAGCCCTTTCAAAAATCAGCCTAAATCTTCTTCTCGTCTGCGTAACTGATTTGCATTCACTAAATAATAACACGCAACGTGCCTTTTCCCGGGTAGTAAACATATTTAAACCTTTCAAAATCTTAAAAAAATGCAAAAATACATCTAGAAATCAAATTATTGGGACTGCCCAACGAATGACGTTAAAAAGATTTGATAGTAGTTGAAGCCCACAAAACAAATTGTGCAACTCACAGCCTCGTTGACAAGCTACAATTGTTATTGTTGTCACTTGATACCAAGAATGTTATTTAATAGGTATTTATTGTAGGAAAATTTTCAAAATGGTGTCATTTACTAAAATTGGCTCTGTAAAAAAAAATAATGAATTTAAGACAATTTATACATTTTCGGAAAGGGGATTTAACAGGCTTTCATGTGAAATTAAAAAGTACAGGGTGATACATCTAAAATCTTTGAGAAATCGACCTTTTCAAAATCATCAATGTTTTCCTCCTATTTCAGGTAAAGTTAAAAACTTGGCAACACTGTCAAAAAAAAACCTTAAAAATATTGATGAAGTTCTGTGAAAATCGCACATTGTTGTCATTTTCCGTTCTCGACTTACAAGCAGTTAAAATGTGTCACGTTATAGATGGACACCCTGTATAACTTAAACCTAAAATATATGCAAGCACATTTATTGAATATTATAAATACCATTGTAACTGATTTAAAAGCCTTATTTTCTCTTGAATTTTTAATTTTAGTATGATAATTTTTGAATTTAATAATTTTTAGTTATAACATAATTTCTACTTTAAACGATTTATCTTAATGTCTGATACTGACGATTCTGACGTCTCATTACAAGAAATAGTTAAAAAATATAAATCAGCAAATTTAAGAAATAAAACTAAACCCGCGCTTAATTCAAGAAACATGGCAATAAGTCTAGCTAATCTGGAACAAACTGCAAATGCTAGTACCAGTAGAAATAGTACTAATACCCACAATACGAACCTAAACTATTCTCTTTTAAAGCTAGACGTGGATACTAGTCCTAATTTCGATGGAAACCCACATACTTTAGCTATTTTTATTAACAATTGTACAAGCTTAATTAATAATTTTTATAAAGAAGGTGATAAAATTCATAATAGTTTTATATGTAGGGTAATTATTGGAAAGTTAACTGGTAGAGCTCTAACTTTGATTGGTTCTAGATTAAATGAATTAGAAACGTGGGAAAATATAAAAAATGCACTACAATTAAGTTTTGGTTATCAGAGAAAAACCCCGAATAATTTTGGTATGCGTTGTCAAGATGCACGATCTTTAATATTTTCTAAATTAAACATTTTAAATTTAATAGCAGCAGATAAAGAATTATGACGAATTAGCTTTAAAAACTTTCATTAGAGGATCTTTTATCGACCGGTCATAACTTTTCGGTGTCGGATGATGTAACTATATTACATGAGTATGGAAAAGGTAAAAAACTAGATCTCCTTGAAAAGCTGGAGATTACAAGAGCTACGAGAAGTCCAGTATTAAATTGTGTCAATGATATCTTTAATTTCGAACCTAATCTCACTTTCAATAATCTCCTAATAAAATTTTAATCTTGTCTCATATAATGTAATTATTCGCATACTACATCATTACCCCGGTTCGGCGACAAAATGTATGCTTTGGACTTCGGATCCAATGGTCTCTGGTTCGATCCCTATTAAATTAAAATTTTTTTTTTTGAAAAATTCTTTTTTATATTTTTTGTCCTTTCATAATTGTATTTGTTTTCATTCCTTTTAAGATAATATGTATAATATGTACTGGATGTGATATTTGGCGTTTTAAAGTCCATATTTTAGTCAATAATGGACACGATGGTGTAAACTTATTTTATTTTATATTTTTTATTTATGTTAGTGTGAGTCAGTATGTGGCTTTTAATTAGCGTTCTGTTCTGTATCATTTAATTTTGATAATTTTATTTAGGTCTGATGATGCCCTAATGCGGCCAAACGCGTAACCGAAAATAGACGCTTGATTTATGAGACTTAGACTTTGAGTTTACTTTCTCCCTCTTTTGGTCAGCTAAAAGCAATCCTAGATATAAATAATAAACAAATTAAAACACCATTTGCAAAAATACCTATTATCAACAATCTAGAAAATGTTTAAATCTAATGTCCAAGAAAATATAGGTCAAATAAAATACTCTATCAAAATACCCGGTGGAACAAAACAAATTGTTAAATTACCCGTCAATAAGGAAAAAGGCATAGCAATTTTCGATTACATTAAATTCGATAATAAACTTGAGACACCTGAAGCTATTGTACGAATTGACAATTACTTTATAACAACAGTAATTACCAATAGTGACGAAAACCCTAAAACGATTAATATTTTAAAACCCTTTTATATCGAGTTACTAAATCTCAATAAATTAAATTTAATAGGAAATCCAGATAATTTTGAACAAATATATGATGATAAATCACATATTACTCATGACAATTTATTAAAAAGTAATCTAAAAAATGTTCGTATGGATCATTGTAATCAAGAAGAAAAACAAGCAATTAGAAATTTATGTTACGAATTACGTTTATATATTTTACTGCGAACAGATTCCTTTAACATTTACAAACAAAGTACAATATAAGATAAACTTAATAAACGAAACACCAATTCTTACTAAAACGTATAGATACCCCGAAGTTCATAAATCAGGAGTTAGAAATCAAGTACAAAAAATGCTCGAACAAGGTATAATTCTTGAATTATACCTTATTCGAGCATTGAGATTGACCTTGTTCGAGCCTTGACTCCGATTTAGATCGTACCTAAAAAGATAGACTCATCTGGAAAACGAAAATGGAGACTAGTTATTGACTATAGAAAACTAAACGAAAGAACAATAGACGACAAATATCCCTTACCAAACATCACAGACATACTTGACAAATTAGAAAAAAGTCAATATTTTTCAAGCTTAGATTTAGCTAACGGATTTCACCAAATAGAAATGAACCCTGAAGACATACAAAAAACGGCTTTCTTCACCGAAAGAGGCCACTATGAATTTAAAAGAATGCCATTTGGTTTTAAAAATGCACTCTCTACGTTTCAATGAGTAATGGATAATATATTGCGAGGACTACAAAATGAAGAATGCCTAGTTTACCTAGATAACATTGTCATTTTTAGTAGTTCTCTACAAGAGCATCTAAACAGATTAAGACGAATTTTTACCAGACTAAGAAATGTCAACTTTAAAGTTCAACTTGATAAATTAGAATTTTTACAAAAAGAAGTTAATTACCTTGGACATGTTATTACTAGAGACGGAGTTATACCGAATCCCGATAAAATAGAAGCAATAAAAAAAATTCCTTTACCGAAAACGAAAAGGACGTAAAAAGCTTTCTAGGATTAGTCGGCTATTATCGTAAATTCATTAAAGATTTCGCACGCATAACAAAACCTTTAACGCGTTGCTTAAAGAAAGAATCCAAAGTAATACACGACCAAGATTTTATTTCTGCATTTAATATCTGTAAAAATGTATTAATTAACGCCCCTATACTCGAATACCCTGATTTCACAAAAAAATTTATATTGACAGACGCATCTAATTTCGTCTTATCGCAAGGGCCCGTTGGCTATAGCTTACGCATTACGCATCAAGAACTCTAAACGAAAGCGAGACAAAATACAGTACTATTGAGTTATTACCGATAGTTTGGGCTTACGATAGTTTAGGCCGTATTTATTCGAAAGAAAATTTACATTATATACTGACCATCGACCATTAGCATGGATAGCTAAATTAAAAGAACCAAATTCAAAATTAATACGGTGGAGATTAAATCTAGAAGAATTTGATTACGATATTTTATATAAAAAAGGGAAATTAAACAAAAATGCTGATGCTCTCTCTAGAATATATATTAATGCAATAGAAAATGAATGAATGATTAACAACCCAGGAAACCTTAAAGATCAATCAGAAACCTTAGATTACTTGCGATGAATAGCAGAAAGTTTTACCCTTTATGAATTACCAGACACAACAAATATAAATGTCGACAGAAATCAACCCTCATCTAGTCATCAAATCCCGGAAAACAAACGAATACAAATTTTATCTGATAAGACCACCGGATAATAAAATAATAAATAATGAATTAGACCAAATTGATTCACAAACCCAACATTCTTCAATCAATGAAACTACCAACAGCGGAAGAAAAATACTCGATGAAATAATCAACAATAAAACAAATCAAATATTAGTTTTTCCCTATATTTATCCTAAATGAAAAGTCAACCAAGACAACTATGAATACCATAAATTTTTAACAATTCATATTTCTCAAACTAATAATGAACATTTAATAATTGAGTTTTTAAGAGACTACACTATTTTAAACAAAACATTTATTGTATTTATTTTCACACAGACGATCTGTATAAAAAATTTAATCAAGTTTATCTAAACCATTTTGCAGAAAATGGCCCAAAACTCTTAAGGTGTACTAAAATACTTAATACTATAACTCATAAGGAAGAACAAATTTTATTAACGAAAAACCACCACGAAGGAAAAGTAAACCATAGAGGTATAAGCGAAATGTTAGAATATCTAAAACGTAATTATTATTGGATAGGCATTAAAAACACTTTAACCGAATATATTGTTCCTTGTGATATTTGCCAAAGAGCCAAATACGCACGAAAACTACCATATGCACCCCTTATGCTAACAGAGACACCTTCAAAACCTTTACAAATAGTACATATATTTACGTATTTTATTATGACGATAAAATCTATTTGACTTTAGTAGACACATTTTCAAAATTCGCGCAAGCAATTCAAATACCCGGCAAAAATGCTATTACTATATCTAATGCACTAATTAAATATTTTGCTTATTGCGGTATACCAGAAAAACTAATAAGTGACATTAGATCAGAATTTAATAACGATACGATAAAAGAAATCCTAAATCTGCATAAAATGAAAATTCATTTTACTACTCCATATCATCACGAATCTAACAGTATAGTAATAGTAGAACGTTTTCATTCAACCATAATTGAATATCTAAGATTATTAAAAGAAAGTTTTCCCCGAGATAAAGAAAATCTAATGGACTACGCCATTATAGCCTACAACAGTTCAATACATAGTGCAACACATTTTACATCTTTTGAATTGACACATGGACATACTAATTCTAGAGATCCAAATGATATGTTCCTGTCGAAAGAATTTTTTAGTGATTATGCAGAAAATCACAAAAACAAACTTAAAAATGTTTATGAAAAAGTAAAAGAGAATTTACAAACAAATAAAGAAAAATTCATTTCAAAAACCAACACGAAAGGAGATACAAATGATATCTTCCATATTGGACAAATTATATTCAAGAAAAACCCTTTAACAAGAAATGAAAAGAATAATACATTTATAGGACCTTACGTAATTTCACAAATATTAGATAGAAACCGTGTAGAAATATCCATAAAAAATAATCTTGATAAAAAAGAGATTATACACATAATAGAATTAAAACAACCACCAAATGTTGTTTCAGATACCTCCCCTGCGCATTCGGAGAACTAAAAGGACCCATATTCCATGACATGACTGACAACCCCGGACTATTACCCTTAAAATTAGGAACAGCCTGCAGTAAAGTAAACTCATGGCCTTTTATCCAAATATTTGATTTAACCAACATAACAAGACAATTTCATTACTTACAAGAACAGTACGCCCAAATAAAAGATATTTTCGAAAATCAAACAGATGTCTCAGTAACTTACAGAATAGGTTTCCAAAATATATATAATTTAGCACTCTCATTAGAAAACAAAATTATCGTACAATTAAGTCAATTAAATCCCTTTTTTAAAAGTAGGAATAAAAGAGGCCTCATAAATGCCTTTGGCTCTATAATAAAATAGCCGGAAATTTAGACCAAGATGTTGCTCAAAAATATGATAATGCAATTAAAATGTTATAATAATTTTTAACCATTATCAAAGATCAAATCCCATGACTTGACAAATCTATACAAATATTTGAAAATAATGTAATAAAAACCTAACAAAGAATCAAAATATCTTAAAGGATAAAATAAATCAAATTGAAAATGCTATTCGTACAATGGAAGTACAGTACATGAGTAGCTATAATTATCTATTTTGAGAAAGTTTACTATCCCAAATAATTGCACAGTTTCAATCAGTATACGATATTTTTGAAAAGATAGAGATAGCCATCACTTTTGTGTGACAAAATAAATATTGTCCACAACTCTATGATAGAATCAAATGAACTTTTGAAAGAAATTAGTCAAATTTCGAAATACCTGACATAGAGTAAATTGCCTTTTGTTCCACAAGCTGAAAATCTTATACTTTTCGAAAAAATATTAGAAATTAAGAGCTATAGCAAAGGAAATCAAATTATATTTATTATCGATATACCTCTAATTGGAAAAGCCAAATACAATTATTTTTATCTTTATTCTTTACCGATAATGAGTAATGTCTCTTTTAATATGATGATTCCAGTTTCCAAATACTTAATTTTATTTATAAAATTATATTTATTATCGATATACCTCTAATTGGAAAAGCCAAATACAATTATTTTTATCTTTATCCTTTACCGATAATGAGTAATGTCTCTTTTAATATGATAATTCCAGTTTCCAAATACTTAATATTAAATGAGCAAAATCATGTATTTTTTGAGAAATCTTGTAAAGAAATCATTCCGGAGGAATTCCTTTGCAAAGCAATTACGAAAGTAACGAGTACACTTCGAAAGCAATCCCATGAAGTCCGACGATGATTCTCCTTGTGAAATTCAACTCTTAAAGTTTTCATAAAAGCTGTCCATTTGCCAACCAGTAGCAGCGCATATAGGAAAAGAAGGATTCCAGAAGTTGGAGAACAACAAATGGATTGTTATACTCCCTAATCACACAGTAGCTGTTCAAAGATGCAGTAACAATATCGAAAACATCCCCCTCAGAGGAACTTCGATACAACGAACAATAATTTCAAAAACATTTTATTACCTAAGTTTAATTTTAATCTTAATTTTTCTACTTGTAATAATGTAGATAATTATGATGTTAATTTAAACGAATTAAGTGCAATAATTGAAAATCAAAAACAAAAAATAGACTCTATTGACTCTTACATGTATACAGATATTAATGGCTGGATAATTACTATTTATATAATAACGCTATTTTTGATTATATTCCTCTTCATTTTTATTTCTATAATTCTAAAAAACTAAATTGTAGACAGAAAAAGGTGCCTAAAAAGAAAAACACTCAGAAGGAAAGAAAACAGGACCAGGAAAACCCAGATGAAGAAAGAAAAGTTCAACCACCTCAGAATTCGGTAGCAAACCCCAGAATTATTTTCCAAAGGGCGGAGGAGTTATTTGCTACCACCCACAGATCATACCATTATGGGAACTACGCCTACACATGAGTTCCCGTGGAAACCACTGACCAAACAAAATATATGCAAGCACATTTATTTAATATTATAAATACCATTGTAACTGATTTAAAAGAGCCTTATTTTCTCTTGACTGTGTACATGTAGAAATAAAGTGATAATTTGTAAACCTGTCGTTTTTAAAAACGCCTTTTTCCCGTTCGATCGTAAAATTCTCGACATGTTTCTCCGCAACAACCGGGCGGCGACACCTCATTTCTATATTTTATATCTGTTTTCTGTGCCTCATTTTATGTTCTGTGATGCGCGATGTCAGACGTGTTTATATCATTGTTCATATGACGCAGCGGAGTGACTTTTTTTTGCGTACTACTTACTGAATATGTTGTAAATTTGTGAATATAAAATACATATATACCTTTAGTATTCTCAATAGATGCTTTTGTGTACCTTCTTTGCTTATTGCATATTCACAATAGGATTTAAATTTAAATCATAGGACTTAAAAACTAAAACACTTAACGAATTCCTCCAGATTTAGAGGAATTCGTTAAGTGTTTTTTGGTAACGTAGTCGCGTCGGATCAGGTGAAATTTGCAGTTGTTTGGTGTACAGAAAAACAAACTTAGTAATGGCGGCGGCGAATTATTTAGCTAGTGTGCTAAAATTAATGGGTCGCGAGAACTATGAGATTGGTGCTTTGCGATCGAAAACGTTTTTGTGCTTAATGGCTTTTCGAAATGCCTAGAAGCAAATGGTGAAACAAATTCGGATAAGTAGAATAAAGCTAGAGCAAAGCTTTGTTTAGTCATTGATTCATCTATTTATGTGCATATTCGAGAGGCGACAAAGGCGTTGTATATGTGGGTAACACTTAAAAAACTCTATGGTGAGAAAAGCTTCATACGAAAAATGAATTACTCAGGACACGAATAAACTTGCGGCTGGATAATTGTGAAAGCATGAATCATTATATAGGGCAAATGATCGAAACAGCCCAGAAACTAACACGCAGTGGTTTCAAAATTACCAGTGAGTGGATCCTTTTACTTGCTGGATACCAGACATTTTCACCACCTATGATCATGGAAATCGAGCACAGCGGTATCGAGATAACGGCGAATGCGATAAAATCGAAGTTAATCTACAGGTAGTGCTTTTGCCGGTCAAGGCAAGTTCAGAAAGCATCCTAAGGTAGTAGTTCTAAAAATGGGAATTCAAGTAAAAATGTTGTTTGTTATGATTGTTAACAAATTGGCTGTTATAAAAACAAGTGTCCAGTTTTGTATTTCTAAATTGCGAGTTTAATGATTTAGATTGGTATGTTGACTCGGAGGCTAGTGTGCATTTATCGTCAAGAAATGACTGGATAAAAAATGCATTCCAGGATATAGAGCTCGAAGAACTTTTGGTTGCCAACAATGAGAAAATACCTTGTGGTGTGTGTCGGAGAAGTAGAATTAAGCACAGTGATGAAAAATGATGAATGATGAAAAAATTTTCATTGCGTACCACCTTTACCTTAGTAGTTGTAGGCTTGAACTATAATGGGCAGGCCAGTTTGGATAATCTGTATCAAGTATGCTGTGAGATAAAGTAGGCTTGACTACCATTTAAAACTAGTGTGAATAATGCTACAGAACTGCTCGAGGTGGTGCATGGTGATTTGTGTGATCCTATGGAGATGATGTCCATTGGAGGGTCCAGATTTTTTTTGGTTCTAGAAGATGAGCTGAGTAAGATGGTATTTGTTTATTTTTTAAAAAACAAAATTAAAGCCCTAGCTAAATTTAAGGAATTTAAATTGTTAGTTAAGAAGCAAAAAGGAGACTAAATCAAATGTTTTCGGCTGACAATGGAGGAGAATTCTGTAGTGTTGAATTTTGAATCTTTTTTAAGTAGCAATGGCATAGTACACCAGAAAAATAATCCTTACACACCGCAGCAGACTTGCACTTCGGAGAGAATGAATTGTAGCTAGGTAGAAAAGGCTCGGTGCTTACTGTTTGATGCAGATTTTCCTAAGCAATTTTGGGCAGAGGCTATCAATAGTGCTGCCTTTATAAGAAACCAGTCTGTGGTCAGCGGTCTTAAGGGTAAAACACCATATGAAGTCTGCTATAGTAAAAAGCCCTATGTTAGTCATGTTCGAGTCTTTGGTAGTGAGGCAATGATTCGCATATTTAAAGAAAAGAGATTAAAGTTTAACAAGAAGGCAGGGAAGATGTTTTTGGTAGGGTATGGGCAAAATGTGAAATAAAAAGCCAAAGCTATTTAAAAACTTTGATTTTCTAGAATCACTAAATTCTGAGGTTACGATACTAGAGGTGCTACCTCAAGTGGGGGATCCAGACCAAGGTCAAAATTCAGAAGAGGAAGAATTTTATAAAGTTGTTAGCAATGACCTTGGAGATGTCAGAAGTGACTCAGAGTATGTTTCAGATACAGTGGTGACACTAGAACTACCTAGCACATCAAGACTATCCAACAGAACCAAGAAGTTCAAGTTCTACACAGATCATGTGACATTTGCATATCATAAGTATGAAAGATATTTCATCCAGTGTGTCAGAAGCTTTATCCAGATCAGATTCAGCAAGATGGAAGGAGGCCATGGATGAAAAAAACTGTCTTTTGCAGAAAATGAAGCAGGATACATTTTCTCTTGTAATAACGTATTCAAGTTTACGATTGTTATTAGCCTTATCTGTAAAATCAGACTTATAGATGTTATTCACTTGGACGCGAAGACGGCTTTTTTAAAGGGTGCCTTGCAAGAACAGTATTCATGCGTCAACCAAAAGGTTATGTTCTTAAAGGTAACGAAAATAAAGTTTATCATTTAAAAAAGACCATTTATGGATTGGAGCAGTTCGAGAAGACTGCTGGTACCAAAAAGTGAATGAAATTTTGATTAGCCTAGGATTTAGTAAATCAGATTTTGAATTATGTGTCTGTATTAAAAAAGTTGAAAACAGTTAGCAAGTATAGCCATAACAAGGCTCAAACTGACTTATTAAAGGCAGAACTATATTCAAAATTTAAAATTAAAGACTTAGTTCAGTTAAACTTGTGTCTTGGTATGAAGATTCATAGGGATAAAGATAGTGTAATATCCATTTTTAAGGGATATTTTAGTAACCAGTTCTACGCATGGAAAGAATGAACAAAAAAACACTTTGAGGAACATTTTACTACATTCTATTACAGCGTTCGTAAGTAACTGTCCAACATCGAGCTTTTAATAGTAGCACTCTCTTAGTTCTACTCAAAACTAGTTCACACTAATACACTGGAACCTAATTACCTCAATCATACGATGTATACATTCAAAGATCAAACATGCACATTCAGACATAAACTATCTAAAATATATTAAATAATATTTCATAATAACTATTCCTAAAATAAACCTATAACAAAAGCTGTCCTACATATTAGGAAATAATTAAATACAATTTGTTTAGACTAATGTTAAAATATGTCCTAGATCTATGTTACATTTATTACTACACCTATTACAATAGTATGAGATTAGATCAGAGTGCGTATATTGACCAGTTACTAAGAAAGTTTAATATGGAGGAAAGCAATGCTGTCAGCACACCAATAGATTTGATTTTGATTTTGCAGAAAGTAATTGGTCAAAAAAAATGAAAATCCTTCGTATAAAAATTTAATTGGTAGTCTAATGTTTTAAGCAGTTGATCAGATGATCAGATGATCTTACATAAATGATCCCAATTCTTGTAATAGTTTACTTTACTGCGTACTAGTTTAAGGTACGCAGGTCTTAGATTTTACCTTAAAATATTGAAAGGCTAGAAGTAGCATGCCGTGGAACTATGGGCAGGTTTGTTTGCTTGCAACGATGCTAAATACTTATATAGAAATGGCAAAAATCACTATATAATTTATAAGTAAAATGTTTACTTAAATTTTTATGATATTATATATATATATATATGTATATACAGTGCGAACGTAAAGGTTGGAATAAATTCATTTAAAATTCAGGGGTATGTTCAAAAAAAAAAAACGCTCGGACATGTCGATTTTTATTTTTAACTGCGGGTTTTCTTACTATAATTTTATGTATACAGGGTGGCCCAAAAATAAGTTACGGTCATCAACGTAATTTTTTTAAATGTAAACACCTATTTTTTATTTTAGATTTAGGTTCTACATCAAATTCTAAGTACATTTCATGTACCATGTCCTATACCTAAACTCGACCGTTGACGATTGAACACAATAAAAGGCTATTTTTGGAAGAGTTATTTATATCAAGCAAGAATACATAAAAATATTTTAATTAATTTATTAAGTGTTGAAAATGGCTGCCACGAACCTCTTGGCAATATCCCAGTCGATGCTGAAATTCTTGTAAAACGTTATCGATAACAGATCGATAATTATCAATCTTATTTCTTCCGTTATTCTAATTTTTAAGTCTTTAATGTTGTTTGGCCGATTAACATAAACTTTGGAATTAAGATACCCCCACAAAAAAAAACTAAAGGAGTCAGATCCGGCGATCTGGCCGGCCATTCAATTGCACCCCTCCGACCAATCCAACGTCCAGGGAAAACGGTATCCAGGTACTGGCGCACGGGACGAGTGTAATGGGCTGGAGCTCCATCTTGCTGATACCATAAGGAATTATCTAATATATCCGGGTCTTCTGGATCGGGGTATAAAGTGGCAAGGCATGGAACCAAGTCATTTTCTAAAAACTCTAAATACCTCTCACCATTCAAGTATCCTTCAAAGAAAAAGGGCCCTATAACCCTGTTTTCAATCACCCCCGCCCAAACATTTACTTTTTGAGGGACTTGGCTGTGGCACTCCATCATCCGGTGCGGATTTTCAGTAGCCCAATATCAGTTTTGCCGGTTTACACTACCATGAAGACAAAACGTTGCCTCATCAGAAAATACAATTTTTTTTGAAAATTGTGGATTAGCATGGCACAAGTCCATAAGTCTCTCACAAAATTCTAAACGCCTATCTGGGTCATCTTCATTTAGTTCATGAACCAATTGAACTTTGTAAGGGTGCCATTTATTTATACCTAAATACTTAACGACGGATGTCTGGGATATCTGATTTTCTAACGCAATATTGCGAGTCGTTTTATGGCAATCTTCTTCAACTGCCAGCAAAACATTTAGTTGCTTCTCTTCTGATATACTTGACCGACCTTTCGTATAATTATCCCTGACATGACCCAAATCCCGATATTTCTGTTCCATTTTACTGACAGTACTTTGAGATATACGTGGCCTATCAGGATACTTGGCATGATAAATTTCACAGACTTCCATCTGAGTGCGCATCCTGTTTCCATAACCAATCATCATCAAAATCTCTATTCGCTCTCGCTCACTAAGACGTACCATTTTTTGAAATTTTAATTATATCTTTTGATAAACGTAACACAAGCAAAACTTTGCTTAGGCATCTAAATCAAACTAAATTCACTCAAAATTATTTGATGTCAACAAATTGTGACAAGTTAACAATCAAAAACACCAACCACAAATGTAAATAACCAAACAATAACTGATAGGTTGCTTGATATAAATAACTCTTCCAAAAATAGCCTTTTATTGTGTTCAATCATCAACGGTCGAGTTTAGGTATAGGACATGGTACATGAAATATACTTAGAATGTGATGTAGAACCTAAATCTAAAATAAAAAATAGGTGTTTACATTTAAAAAAATTACGTTGATGACCGTAACTTATTTTTGGGCCACCCTGTATACAAAAAATTATAGTAAGAAAACCCGCAGTTAAAAATAAAAATCGACATGTCCGAGCGTTTTTTTTTGAACATACCCCTGAATTTTAAATGAATTTATTCCAACCTTTACGTTCGCACTGTATATATATATATATAAATATATATATATATATATATATATATATATATATAAACGGTAATGGCATCGCAACGCCGCTCGATCACATTGTTGATGCTACCGATCCAAGCACTCTCTACCAATGACGTCGTTAACAAATATTTATTAATTATTATAGAGTTTAAGTATAAGTAATATTACCATTTATGAGTTATTTAAAATTCAAAACTTTTTATTCATCATATATATAATTACAACCTTGTAGTATAACTAAATACAAAGGATTTGGTCAATGATGAACGCGAATAGTACAGCGATTATCTAAAACCGATGACATAGCACTGCTGCACTTAGCCTAATTTTGGTTAAAAGACAAAAAAACATAAAGATTACATTAGATTAAAATTATAACAAAAAAACAAAAACAATAAATTCTTAGTTCTTCACCAGGTGAAAAGTTAAAAAAAGAGGGAAATTAAAAAAGAAAGAAAGAGAGAAAACGTTTCCGACCGCAAAGGAATAGTGCTCGCGCAGGCACCCAAAAAAAAAAGGCAAAAACAGCCAACCCACCAAGGGATCAAGGAGTTTGAACCATGTTTCAGTTAGGTACCCATTCACTAAGATCGTTGATTGAACATTTGGGAAGATACGCAATCCTGTGTTAAAAAATGTACCCGGTCGACTATCGATGACCGTTCAGTTTCGTCCACCGTGTGGTGTTGCCGCGAAGCAATGTATTGTAATCACTTATTTAAGCCGCGTCGACTTGCTTTTGGCTGCTTTGAGTCAGGTTTTGAACGACGCTGGAATCTTTTATTTTTTTAATACAAGGGCGATGATGATAACGGCGTTTTTATTTATTTTGTTATAGCGGATATTTAAATGCGCTGTGATCTCATAACTAACTGGATAAATCGGATAACAACACAATATAATGGCGTAATTTAGGTAATCAAGTAATATATTGGAAGGTGCTAAAATCTCTTACAATTCAAATTTTATTCACAAATAATAAATTACTTACCAAAATCCTTTTTTGAGACAGAAATAAATAAACGAAAACAAAACAAAAATTCAATAAGCTTTTATTTATTAATTTATTAAAACTAATATGCACAAAATATATCGGGCAGATTTTTAGGATACAGGTAGGTTTCACGTAAATATAAAGAGAGTAGGGTAGTGAGATCTGCGTAAGTATATTTTGTTTATATCTTTAATTTAATTTAATTTAACTTTATTTACCTTGATAACGGTAGTAGATACAACTACCGAAACGTTGGTTCAAATTAGGTATTTTTATTTAAAAAGTAGGTCCTCTCGTTGTTTTTATCGTTTTTAATTTTAATATTCATAACAAGGTTAGGTAGGATATTGAAAAGAACAAAACGAGCTCAGAGATTAATAGATTAAACCTCAGCTCCTGGGTATATAAAAAAATCTATTATACCTCAAGTAAATTATTGTATTAAAAATTCACAGATCTTGCAACTCGCGCAAGTATCATGGGCGTATTGAAAATAACCAAATCATTTTATGACCTCCGATAAGATTACTCCTAGATACAACCTGACAAACTTCGGTTTGCGTGTGACTTCTTACCTCTCAAAGATGCGCGTTGACAAAAGGAGGCAGACCCATCCTCTTTTACAGTAATTCTTTCGGATTTTAATGCTTGGTATACTCCGAGCAGTAATTTTTCGATTATTGTACCTTTTACTAAACGGCCTCTTAAGCTTAATTTTTTGCTTAGAGTTTACTATAAGACTTGTGTCCTTTTTAATTATTATTATTACTTCATCAATTACGAGATATACCCTATGATTTGCGGTTGTCAAATAAGTTACATACCTATAACTGAAAAGTTTAATAATAATAATAATAATTACCGACTTAATTATCTTAAATAATTAGAAAGTGCGGTCGGTGTCGCCATATTTATTAATTACAAGATTAGGCAATAAGTATCTTAAAGCTGTTAGCCCTATATACCTACTTTATTAGCCTGACAAATTTAGGTTTGCGTGTAACTTCGTACCTCCCAAAGATGCGCGTTGACAAAGCTAGGCGTACCCATACCCTTTCACAGTAATTCTTTCGGATTTTAACGCTTGGTACACTCCGGCCAAGAATTTCTTAATTATTGTACCTGGTACTATAACGGTCTCTTAAGCTTAATTTTTTACTCGGAATGTACTTACTATAGACTTGTGTCCTTTTTAATTCATATTTTAATAAACAGTTACGAGGCATACCGTATGATTTGCGGTTGCCAAATAAGTAAAAAGTTTAATAATAATAATCATTACCTACTTATTTATTTTTAATAGATAGAAAGTGCGGTCGGGGTCGCAATATTTATTAATTACAAGATTAGGCAATAAGTAGGTATCTTAGATCTGTCAGCCCTATACCTATTTTATTCGCCCAATGTAGGTACCATATTAAGTAAATTACTTGATTGCCATACTGAGTTTGTTTTAATTGGTCCGTTTTTTGGAAATAGGCAACAGGCTGTAAAAGTGATGCCAGTATGCCAGTAATTACCCATAATTTACATTTACACAGCCTATTTCAGAAGGTGATTATATAAAAAAAGGGAAACAATTTTTATTACTTTTTCGATTTTGTTATTGGGCATAATAAGCAGAGTGAGGAGTACAGTACCTATACTTACCTGTTATTATTATTAACCAAATAAGTTTTACTGTAATGTCCTTGGTTCAATAACCAAAATAGAAACATCAATATGTATTTTAAAACATAGATTTTATTCATTACCAAAAAAATTCAACACTGGGTACAAAAGGCCGAAGCCATAAAACATGCATTGTCACAATTTAGAGCTAAAATAAATTTTTAAAGTTTATATTAGGTGCAAATTAATAATATAAAAAATAAACATCAATTAAAACAATTTATTTAATTATACATTACAATACATATTATATGTATAGCGTAGAAAACCTTTAAAAAATTAACATGTACCTAATTGCTACCATTCAATACCTAATTCCAATACAATTATTATTGTTTTATAAGATAGAATAGATCATGAATAATCATAAGCTAATAATATAACAAACGTTTATACCTATAAATCTAAAATTTCCTAAAAATTAGTAAATTTCATAAAAATTAATACATAATTGTAAAGAAAAAGAAGCAACTCAAAGACTTAAAAAGATTTTTGATACCGACGTTAATAATGCAACCGTTAAAAAAAACCTGTAAAGAGGTATGCCTGATTAGTAAAAAATTAAAAAAAGAACATATTTTTTTTTATACATAATGTATGTTAAATTTACCATTCCAGCTCAAACCCATCTGAACATTTTTTTTTAGTTGGCCCTTCATCGTCAACTTCACTCAAATTGATCGACGAGTAATTGAATGAAGTTGATGAAGAATTGAACCTCTTTTGTATGTTATGTTTTTTTAAAGCAAAGGGGCTTTGATTGGTATTGCACGTTTAAAGGTGCGATAAAGTAAGTAATATACCTTTCTTTCTGGCTATTTTGAAGCCATTAACTGAGAGCAATAACAACGCATGCATATACGTTGGAGGAACCAAATCAATTCCACTAGATTCTTCCAAGGAATCATCGTTCAAAATTTGTGCCATTGGCAACCTAATTTCACTATTGAATTGATTTGAATTATACACTTTAACACCAAATACAGCTGGGACAGTTTCGTTGTTAATTACCTTGGTGGCTGATAGGTATTTTTTCTTAAAGTCAAGAAGAACAGCTTTATTATGACGAAAGCGTTGCATCGAAGATTTGAATTCCTCATCCATGGCCAATGGACTTTATATTGGTTCCCATCTGCTCGATAAAAACTCGAACTGTAGACGCTGAGTTTTGATTCCACCATTGATCAATTGTTGGTAATAGTAATGACATACGGTGTTTGGCTTCCAAAGCTGCCAAATTTGGAAGACTTGTCCTATCAGTAAATTGTTCTGAATTGCCGATGACAAATCCATATACATTGGTGGTCAATGCTAAGGTTGGAACCTTTACAAATGAATATTGCGTATAGTTATTTCTAACGAGCGGCTTCCTGTTGAATTTTAATGAAAAGTCACCAAATTCACTATTAGAAATAACAATTTTATCAGTCGAACTCAATTTGAAATCCTCGTAATATTCTTGAAGATTATTTTCCTCAAAGAATGTATAGGGTCCTTCAGGGCGTAAAATGTATTCATTGTCAGGTGAAATTAGGTTCTTCTCCATATTTTCAGTTGATGCATTGCTAGTGGATGCTTGTTGTTGGTCTTCGTTAACAGCAGACAATGGTTTTGACAACAACCAAGTGCTTCAATGTTTTTTTATTTTTTTTTGCCTAATGAAGCAGGCTCTTTGGCAAAGCTGGTTTCTGGTACTGAGTCCATATTAGTAAAACTAAGTAATTAGTGGAACTTCAAAACACACAGGAAGGTACAAACTGGATGACTTTTAGTGGCAAACTGACTTAACTAAATGAAAAGTTTTTTAAAGGCCCTAAAAGGCACCACCCCTATTTTATCTCTCAACCAATCAAAATTCTCAACCAGTCAAGAAATTGTCTTATCGTTTTTAACACATGACCTGATTGGTCTGCAAATTAGGTTTTTTTTCAACCGTTACATTCCAAAGCTCCATATGCTATATGTAACCTTTAGAGACAGCTCCACTATTCGATTGTTTTTCATCTCTCAACAGGCAAAATAATTTTTTATCTTTTTTACTAACGCCATACGACTGACTTGATATGGATCTGCAAATTTATGGTGTCTTTGCTATGAATCCAGATGTTTTGTATCGGTAATCTGATATTTATTTTAGCGCTGATGATGAAGTATATATCTACGTACTGGCAAAGTTGTCAATTTTTTTATGTCGTTATGACCGAATACTGAATTTAAGGCGATTGTGTATACCTACTCGTATATTATATTATAATGCGTATATGGTATATTATATTATATTATTGTATAATTATCATGTAGGTATATATAGAATGTATTATGTAGAATAGACTAGAATACTGAATTTAAAGCGATTGTGTATATATTATAATTATTATGACATGTATATGGTAAATATATTACGTAAAAAGATTATAATATAGAATCATTGTAGAATAGACTAAATTAATTGAGCAAAACACTGTCATGTAAGCAAATTGTGGCCTATTAATTAGAACTGGATGATTGTGGTGGATCGGGTTCATGCAATAATGCTAAAATTGGTCTATGAACACTGAAATACGATATATAGGGGGTAGTTTCTACTGTGATTTTTCGATTAAATATGTGATTACATTGATTAATGCAACTTCCTGATATAGAGTAACAGCAATGTTATTAGATGCCAAGTGTAAGCCATATTGTGTACCTAAATATTGCATAGGAATGAGACCCTTTTCTGTCCGAAAACTATAATTAAAATCGCCGCATAAAATAAGTGGGTAATAATATAAATCATCTGCTTGAGGTGAAAATGGACGTAGGGCGATCAAGAAATTTAGCTATTTCGGTTTCGGAAATTCCAACTTTACAATATACTGTTAAGAGGCAAAAACATTTTTGTTTTTCTGTTCTAGGATCATGATAAGTAATTTTAGCAGCACATAAATCTCCGAAACTATTATTTGAGGGGAATATATTTAGGGGATCGCTCTGTTTGAAGCCTGATTTCAGCGACTCATAAATTGCAACACCGCCAGCTTTAATATTTTCTCTTTTGTATCGTGCTATACATCGAAATCCGTCAATTAGTTTTGCGTCATCATTATCATCCATCCAAGTTTCAGATAGGGCTAAGAGTTTACATTTTTTAAATACAATATCAGCTGCAACGTCTACAGCGTGTGCATTTAGGCTCTGCACGTTCAAATATGCAATGGTCGGGATTTCCTGTATCTCATCATCAAGTTTCTTTACACAACATTCAAAAATACAATCTAATTTTCGCCTTTCCAAACGTTTAAACTCTGTTCTTAACACCTCCCTATCTGTACTTTTTTTAAAGTGATAAAACCTGTAGTCTTCATTACGATTCGTTAAATAGAGGCCCTCCAAAGTTTTAGCTCTTGATAATGCAACATAAACTAGACTAACTTCATGTGACTTAGAATATTCATATACTATTTTATCATAAGTTCCACCTTGAGATTTATGAATTGTTAAAGCATTTACAGCCACTATTGGAAATACGCAGGTAACCAAAAGAAACCGTTAACAATTTTATCCAATTTGTCGATATTTTGTGTGATGATGTAAGGGGTATCCATTGATACCCATGGTCATTACCAATAAAAGTTTTGTAGGCATATTGCCAGTTTTAGTAACATACATCTTTTTAATTTTTTGAATGGTGGATAGTAACTGAGAATTTTGATAGCCACTTATAATATCCTCAGCCAAACAGCAAACATTCCCATCAATATTTAAGACTTTAAAATTATAATTATCAACATCGCTGTTACGATGAAATAAGAAAACAGCATCTTTTAATTTATTTAATTCTCCTAAATTTTCCGTATGTACAAAACGGGTCTCCAAAAGTGCACGTTCTTTTTCGGTTAACATATCTCCATTCCCAACTTTCGTTAGTATTGACGAAAACCCTATGTCTTTTTTTCGGACAACTTCGTATAACGAAGTATAACGAATAATTCAGTGTTTGCCATAACATACGACTCTGCAATAAATTTGGAGGCCTAGAAAAAACTGGCTTTGCATTCACTGGTGGCAGTTGTCTTAAATCCCCGCAAAATATAACGTGGAACCCTCCAAAGTTAGCGTTGGAATCTCTACTTACTGCTCTTAACCGGCTGTCAATTTGTTTTAATATATCATAGCTCATCATGCTAACCTCATCTACAATAATGGTGTTTACTTCATTAAAATCACATCGCATCGTATGCAAAAGATCTTCTCTTAAATGCGGGTTTCTTTTAGCATTGATGCTAATATTAAAAGCAGTATGTACTGTAGTACCATCAATATTAACAGCTGCCTTACCAGTTGTTGCACAAGCCACAAAAGCACATTTATTAGTATTATGTCGTAGTGAGAATCGGTTTGCTGTATCCATTAATAATTTTAAAACAAAACTTTTTCCTGTACCAGCAGGTTCCGTAAAAAAACACTTGTTGAGGTTGATGATTTTCTTCATGAGATGTATAAGTTAACCTATTTATAAATTCCAATAGGAACGTTAATTTCTTTTCATTTAACTGTAGGCCGAACAAAATTCTGAATGGGACATTAAATTTTCCACTCGTCTTACCACACTTGTTCGGACAATAGAATCTATATCAATGTTTCGAACATTTTTATTTGATTCTTGAAGGAAATCATCATCGGGAATAGATCTAACTAAAGGTCCGACAAGGGATGAACCTTCCGTTATATTATGAATATCCTCATCCTCGTTTAGCTCTCGTGCAATGACAGTTAATTTTTCTAATGATAAACCGCTGTCATATTCTTTACGTTTTTTTCTAATTGAGCGACATGTTCATCATAAATATTTATATACATATCATTATCCAGAATATCCAATTCTTCACTATTAAAGGGCCAAAAGAGGGTAACGATTTCTCGTTTGAAATTTAATGATTCCTTCGTGGGATCATATGACCTCCATTTCAAAACTTTTGCCAATTTTCGTTTACGATAATTACCTGATGCATTATTACTACAAACTGTATTATCCTGTTGCGTATTATTATTCTCTTTATCACTTAAATCATCCTGCATATAAAAAGGTATGTTATCATCCACTTTTAAATGGGTCAAATCATACCAAGCTACAAAATCAGCCAAACAAACTTCCTTTAAATCAAGAGGCCTCTGTTGATATTTCTGAATAATATTTAGTTTCCAAACATCAGTAGAATGGTCCTCAATACGTTGCTCATTCATTTCCTTAAGGGACTTTTTCATTAAAAATCGTTCTGTTGAACATTGCATGGGTATAGTTTGAACTTTTCTAGAAGCCTCGGACATGGGCAAACGTAGTAAATACCATGCTGCTTCTTGGGTACACATTTCTACGTTGTTTAGTGCTAATTTGCCAATTTCTTTCATGCACATCTCATAGTCTATGTCCGGATATTTATCTCGCAATTGTAAAATCTCTCTATGAAGTAAACTAAACCCTCTTTCACTTTTATTTACATATTCGGCAACATATGCTGCACAGGAATATTCGTCTAAAATATATTATATATCAGATTGTAAAATTTTTTAAATGGATGGATTAAACGGGCTTATCCAGATGTCTTCTATACCACGTTTCATGAATACCATTGGTCGAACAATGCCTTGTCGAAGAACATCCAAATATTTATCGAAAGATTCCACAAAGAAAATCGTCAAAATTTGTAATATTTCCGGCTTCCAAGGCTTCATGCATTTTTTGAAATAATTTTTATTTTTTTTTTAATTATCTTTATCTGCTGGTAACACTGGCAATAGTATCCTTGTTTTATCCATTGGCCAAAATGGTGCATCAAAACGACATTTCTTTGTATTTTTCTTATAGCAAGTGTGAGTATGTCGATGGGTCTGTAAATTCCTTGAGCTGGAAACTAAATTTTCTTTAGCTGATGCAATGGCATCAATTAATTTAAGAGTTTCTGGTAGATTTTCACCATTTAAAAATTGTGTCTCCGAGGAAGATGGCGAATTTTCAAGCTATAGAAGCATGTGGCAATGTGGACTGCCACGATGTTGAAATTCCACTCTGCGAAAATAATCTTTTACATAATAGTTTTGAAATGGACCATTTTTCTTTTTTTTTTAACATTTATTAGGATATCTACTAATTTATCAAAATATAAACAACAAATAACTGGATCGTTATTGACTAGATCAGCTTTCGCAGTATTGGACATATTATCAATGATGTTATCATCAATTTGATCTTCATCTTCCATATTTTCTCTAAATTTATAAAGATATTTGAAAAGTTTTTTCCAATGAATTTCTGAGGCACTAAGTGTGACAAAAATGGTCGGTTTTCCAAGCTGGCGCATCATAGCAAATAAATCCTTTTTCCTTGACTGCCAGTACTGTATAGAGTTAGGTGTGTGTTTTAAAAAGGATTCATTCCGTTCCATGCTTTCTTTAAGAAATTGGGGGTCAGATAAATGTTCCCTAGTAATATTTTTAACTTCAGTCATAGTTTAGAAACATTACTTGAAAATCATCAATAATTCTTAGGCGCCTTATTTTAGCCGCCATGTATAAAATATGATTAGGGGTGACTCCACGTCTGTCCCTACGGCGAATTTCACTGGTTGCTATCATATACGGAGTAACTTTTATTTTGAATCTTCGCTCGTGGCCATAATAGATGTCGGGAAATGATAGTTCTTCCGCATCAGCGTCAAAAGATAAAGCAAAAGGTTTGTTGTTTTGTCCAGGAGCTAAATGTAGAACCATGTCTTCACCCCAAAACATGGTTTGTTGTTCCATATTTAATAACTGTTCAGCTGTAAAAATTCTTTCAGTTTCCGTTGAAATGAATTTTTTTTTGGAAGCCTCAGCTTCCTTTTGAAACATCAAATCATCTCTGTGTAATGTTTCATTATCCTCTTCAAATTCAAATGGTTCTTGTATGCCCAAAAATGCAGCATCGATTTTTATTTCATATTTTCTATATAACGGTGTATTTTTGAGATACAGTACCATTACCATCTGCGTAAAACACTTTTTGACACACATCCAGACAAATATGCACCCTTTTGAATAAACATGTCGTTTTATCATCACGGTTACAGCATAGTCATCGTCCAGATTTCGTGGTAATGACGTAACCATATTATTTACATTAACAGGGACATTTATTATTTGACCCACCAATCTCTGACTCCCGGCAAAATAATGTAACTTACGGATTTGCATAAATGGCAAACGAGGTGATATCATTCTTTCAGAAATGGGGTTAAAAGGGGGCAAATCAGGTGGAATCGGTGGATACACAAATCCATTAATCGTAGCTAGTTGAGGAATTTTTTTACGAGATAAACTGGCACTACAAGTTCGACAATATTTATAAAAGTTACATTCATCTTCGATTGTAGAAAACATCGTGGGATAACCGGCGTCATGAAGGAGAGAAATAGCATTTTTTGTTACTGAACGAATATCTTTAGTCCACCAAATTCGGTTACATATGCGACAATATTCATTTAATTTACTGTTATAAAAAATGTTTTCCATAAAATTCTCTAAAAATGATGTTCTTTTTTCAAACAATCCTAAATTAGTCGGCGTTACCGTAACTAACGGAGTAGTATAATCTAGTATTATCATCTAAGTTACATAAAGAATCATTTTTATTACCCCCTTGATCTTGCCTTTCTCTAACTGCAACAATCGGCGTCGAAGAAACAGGATTTTTTTTGTTTATTTTTCTCTCGATAACTTTTACAATATAATTTATTCCTGATGGATGATGGATCCTTTGACATGGAAGAAGCAGTAGTTGTAGTGCCACTAGAAGTTCCTAAAATGTAAAAATTTGTCATTTTTAATATTTTTTTTTGCTTTATGAATGGAGATCAAGATTCAATGCCGTGTTTGTATTACTGTGGTGCTATGAATGCTAGAAAGTTAAAGATGCCATACCTAAAATTTTCAAGAAATGATGATTTACTAAGGGCATCTATGTGATATAGGTGCCTAAATTACACAAACAATAAAAACGGCTCGGAGCCATAAGCGGGCCAAACCTATTTTTTCTTAATAATGATTGTAGCAAAACGCATTACTTATTTATGAGTGGTAGGAACGGCTTTTATTTGTGGTACATAAAAAAGCCATTTCGAATAGGGAAAGTTACAAATACCAAAACACATGTGCATCAGATATCGGAGCTGTCTAAAAGGTGATAAAAAACGTTTATTATTTAACATTCCCGTTTATTATTTAATTTCCCTCAAGTATTTTATAACTGCAGATATAGCTTGGGAGGGCAAGCGAGGTTTTAATTTACATATTATTTATTTATTGGCTCAAAGTGTCAAAGTTTAACAAATCACTCATTAACTTAAAACTCTTGACTGAAGCGCCATACTATTACACTAACCTAACAAGGGTTCCATACCTGGCACCCATCTGGTAGAAGGGAACCATAAAATAATTATTATTATGGTATGATACCCCCTGCGGGCAATCTTTTGCAAGTTTCATATGAGAGTTGTGTCTAATTGCGGTCATGTTTGTTTGTCAAAGAATTAATTATTAACATGGTTTGTCGAGCCTTAGCGGGTGATCTTTTATATTTTGCACCCCATTTATTCATACGTCCTTTAAAAAGAAATATAAAATTGTTGAATACATAAGTTTTAAAACTATTTTCCGAGTTTTTAGAGTAAGTATATCATATAAAAAAAGATTTGATCTTCCAAAGCCCTACGATAGGACTAGGGACCCCAGGACTGCTGTTGTGACGGCGCGGCGGCGCCGCGGACCGATGTGATAACCGACACTATACCAGCCCAGCGTTGCCAATTTGCTAATATTTTAATTATTTTATCAAAACAATAATATTAAGTAATTACAACTGGACTGTACCTATTGCCATTTCTAAAAGAATAATTCACCATCAAGCTAAAAAAAACGCCAAATCAATAATTATTAATAAAATTGGTAGTACTTAATAATGTATTTCTAAAGTTTCCCATTTTTGCCAGCAATTAAGCACTCTCAATAAAGCACCGGCAATACTGGTTTAGCAGTATACCGCGTTAAGCGAAAAAAAGTGCGCCACGGGTTTTCTTTCAGTTAGGCTGGCTTTTATTCTGTTAAATAAAGTGTAATCTATGATGTATTTCGAAAAAGAAAATATTAATAAGCCTTTATTAATAAGCCTTTATTTCCAACAGGCAACTTGCCCAATAACAGGAAACAGTTGCAAAACAATGAAAAATATAGTTATAGTTAAGTCTGTTAACCTTTTGCAGATCAGAACCATTTCTCTAAAATGTCTGTCTTTACGATTTTAACTAAAAGGGACGAAAGTCAAGTGTATAATTTATAGAATATGCAGATATAAGTTTAGACCCTAAACCGTTTCGTGGAAACGAAAGGACGAATAATTTAAATTCGCAAAAGAATATCATATTATTAGTTTTCAAAAAAAAAATCATGAAAAGTTAAATCGCAATATTTTTTTTTGTAGCAATGATGGAATAAGTGTAGAGAGGACGGACCCGGTGGCCCCAGAAGCACCACAAGAAACTTGGAAGGTAAGTAATAATTATTAGTAATGACTTGGAATCAGTTGCCTCAGTATAGGTAGGTAGGTATATTTTTTTGTGTCCCGTGAGGAAAGTTACAAAATTTATCTGCGTATTCCTTAGGTCAATTTTTTGAGGTGAAAATGTCTTATGAACATGTGTCCGCAAATGTACCTTTATCGAGTTAAACATTTAAATTTTTTTAAAAATCATAACTCGATAAGGGTGCATTTGCGGACACATGTTCATAGCACATTTTCGACTCAAATTGACCTAATAAACGCGTAGGAAAATTTTGTACCTTTCGTCACGAGACGCCTTGTACATATAAAATTGGTATTATTTTCGCCATTTTTGATGACTCAATTAAAATAATTTTTTTGCTAACAACCAAAAATCCATGGCCATGAGTGGATTTTCGGCAAAATACTGATTATCATGAAATCTGCATCAGCAACTTTAAAAAAAGTTTAGAAGTTTAGATTCAAATAAGCTTCAGATCAATTTAGATGTAATCAAACCATAAACATCGAAACAATGGTAAGTGCAAAACAGTTTTTTTCCCTATTTTTATTTATGGAGTTTCAGCTTTAAGCTCCTCAATTCTTTAATTACACCATTTGCTTTTGTAATTAATGACATTAATATACAAATAATTATTATTATTTACTTATTACTTTAGGACAGAGAATATTTTGAAAGAGAACGGGAGAGAGAAAGAGAAAGAGATAGAAAAAAGGAGGAAGATAATCGCCGGGAACGGGAACGGGAGCTGGAGAGGGTCCAGGAACGCGAGAGAGAGCGAGAACTTCGCGAAAATGAACGAAAGGCCCGAGAATGGGAGGAAGAGAGAAGAAGGGAGACTCTGAGAGCCTGAGAGAAAAGTAGTGCCGAGGAAAGGGAACGCGGCAAAGGAGCAGAGCGGGAATCATCGAGAAGATATAAATATACAGATAATCACTAAGGTAATTATAAAGCTCTTTGTACACTAATATCATACGTATATTTTTTGTATTTTTATGAAGATTATGTTACTGAAATTTGATTTTTTTTTACAGTTGTACACGTCTTTATGCATAAAGGAAACCCCAGTTAGTATATTATATTATTACATATTTGTTTCCTATTCAATAAATTTATTTTGATTTAGCTTGTTTGATTCTTTTGTTTTAAGAACCTAATTAAGTACCATACAAATAATTCGGAATTTTAACACTTATGGTGATGGTGGTTTCGTGTGGAAAACCTTATGAAGTTAAATATTATTGATAAAACTAATTTCTGATTTTAATGGTAAGTATAGGATTTGAATATTATTATAAGAAATTTTTTTACTAATTCAATTCAATTATTAAAATATCTTATTTAAAGTGATACTTTTGACCAATGTCTGTTCAAAAATTTTTTATAGAGGTAGTAGCATGATACAATGAAACTAAGATATGATATTTAAATACCTGAAACACCTGAAATATACGTTTATGACATCATTTTGTGACTAATAACTTTAAAAAATCCCAGCACAAGATCACGTCATAAATGTATATTTCAGGCGTTTCAGGTATTTAAATATCATATTTTACTTTCATTGTATCATGGGTAGTGGGTACGGCATCTCTATAATTTTATGGACATAAATAGTAACACATGCAATATAGAATCTGTCTTATGAAATTAAATGACCTCTTAAAACCATGAAAAACTGGACAACCTGCATATACTTATTCGGGCCGCCAAACAAATTTAATATATGCGTAGGTAGAAATAAAATAATTATTATCTCTGATATGCCTGCCATAATCAATGTTTTTAAAATGGTTCAGTTTTATCGCGCACCCATAGCCGTATAAGTTTAAACAAGTAGTCAGTGATGCACAGCAATATTTTATAAAAAAACATGATTAGATATTATCACTTACCAGCTTGATTTATATTTATATTTCCTATTATCTCTGGTTTATCATCAGTTACTTCCAACATCGAAGAAGTGCTTCTAGTTGACAAACTTTTATTAATCTTCTTACGTTTTGGATAAGCACGGCAACGTTCGGCGTTTAATTTACATTTTTTAGCTCTTATTTTCTCTTCTCTGGAGTCAGCTGTTATTAAAGAAGGATGAACCGTTTTATATTTCCGCCTTTTATTTACAGGTACTTGATTCGCATCATCGCGTGAATTATTTAATTTTTGGTCCTGAACTAGTCGTGTTTTTATTTTTTTTTGGCTTGTTTTCCATAATTCTAAAATTAGAACAATAATATAATAACATATTTGCAATAATTTATTGGCCTACCTGCTGGACAAACTGTTGGATACAATTTTAATACATAAATTGGAATGAATCTTATTATAGACACTTTTAAACACGCATACACACTTTAAACACTCAAAAAGCTTTGATCCCGCAGCCCGTACTTTGCAAAGTTAGTTGGTACATAATATAACAAGCGCAAAGCCCAATAAACAAAATCCGAGCGTTAAAGTCACATTGGCGGTTCCGAAGACTAATTACTCATGAATTTTTGAGAAAATTCAATTTTTTACAAAATTCGATATAAAATCAAAGCCCAAACCCAAGCGTTCAAATTAAACTGCGGCCTTAAACTCTAACTCACGAATGAAAGGGTATATTTTCTTTTGCTTTAGTTTCAGTCGTCCACTTGTTCTCATAGGTGTCAATATTAACCCCCATGATTATTAACACATGGCATCGTAACGTAGGTATTCATAAAGTGTAATACGAAACTCTCCCGATAACGGGGAAGTCTATCTTAACTAAAATACCTATACTTGAAACTGAGATAAACCTCATTAACACCCCGTTTAATAATCTTTCAACCTTTTGCTTTCGTTTCGAAGCGAAAATATGATACTTTTTGCTTAGTTGTAGAAAAATAAAATTAAATAATATTGTAAAAGTGTGTTTTTGTACGACCATCCTATTTTTTGATAGTTTACCATCGTTTTGATTACATCGGTTTGATACACCAAATGTACATAAATTTCAAAGACTGTTAATTTTTAAGATTGCCGATTTTATGAATGATTTTTAGAATGATCCGGTTCTTATAAAGAGGGTTCCAAAGAACAAGAATACACTGAGTGCGCATAAATTACCTTAAAGAGTCTCTGTGATATTTAAGTTTTTCGATTTTATGGCCGGTTCTTATAAAGAATGTTCCAAATAACAAGAATACACTGAGCGGGCATAAATTACCTTAAAGAGTCTCTGTTATATTTAAGTTTTTTGATTTTATGGCCGGTTCTTATAAAGAATGATCCAAAGAACAAGAATACACTGATTGCGCATAAATAATTATTTTACAGAGTCTCTGTGACTTTCAGCTTTTTCGATTTCGAATTTTGTGACCAATTATTAAAGCAAATGGTTCAAAGAACAAAAATACACTGAGTGCGCATAAATTACCTTTAAGAATCTCTGTGATATTTAAGTTTTTTCGATTTTATGGCCGGTTCTTATAAAGAGTGTTCCAAAGAACAAGAATACACCGAGTGCGCATAAATTACCTTAAAGAGTCTCTGTGATATTTAAGTTTTTCGATTTTATGGCCGGTTCTTATAAAGAATATTCCAAATAACAAGAATACACCGAGTGCGCATAAATTACCTTAAAGAGTGTCTGTTATATTTAAGTTTTTTGATTTTATGGCCGGTTCCTATAAAGAATGATCCAAAGCACAAGAATACACTGATTGCGCATAAATAATTACTTTACAGAATCTCTGTGACTTTCAACTTTTTCGATTTCGAATTTTGTGGCCAATTATTAAAGCCAATGGTTCAAAGAACAAGAATACACTGAGTGCGCATAAATTACCTTTAAGAGTCTCTGTGATATTTAAGTTTTTCGATTTTATGGCCGGTTCTTATAAAGAATGATCCAATAAAGAACAAGAATACAATAAGTGCGCATAAATTACTTTAGAGATTCTCTATGTTTAAGTTTTTCGATTTTATGGTTGATTCTTCTTATTTATATGTATCTATGTATATAGGTAGAATCAATTACATACCACTTTTGATAATACGAAAAATTTAATTTATCATTTATTATAAAATTTTATCAAGGCTCGTGAGCGTAATTATGATAATGATCATTCTTGCCATGTACTAAAAGAATAATATGAATTATTAGGTACTAAAATAGATATTTTTTTTGCTATATTACTTCGTGCCTTATGGAAGATTTTACTCTTTTCCTTATTAAGATAGCAAGAGATAACAATACTACGAATATTCATAAATAGCCAAACTTTGTAACCAAACTCCAAACGGCAGCAGCGAACCGGCTCGACCAATAACACCTCTACAAAAAGACAAAGCGCTCCAAAAAATTTTGCTCGTGACGTCACGCGTTTGGGCCATGCACTTCGGGTTGATTTTCGGGTGAATTCAGCTGTTGACGCTGCCGTTGTTCGTCCACGGAAGGCTGCCTGCAACGCTGCTAGACCTTGCAGATTGCTATCTTATTACTATCTCTATTACTATCTTAAAATAATTAAATCTATATCTTTAACTGCTCTTACTTTACAATTTAGTTAAAAAAAAGAGTGCATCCTTATTTCTCTTTTTATAATTTAAACTTCCATTTCTTCAAATTTTATCATTTATCTAATACCTTGTTACTTGCCAATAGGAGTTCTTTCTATATAAATCTGACAACGGCGTCATTTTCCTGAAGGTAGTATAATAAAGAGTAAAGTTCAAGATTCCAACACAGGTAAAATTTTTACAATACAATTACTAAAACCACGGCTAAAAGAAGACTGTACATCATCTTTTTTTTTTAAATTGCCCTAGTTAATTGTCAAAAACTATAAAAATAAGTAAAGATGAAAGGTTTAAAAATATTGACGAGTTGAATTTAGCAAAAGCCCTTGAATTAAGCAAAATTGACTTTGGCGAGTATGAGAAACAAAATAATTTTGACAGTTTTCATGAGTTTATTGAAAAATTTTCTGCTTTTAAACTACAGAAAGATTGGTTTACTACTCACAATGAGTTTCAAGACAGCAAAAGGCTAACAATTTTTAAAATTGAATACACACCTGGTCCATGCATTAATTGGGCAATTGTTTTTAATTTTAATTTAAATGTTGAAACTTTTTTATATAGCAAGCCAGTTTGCGTTTTAACATCAAAATTTAAAACTCCATATACTTCCCATAGTTTAGATGATTTATATGCAATACTTGAAGCAATAGACCTTACTATTATTACCCTGCCTTTGGAGGAAAAGGTTACCCATAATGACAACCCCAACTGAGACTTAAATCCAAATACTGCTACCGAGACTGCTACCAATACTCTTGGCAATACTATTCTCGATTATGTCAAACCATCAAATGACATAAATAAAATGAAAAGTGTGTTCGATTTGGTGTCAAACATACTAAAAAGTTTTAAGAACATTGAAGACAACAAAATAGTGCATGCTTTAAATTTTATTTGTGAACAATTAACTTTGCTTACAACTGCAAAGGAAAGGTACAGATATTCAAGTAGTACAATAATTTTGACTTCTATAATCTATACTATTAGTCATCATGCATACAAGTATTTAAAAGATTATGGATCCCTAATTTTACCACATCCTCAAACTATAATGGGTATTTGTAACAAACACATGACCGATCCCCACATAGATGAAAAAAAAATGTTTTTAACTTATGCCCGAAATGTGTTTAGTTTACTAAAGGATCATGCAAGATTTATGACACTACTTTTTGATGAAATTCATATTAACCCTTAGATGGACTATAAAGGCGGTAATATCACTGGAACATCAGTCAATAATAAGTTTCTAGCTTCCTCAGCATTTACTTTTATGATTACAAGTGTGTGTTCCAGCTTTAAGGAAGTAGTTCACATAGCTCCCATCTCCAAAATTACATCAGACATACTTCATAATTTTATTCAGACAATTATTGAAAATTTAGAGGAGATTTAAATACCTAAATACATATGTTGAATTTTGGCGCAGTAGGGGAGTTGGGAGCCTCCATTTAATATTAAATCATAATATTTAACCTGACATTCAACCAGAACTAAAACATACCTTTGAATGTTTCCTGAACTCTATTCTATTCCTAGCATTTTTTTAAATAAGCCAAATATTGAGATATTAGCATATGAAATCTCTTGGTTTTTAAAAGTCGGTAGCCCACATCGATGACGTAACGCGCCAAGCACTAAGCCTTGTCTTTGAGTGGGTGTTGGCTCGACTCGACTATACGCTGGTCTAGCTCTACGGTGACGGTCGGGGCGGCGCACGCCCAATGTCGCTTAGCATGCCGCTCGAATCTGTCGCATCCCGTGGACGATTTCTCGGATTAGGACGTAGCCGATCGATAGTTCTAGCCTGGACACTTATCCCCGCTTCCATCGATACCTCACAACAGAAGCCGAAATCATGCGAGGCGACGACCGCATCGCGGTGGCAAAAGTTCCGCGCTGGGGCACATATTTTGCGTTGATTCGAAATAATATTTTACTGCAGTTATCATTGTAGTTTATAGTAAGATTACGCATTTAAAATTTTCACCTACCAAACTATTTTGATACTCGCTTTGAGTTTTAAAAAGAATAAACATTCGGTATTTAAATTAGGTGGGTAAATTAACAATTTTATTTTTAACTTACATTTTACAATCTTAATTTTATTTAGAATAATGCCTACCTCTTGCTGCATTCCTGGGTGCAAAAGAAATTTTGTTTTTTTTTCAATAATCTTCAAAACCACATAAAAAATATATATATTTTTTTATTTGGCATATTCTTTTATAAGTAAATAATGTGCAACTTTGGGGTAAATTATCCATTTTCGTATTTTGAGGGTAGACGAATTTCAAACACTGTTTATGTATATTTTTCCAATAAAATAAATAATAATAAATATTTAAAACATTTATCATATACCTAAAAATACGTAATAATAAAAAAAAATTATTATCTTGTAAAATGTAAAATATTAGGTCCCGCGGTATCTCCACTTAGTCGTTCCACTGTACAGCGTGCGCCATCAAATCTCGGCTTCAATTTTGACGCCACGAAACCAGTGTCACGGCTAGAACTATCGATCGGCTACGATTAGGATCCCAATAGTATTTTCAATACTAAAACTTATTGAACTTAAATTAAATTAGATATAACGAAAGATGTCATTAAAGATTTGAGTTCATATTTTTTTTTAAATACGTGAACTGTATTTTCTTCTTCTTTTCAATTTTTGAACGTGAGATAGTATTTTCTAAATTGATTTTTGCTATAAGTGACGCATTACCCAATAAAATAAGTAACTTATAACAGATCTAAGTAATAAAATACAGTGAAAACTATTTCTGCGTGATTACTTAATTGAAAATTAAAACTTTATCTCATTCATGGCATCCTATTTAAACTAATTAAAGAAAAATTCTGATGATTATACTACAAAAAAGTAATAAATGGGGTATCATTATTTTATGAATATGATTTACTATTAAAATACGTAGTATCATATAAAATAAGAAAGTGTTCCATATAAAATAAGAAAGTTAGTTTCAGACAGAAAACAACTGAATGTTAAAATATGCTCTTATTAAAGATTACTTATTGTTCCAAAACTTGAGAACAGCCGTCTTATCGTATCGTCGGTTCGTTCGTCCGCTACTTATATAAATGTAGTCTTTATTAAAATATTTTCACAAATATGTCTATTTTTTAGTAAAACCTCATCCATAACATATATTTCCTGGTTTCCACAATTATTTATCCACTCAGCGAGTATTTCTGGCTTTTTTACAGGAAACTTAAAAAAACTTATAATATTGTTTGACTTTTTCTTCACGTTATTGCATCCAGGATAAACGCAAATATTCATTTTAAGTGACGACATATTAACAAGTTGTATTTACAAAGAAGCAAAATAAATCTGCCCAATTAAAAGTATTAAAAAATAATAAAGGAAATCCAAATTTAATAATTTAGGTGTGTACGAAAACTCCTAAGCCTGTTCGTCCGCTCTCCAGAAGACAATGAAATGATATAGTCCAGTTCAGAGATCTATTAGAATCTTTCATATGCCGCGAGTAGTCCGTGTGCCGATGTTGCTTTTATTGTCACATGACATGCATGTTTAAATTGCAAAATTTTATGTGGAAAGAGTCATAAAGTAATATTCTAAGCGATATTTAATCATTTCATTAAATAAATAAATGTTCTAAGCATTTTTCTAAGAATTTATACATTTGATTCGTAAAATTTGACTACATGCGCCGACGTACTATTTTGTTAGACGTCTGACCTCAGTCACAGTCACTCAAGCGTGAAAAGTTGCACAGGTCCGGTATTAAAATGTATTTGTATTTAAAACTTTATTATTCAGGAGTTTTGGGTTTAGTTTTATTAAGTTAGAAATTCAGGATAGCTGATAGCAAGATAATATTTAATTTAATTATAATATTTAAGTACATAAAATCAGTTTAACCAAAAATTTTAATTTATTAAGTTTAGTTTTTAGCGCCATCAGTGGGGTGTTTATAACAAGTGATGAGAGAATAGGTGGTACGAATTTCTTAGGCCCATTTATTCTGTAGATTAAAACATTAAAGATTTACTTTTTGACACAAAAGGGTAAAATGTTTTGGCTTGTCTTTTCTAAATTTTATATATTTCCTTTTTTTGGGTATTGAGATTTATTTTTATTGGGTGGTTATTATTAACGGGGGTTTTGGCTGCCACATTCATGAGTATAAAAAACAATAATAAAGGACACATTCATGTCCTTTATTATTGTTTTTTTTAATTAATACATATTATGATATTTGTATTATTATAATAATATACTCATGAAAACCCCCATCTCTATATTTAGTACCAACATCTTTGGATAAAAAGTAATTATGTAGTCAGAAAAGTGGAAGTGGTTTTTTATCAAATTTTGGATACTTATTTTCCTTAAATGAACTCAATATGATTAAATACACAATAATATGGAGGAAGTCTGAGGACATGATGACCATACTTTTTAGCTATGGTATCTACTACATACTGCTCATCCCATGATTTTGTATTTACAACTTCCAATAATTGTTTCTTTGTATAAGATTCATGTAAATAGAGATCATGTTTTAATAAAAATTTCTTAATTTCCAATTTATGTGAAGATGTGTTTGGGATTTTTTCAGAAAGCCTTGAATGGTATGATGCATTATCCATAACAATCGCACTGTTTTCCTTTAAATTTGGAATTAATGTTTTCTCAAACCAGGTTTCAAATATATCTGCATGCATGTTTCTATGATAGTCCACATTGCACTCTTTTATTTTTTTGCCACACAATTTCAGTCCATCTTTCACCCAACCTTCTTTTGAATCATAATGAATAATGATCATCCGAGATCCCCTGTTTGGTGGAACATCTTTTAGGACACATTTGTTAAATATTCTATACGCCACCTGACAATTAGAGTACTTTCCATAACAGCAACCCTTTTGTTAACCATCTTAAACTTAAATCCAAGTTTTATCAGGTATTTTCGCAAGGTTGAAACTGAGAAATGTTTGTCGCTTGCCGATAAGGTGTCCTTAACCATCTTTATAGTTGGAACCTCATTGTTTTTGTATTTAGAATACACAACTTCCCTTAGCAATTTGGCAATATCCATGTCAAGTCCCTTTGATTGTCCTGCATCTTTCTTTTAATCTTTTCGTCCTTTTTTTATGTCTTTAATCCCTTTTTTACAAAATAGCATAACGTACTGTTTGGAACCTCTGTTAAAAACGCTGTTTTTTGCAAAGCACTACAATCATTTGTGATCTGAGGATCATTCCTTAGATTGTTATAGACATTTAAACAAATTTGTTTGGCGTCTGTACTTAAACAGTTACGTTTCAAAACCCCTTGATTTTCCCCTGTAGCTTTTACTTCCCTGGCTGCTTCCTTTGCTTCCTCAACACTAGAAAATGAACCATCAGAACTATCTGAGTCTAAATCACTGTCCAGATCACTGTTATTGTTTTCATCACAAATCTTATTGTCCTTTTTGTGCACCCACGGTCTCCCTAAGCCCGCACAAACACCTTCCTCTTCATTTGTCAAATTTTCCTGCCTATTTTCACAGAGTCGAAACATTTTCAGGTCTTTAGGTATAATACCACAAGAAATCCACAAACACAAATAAAAAAAAACACACTTTCTCATAGTAAAAACTGCAAAACATTTAGACGAATACAGACCAAATTCTAAATTCTTTACTTTCATAAACGTGTAAAAAGCAAAACCGGCAAAACACATCAAATAATAACCTCACATGACTCTCCTCCCAACTATTAAAGGTGATAGACCCATCCAACAGAACTATTTTAAAGGCGATAGACCCATCCTTAAAGATCTCTTTAAAAACACGACGGAAGTAATACAAAAACAGCCCAAAAATTTATCTGGGTACGGCCCCGTAATCCTCAAAATCAGTGGAGAAGAGAGAGATAGAAATATCACACAATCACTTGCACAGCTTAAAGTAGCAATCGCCAGATCGCAGGTGTTTTATCTTTGTTTAATAGACTAGCTAAAAAGAGGTGACAAGTCTGGGAGTGCTGGGAGTGTTTAAAATGATTTGTAAAATGCTTGGATTTTAGTCCGCGGTCAATTTTTTGATATTATTTTCTTGTGATATTATTTTCTTTCTAAAAATGGACATTTTCGAAAGAAAAATAAAAAATAGTGTAAAACATGGGGTTTTACGTATATTTAAAATGATTTCATAGATAAATTATATAAAATTTTGCCATTTAAACATGTATATCATGCTACAATAAATACGACATACGGACGCACGGACTATTTAGTGCGGCATCTGCGACACATCAAAGGATCTAATAGATCTCTGAACTGGACTTTACACGAGATTTTTAAACGAAACTGGGGCTTCTTTTAGCGCCATCTATCCGCCGGCCGCTTTTAGTGGCACGATTTTGCTCGTAAGTTTGCGTATCTTCCCATATTCTCAATAAACGCTAAGATTGTTCGACAAGCAACATAGTGTAGCGTTTTATTTTTCTACTACTTATGTTTACTAACGCTCCATTGATATTTCATTAATTTCAATAATTACATTAATAATTTCGGTCAACTGCTTTTATTCGTATTTCTTTAAATTCACACTGTCAAAGACACATCACTATGGTAACGCATCACTCTCCTGGTTTAATTATCCATGACTGTTGACGGTCCGTCACTTTTCTGATTGGTCTTAATTAATGTTTTCCCTGATTGGCTGATATTGATAGCTCAGGCAAGAGGTGGGGTCGTTACTGATTTAGTCGGTGCTGCGTCTATTTTTCGACGACTTGTTCCCGTGTTGCTGGTGGGAGTGCACGTAAAAGGCCAGTTTTTTATTTCCGAAGTTTGTGAAGCAGGAAGTGGCCAATATGGCTTGTAATTTATAGTCCTTAATCTTGTTCCTTTAGGGAACCGTTTATTTCATAATTGTGGTGCAGGATGCCCAAGATTTTGATGGATAAATAATGAAACTTAGCAACAGTTTTGCTTTTCCGTTTTCCTCTCTATTCTTTTTCAATTGTTGATGGCTGCAGGCTTTTGATTTCCCCGGGAAATTGCTGAAAGCGGTGGAGCTGGAGCCAGAGTTAGAGCTAATGTTAGAGATTCCCAATCGCGATAGCTAAGCTGTAGCATACATTCATAGCCTCGGTTTTGAAGGCTAGCCCTTCATTTCTTGGAGGAATATACAGGCCAGTTTATTCCATTTATTTAAATATCACTAACCATAGATTTGTCTCACTTATTTAAATTTTTATTGATATACCTTTTATATCAATCTAACGTTACAATTATTTAATCAATGTCATAATTTAATACGCCAATTTCTTATCTATAATATTAGTTATTTTTTGTTCAGTATTTCTCAGTACCCTTTTTAATAGTTAAGTAGATATAAGTCGGTTAAGGCTGATATGCCTTAGGTAAAAAGGTTCATGAATTTTCCCCTGCGTACTACAAATATATACAAAAAACTTTAATAATTGCAATTTATTTTTCAAGTGCTGAAATCTATCTAGTAGCGAAATCATAATTTAAATGTTACTTTTGTCAAACTTATTTTAATCATATCAACAATATTAATATTTTAACTTATAATAAATTATTAACATTTAACAGATTAGAACATGAGGTGTATACATATCTTTGATGTAAATATAATTTGTTTGTATTGTTAAGATATTTTTTTTTGCCTCTTTAAATTTACTTTATCCAGGGTCAATTAATTGTTAATTGAAACTTAAATACCAAGTCTTTTTCTTAGTTTTCTTTCATTTATAAAAAAAAAACAAAGTGGCGCCGTCTTATTTAATAGTTACAATCAAGTTTAGATTCTTTAATAGACAGTCATAAGTGAATCTTCGAACAGTCCCAAGCCTCCAATAATTCTGAGCTACCATCTGCAAACTCTCGGCAAAATAGTAACACTCTAAAGTTAACGCCACAATAGTTTTAATGTATCTTGAGAATTTATCCTGCCCAAAATTCTTAAGTTCTTTTGGTAATTTATTCCAGTAGTGAGATACAATATATTCGAAGGATTTTTGATAAGAGGCAGATTCATGTTTACATTCATAGCTACCTTAAAGTTTGACAGATTTTGGGTATTATAATTATGACAAAAAGGGTTACATTTTTTTTAAAATATGTTGGTTGACCAGTTTAATGAACGCGATAGATAAAATGATATATATATATATATAAATTTATCAGTATTTTACAGTGCTTTCATTTCAAAACGATCCACCCTTCTTTCTTAAAAAAAAAAAAAAAAAAAACGTCAAATTAGATATACAGGGGGACGTTTAATTATGTATTTACTGAAGTTCTGTCAATCACCTCCTCACCTCCAGCTAACCTCACTTTAATATGTCAAAAGGGAAACCCCATCGTGTGATACATCATAGTAAGGAGCGTGAAATTCTCAATTCAACGGTACAAAAAAAAATGAAATCGGTAAATGTGTAAGCAAATAGTTAGCGAAAATGTCTAGAAATAATGAATATTTTATTTACGCCAAACTTTGGTATGTCAAATGGCTACCCCATGGTGTAATACATTATTTTAAAGGGCATTCATTATGCTATCAATGGTTGTAAAAAAAAATAAAATTGATTGACCAAGAAGTAATTAAAGTGTAAATCGGTAGGGTAGAAAAACAAATTTAATTAGTTTAACAAATTTATTTTATTAAATGTTCAAAATGCGCGCCGTTATTAGCAAGACAATAAAAAAGCCTATTTTCAAACTCCTTACGAACATTGGCAAGGGTCTGTCCGCTAATTTCTCTGCATTCTTGAAATATTCTATTTTTTAAATTCTCAATACTCTCAGGTGGGGTCTTATAAACTTTGCTTTTTAAGTAGCCCCAAAGAAAAAAGTCTAGTGGGGTTAGGTCCGGAGACCGCGCAGGCCATTCGATTGCACCACGTCTGCCAATCCACTTTTCTCGAAAATTTTCATCAAGCCACTCCCGAACTACCAAAGTGTAGTGCGCGGGAGCTACATCCTGCTGAAGATGTATATTATTTTCATTCAATAATATAGCACCATGTTGATCTAGTTGATTTTCCATAGATTGGATGATGGAAGGGTATATTGCATTTTCTAAAAGGTTTAAATAAATTTCGCCAGTCAAATTTTCTTCCAAAAAAAATGGCCCGATTATTTCATTCCCATAAATTCCTGCCCAAACATTAATTTTTTGGGGATATTGGGTATGGCCTTCCCGAAAAACATGCGGATTTTCATTATCCCAATATCTACAGTTATGTCTGTTCACCAGGCCATTAAAAAAAAAAGATCGATTCGTCACTGAAGCAAATGTTCTTCAATAAATGGGGATCGTCGTCAATTCGCTGGCACATCACTTTACAAAATTGAATTCTCCTATCAAAATCATCTTCTCCGAGTTCATGAAGAATATGAATTTTATAAGGAAAGAACTTATTTTTTTTTTAAACTTTATGTACGGAACCAGTGGAAATATTTGTTAGTTTTGCGGCCTTTGGTATAGACAAAGTTGGATCCGTAGCAAATTGTCCTAGTACTTCAACTTGGCATGCTTCATCGACAACTCTATTTTCATATTTTTTCTTATTGCAAATCGATCCCGTCTCTTCAAATTTTCGTATCAATTCTAATACGTATTTATGGCTCACGTTTTTATCTTGATACCTTTCATTAAATGCTCTCGCGGTTCTGCGAGCACACCGATCTTGAGCTCCATAAAGGAAAATTATTTCTATTCTTTCGGCTAGCGTATACACGATTTTATTAACTCACTGTTTTAACTAAAATTGAAAAATTGCACGCGTCAAACTGACGGTTTTAACAATAATAAATCGCCTGCTTTTTAAACGCCTTAAAAATGTAAGGTATTGCAGTGTTTTTTTGTATAAGTGAAGTAAATACACATACAAAGGTATAAAACTGCAAAGATTTTTGCAAAAAATTTGAAGACATTTTTTTTTCTCGCAAATAACGGTACACATTCTTTACTTAAAAAATAAATAATTTGCTTGAACTAAATGTACTGTTTGTTACCACACATTTTAAGTTCTAAATTGCTTGTATTTTTTTTTGATGATCTATTATAAAAAATGTAAGAATTTTAAAATGATGTAGTAGACTAATAATAGTGACACTAAAAGTATTCATTTAAAATACCAAAGTTTGGCGTAAATAAAATATCCATTATTTCTAAGAAAGTTTATAAGGGTGGATCGTTTTGAAATGAAAGCACTGTATATGGCTTTTTCTGCGTTATTCCATATTCAAAATAAAATTATGATTTAAATGTGGGGTAACTTGTGACCTGAAAGGTATATTAAATACAAATCTCATGCAAGAGTTTTGTAATTTCTGTGTTTTATAAGAGAGATTTAGCGTAACTGAGTTTCCGTATACAATATCACCGTAGTCAATTGAGGACAATACAAGGATTTCACACAGATTGTCTTTAATTTTAGATGGCAAAATATATTTAAGATTGTAAAGACTTTTCAATCTCATATAGGCAAAGCAAAGTTTAGCAGTTATATGCGGCTCAAATGTTAAGAGAGAATCTAATATGATGCCAAGATTTTTTAACTCAATAATTCTGAATTTGAATTGAAACATTTTCTTTAATTCGGTTATATATTATATTTTTATTGCCTAGTACCAGTATACACTATTTTGAGGCATTTAAATTTAAATTATGATCTTGTGCATATATTTGCCAATTATTTAAGTCGCTGTTTAGTAGGGTTAGCATTCTGATGTAATTATGTATGGTACATGAGGTGTATATCTGAGAATCAATTGCATACTGTATTTATTTTGATTGCTTTAAACTGATATGCATATCCGCAACATATAAAGAAAATAAAAGCGATCCCAGTATGGATACTTAAGGAACCCCCGTGCTTAAATTTATATATGAGGACTTTTTAATGTTACCATCTTTTAAGATAGAGAAGACACTATGTATTCGATTTTTTAAGTACTAATAATACTGATTCACTAGAAAAACCAAAATATTTTAAATTAGCTAAAAGTAAATCGTAACTTATGACGTCAAACGCCCTACTAAAATTCAATAAGGCTAGTAATATTATCTCATTTTTATCTTGAGCAGATCTTATGTCATTTATAATCTTTACTAATGCTCTTATTGTGCTATAATGCTTGGGAAAACCAGACTGAAAATCAGCAATATTTTGAAATAAATTTATATATTCAGAAATTTGACAGTACATAAATTTTTCTAGAATTTTTGACAGGCAGAGAATGCTAATAGGGCGTAGATCGTTTAAAGTCTTGGGGTAGGCCAAGGTATTGGTTTTATAATTACTTTCTTTCATACTTCCGGAAAAACTCCCTCCAAAAGACAAATGTTAAAAATATTAGTTAAATGATTTATACAAAAAGGCAAACATAATTTTGTATCTATTATTGACAACTGATCCTTCCCTTTAGCCTTACTTTTTATTTGATTAATATATTTTTGTATTAATTCATGGTCCAACAGTTGAAAATTAAATGTAAGATTATCATTATATATTCCGACATTTGTGCATTGAAGGAACAGTTACAGATATCTAAATCTGTTGTTATTAATTCTCCAACACCAACTAGGCCAAATACACCTGACGATAGTCGACCTCGGCTTCTCTTTGTTGGTGGAGATTGTAGCAGAGTATTCCTAAAACATTTACGTTTAAAGTTTGAAGCTTACTACAAGGTCCAGTGTTTCCTGAAGACGGGCAGTTCAAGCAGTGAGGTGATTAGGATAGCATCAAATTTAGTTAAGGACTTTACGAAAGAAGATTTTTTAATAGTAATGTTAAATGGAATTTGTTCTTCATCTGATGTTTTAAAAAAGTTAATTCAAAATCATGTTGATACAAACACTTTAGTGATGACAAGCCCTTATACTTATTTAAACCATAATGTTATCTATAATAGTAATAAGGCCCTTTATCGTACTTTTCATGCAAATAATATTAATCTGTATGGGATTTTAGAGTCTAATCACTCCAGTAACTTTGGTTCAGACTTGGCATCATTATTACATACACATATTTTCAAATATTTTAAAATTAATATTTCATCGAATAAATTATCTTTGAATCATCAAATTAATGAGTCTGACCTGATTACTGATCGTGAATTGAATTCTTCTTTGTTATAGACATGTCCACGAAGGTTGAATCTCATTCATGTTCATATTCTACTAGTAAAATTGAAATTAGCTCTTCGAAAAGCTTAAGTATCTTTATTTTTAATATACAATCCCTAAGAAACAAGATGGATGAGCTTCATCTTTTGCTGGACACATGTAATTTTCCTGATATTGTACTTCTGACTGAGCACTGGTTGAGGCCTAGTGAATGTTTTTTAATATCTGATTATGTTCCTATATCAAATTTTTGTCGTCAATAATCTATACATGGAGGAACTATATCTTGGCTAGGCAAACAATTGAAACGATTTTTTGTAATATTGATAAGTATGATAATCTTCTGTTAGAGAATGTTTTTGAATTCTCTCTTTCTTTTTGTAAGCGTTTTAATTTATATATTCTTTGTGTTTATAGGCCACCTACAGGAGATATTGCTATGTTTCTGGACAAACTTGATTCTCTTTTATCCCAGTTGTCCCTACACTCTAAGGTTAT
This sequence comes from Anthonomus grandis grandis, assembly GCF_022605725.1. NCBI lineage: Eukaryota > Metazoa > Arthropoda > Insecta > Coleoptera > Curculionidae > Anthonomus > Anthonomus grandis. Next base: position 24,594,259 of record NC_065546.1, read on the forward strand.
ATTGGCTGGTGACTTTAATATCAACTACACTGATGAAACCTTGCCACGTACTTCTCTTTTAAGTATTTTAAATTCTTACGACTTGAAAATGCACGTTCTTTCTCCCACACGAATAACTTCTTCATCTGCAACTGCAATTGACTATTTCTGTACAAATTTTGGTGACGTTTCATGCACAGTACTTCCGACCATGATGCTATTCTTGCTAAAATGCCATATAATACTGTATCATCTTCATCTCATTATATGGGAAGAATTTTCAGCAGGAGAAATTCAATGCTTTTTCTGCTGCTATAGCTTCGGTAAATTGGAATGCACTTGAAACGGATTCTGACCCACTTACTTTATTTTTTCAAGTTCTGTGTGATAAGATCAATCAATGCTTTCCTAAAATGAGGCTTAAAACTAAGAAACGAAAACCATGGGTTACAAGAGGCCTTAGAATTTCAGCTAAAAACCTCCGTTTTTTGACTAAATTGTTTAAATATACCACAAATAAAAATATCCTTGTATATCATCAGAAATACCGTAGTCTGTACAGAAAGACAATTAAAGCAGCAAAATCTAATTATTATAGGGATCACTTAAATATGCCACCAAATAGGCAAAGAGAGTGTTGGTCGATTATTAATGATTTTAAACATTGCCATAGAAAAGTATTTGAACCGGAGTTAAGACCTGACATTTTAAACGACTATTATTGTGATATACCTAATATCTTGCTCAAGGGCATTCGTAGTAACATTGATCCCCTGCACTATCTTCAACAAGTGTCGGTTGAGCATTCATTTTTCTTTCATCCTGTCGAACTTACCGAAGTAAAAAATGAAATTAAACGCCTAAAAAACCATAAATCATCTGGAGCTGATGGGATATCTTCGAGGTTGTTACTCTTTTTGCCTGATTCAGCCTTAAATGCTTTAGTTTCTGTCATAAACAATTCTTTACATATTGGCATTTTTCCTTCATGTTTAAAAGAGGCAGTGGCTATCCCTCTTCATAAGGGTGGAGGTTAAGATAGTTGAAAAACTTGCAAAAAGCAGAATTTTGTCCTTTTTACATCATAATGGCATTTTGTCTGCAAATCAGTTTGGATTTCAAGCCGGTAAAGGGACTCATGATGCTGTTTTTAGCTTTTTGGAGAGCGTCTGTGTGTCCTTGAATTCTGGAGAGTCATCGGCGGCAGTGTTTTGTGATCTATCCAAAGCATTTGACTGTGTGGATCATGGAATACTGTTATCTAAGCTCGATAAATATGGTTTTAGGGGCGTAGCATTGCGATGGCTTGAGTCCTATCTATTAAACCGTACTCAGAAGGTTACAGTGTCTGGGCGTTTGTCTGCTTCTAGATCCCTAAAATGCGGCGTTCCCCAGGGTTCAGTGTTGGAACCACTGTTATTTTTACTGTATGTGGATGACTTGAGTTCATTGAAACTGCAGTAAAGTCAGTAAATAAGACTTCCTTAGAGGAATGTCTAATAAAAAGCATTTTTATGGAAATTTATTATTTTTAATATTAAAGATTTCCTAATAAATATTATTGGATTGAACAAAACTCAGTTTTACATCACTTATTTTATATCACATAATATATACTTCTATAGTGCTCGCTTTTTTAAAGGGACAGTATTGCTACAGCGGAAAAAGTTAAAACTACAAGGATGTTTGTAGTTTTAACTCTGCAACATAATTGTGAAGGAGTTGCAGGTTTTTTACAGGTTAGAAGATTTTTTATTATAGGTATTTAGCCTGTACAATGGTTTTGAGACATTTAACACTGACCTATATTACCTAATACCAATTATATCATATTAATTTATACTAAAAGACAAATCTTACCTAAGAATAAAGACTATGAACAATATATTAGATTAGATAGTCAAATGAAATATGTAATGAAACTTATAAATTAGGGATTAAATATTTTAAAATATAATAAAATATATTGCTACATAGTTTGTACATATACAGATAAAAAGTATAAAATAGAAATATCAAAAGTTTAAAATTTAAATTCGCTATTATTACAGGTAAAAATCAAATAAAATACACTTTCAAAATACATTAAAAGAACTAAGACAAATAAAATTTGATTCAAAGTACTCCCCAAATGAAAAAAAAGCTTTTTCTGAAAGAAAACATTTAATTTCCTTTTTATATTGGTTCAAATTTGAAACCTTTATTCTGGCTGGTACACAGTTATAAAAGTTTACACCTAGGTATCTGGAGCCCCTTCTGGATCTCTCAAGTCGGCAGAAATCAGGTACAAGATTGGTGTTGTTCCTTCTAGGATAATTATGGATGTTTTCATGAGAATTATATATGTTAAAATTTTGCTTGATGTGCCACAGACTCTGCATAATGTATAGACAGGGTAGAGTCATGATTTTTAAAGATTTAAAAAAAATTCGACATTCATCCCTATAGCCAAGGCAAGATATGATGCGTATGCATTTTCTTAATTGTCCAAAAGCTTGTTCCATATGGCAGAAATGAGCTCACGATAGAATGGCATACGTTAAATGGGAATGGAAATTGCTGTGGTAAGCTGTTAAAAAGGTTTCTCTAGAAGTTACCTGAACAAGGTTTCTAAAAAGGAAAACTTGCTGTGATAATTTTTTTCAGATGTTCTTCCCAGGTTAACAAACAGAGTTTAAATTAATATAAGATGTTAATGCATCATTAATTTCAAAATTTTTCTTCATTTCGCGCTGAATATGTACCACATTTTTCTCCCATTATCTGGGCACGGTGTGCAAGCTCGAAGCACTTGTACGAGAGAAACGACGGTGAAAACAAGTAAATTAATTATGATTTTAGACATCGGTACTAATCCAATTGTTACAATTGTTCAAACAATTTAATTAATTTTCCGTTAAAAAACTATTTTCTGATGGTGGTGAGCATGGACTGCAACTAAGGGGATCCCCGTTAAGAAGACCACAACTGTCTTATTCAGTGTCCATTTGAATAGTGTGGTACATTCGTTTTTTTTTACAATTTTCTTACTTGCGTTAGCAATTACTTACAATTTTCAAATACAGTCCACAACTTTTTCAAATTTCTATTTATGCGTTGACAGACATACTTACAAAAGTTTAAAATTGCTACAAGTTACACCCACCAAGGTTTGAGTATATGTCAAAAAACCTTTTATTTATTTATTTTTTTATTTACATCCTATTATTGAAAAAAATTAAAAGAAACGTCAATAATTAGGCTCAATAATGTGTTAAAGAAAATACTAAACTCAAACTTAAGTGAAATCTATATCGAGAAGTCCTAAAAACACCAGAATGTGTTACAAAAATTGTTGGTGGAAGCAATAGAAAAGTAACAGGTTTATGGAGTATATAATAAATCGCGGTTAAAATAATGATTAGCATGTTGTGAAGGAAAGCAATGGAGCCTTTTCCTTTTAGCATTCTCTGATCGTGAACACCGCTATGTCCGAAACATGTCGGGAATTATAAACCAAAATTATGTTTAATAAACAAGTGGAGGGAGACTGTAGAATTTTTATTATGCCTATATATTTATTAGAATATCCGAGAATCAAAACAAGTATTTTAATAATGACTTTAGACATCTAATTAGATTTCTTTGGCGCAAATTTGTTTGTTGCAATATTCGAATTTGTATGTGTTAATTTTAAGTGTTTGTTCTTTAATTTTTTTTCCATAATTTGGCGACTAACTTTAGCTTTTGAAACATCAGTGCTTAGGTCCCAAGGATATTGTTTTGATTTTACCCTAGAATAATATACATATAAATATAGTATTACCAAAATGTAAAATGTGTCAATTTTCAATAAGTTTATAATTGTCAATCACTTTTAAATAAGAACTGCCTACATGGCATAAAACTCTTATTTGTGCTTAGAGAAAGAATTGAATAATTTTTAAATACGCTATATTGGTGTCTATTTTGAGTGTATTTTTACCTTTTCCTTAGCGGAGTCAAGGAATGTGTAGCAGTTGAACTAAAATGGCTTGGATGAGAAATAGTAATTGTTGACCTAGACCCCACGTTTACTGTAGAACTATTAATCTCATAGGCAGTTATTATTGATGATGAATGATCAGATCTGTAAATATGCAAAATTTGTTGGATCAAGAATATTAATCTATTTTAATTATCCATACTTGTCTATATTAGCTTCACTGTTTGTACTATATACTATTTTGCAAGCTGAAGAACTTTCCTTAATAGTGCTAGTGCTAATAGAAGCTTTCAGGGGTAAATCACAGTAAATTAACTGTTGGCTGTTGAATTTTTAACCAGTGCATCAGAAATCCTAGTAAAAAAGTACTTTTACACACATACCTAATTCAATAAGTATTAGGTATAAATAAAGCATACATGTGTAAAACTAATACTTTTTGTGAAGAAGCTGTATGTTTTCCAACACAGCCTAAGTACAAGTTTTAAAAGGCTTTAATAGCTTACATAATGTAATAAATAAAAGCATTCAAACCTTTATCAATAATTGTAAGGTAAAATAAATATAAAATACTCTATATATATATTATATTGGGTCTTCCCATGCACGTGGGCGACCTTTCTCATGGGAACCGCTAAATCAGCATTCTTGAATCGGATCACACCATATTATGGAATCTACGAGATAAAGACGAGTTCTCATGTAGTCAGCAGTTAGATTTAGTATAAATAGGTTTAAGTTTTATTGCAAGATACAGATTAATTATAGGCAGAAACTATGCCAGTTTAAATTTTAATATTTAATAAATAGATTTTTTTTAAAAAGTGGTTCTTGCGCTGTGTCAGATAACAATTTGGCGCAGTCGGCAGGATCTGTCAACGCTATTAGAACAGGAGAATTCCCACTAGTAGCGGCGGATTACATACCTTAAGAGAAGAACCTGCCAAGAGAAGTCTAACTGGGATATCTTCAGGAGGAACAAAAGCATTTTAACCACCTAGCAGTCGAACGAGAACACGGCTCTCATGGAGTTTTTTTTATTGTATCGTTTTTATTTTTTGTAAGTAAAGAATCGTCTTGTTTATATTATTTGTTTTTTTGATTGATTTTAAACACGTTTATTATTTTTTTTTGAGTGTTTTGATAATTCAAAACTGTTTAATTATTCAAAAATATTTGTCCTTGAACCTATTCCCTGAAATCAAATAAATAATTTATTAGATACTTAATTTTAACCAATTTTTCCTTAACGTACTCAAGTAATTGAATTGTTATATTTTCTTTTGCATTTTAAGTAAATTTAACAAAATGGCCGAACAAGGTCAAGAACGTTTTCAAGATGCGAATATCAGTGTGGAGGTAGAGCCTTATAAGCTCTCTGAAATATTTTCAATTGTACCCGAGTTTGAGGGTGATCAAATTTTTTTAAGCAATTTTATCAATGCATGCGATTGCGCATATGATATGGCAAACGCACAACAAAAAGTTTAAAAAAATACCTATACGTATTTCATATTAAAAATAAACTTAGAGGTAGGGCAGCGCAAATTAGTTCGCGTAACCCCATGTCATATATTGAAATTAAACAACTCTTGAATTTACATTTTGGTGAATCAAGAGACTTGTCTTCGCTTATACAAGACCTGCAACGCCTTAAGCAACTACCGGACGAATCGCCACTTACATTCTTTAACCGTTTACAAGTTTTGAACGCAAAAATGCATTCGTACATTCAAAAATCACTTTTATTAACAACTAAAGAACAAAAATTAGCACAAACCACATTAATTGAGACTATGGCTCTAAATACCTTGTTAACGGGTCTGGAACACCGTCTAGGACAACTCATTCGAGCTAGCAACCCTTCCACACTTTTAGAAGCCCAATCCAGAATTCGTATTTTGAGAATCAGAAAACTTCGAAACCCCTTATGCAGAGGCCAACAACTCAATCAATGATGGCAAGGCAAACCCAATTGCCTAAATGTGGAATTTGTGGTCGTATGGGTCATATTACCAATCAATGTCGTTTTAACTCGCCTTCTTATGGTGACCCACAGGCATTTCAACGTCATAATCCGAACCCACCAAATTTCCGTTATCAACCACAACAAGGTGTAAATGGAAATAGTTTTTTGCAACAACAATGGAGAACCAACAATGAAAACCAGAACAGGAATTTTGGAAATGCGAATCCAAATCAGGTCCAAAATCGTCCTTCTTTTAGTCAAAACAAATCCCAGTATTCCCAGCCGCAGCAGAGGACACACCATGTGCACTATGAACAACCCCAGGAGGAATACGACTCGAATTACTCTTTACAACACGAGTCGGATCATCAATCCTATGCTGAAAATTCTAGCGATTACTATAATTATTCTCTTGATGTTCCTATTCATACTAATGACTATCAAAATTTTCTCACGCTTCCAACTACCAGCCAACCCCCCGAAAGCAACACCCAGGACCCGGTAGCCGAACTTCAGTCGCAGATACAGACCCTAAATCTGGACAACATGGACCCAAACCTAAACTTCCCGGAACAACACTTCATTTAAAACCCTTACTTACTGTAAATTCTAAAAACTTTTACTATATTAAGGATGCATCAAATAGATTTAAATTACTCATTGACACTGGTGCAGGCATTTCAATTTTTAATGAAAAAACGGCTCAAAATTTACCCAAAAGATTCCCTGAAAACTTTACTATCCAAGGTATTACGGATCAAAAATTAACAATTGAAGAATCTACCCTTGTTTCCTTTGGCCCTGGAGAGCCACATAAGGTGTATATTTACGACCTCGATATCGATTTTGATGGAATACTAGGATTAGACTTTCTTGAACGTTATGAATGCGTAATAGATTTAAATGCAAAACAGCTAATAACAAACTCTAAAACTATTCCCCTGCATAAAACTGAAAACATTAAATCAAGTGCAGAAAATTCTCAGCAAAAGACAGCACCTGTAAATTTAATTTCAATTGAACCCCGGACAGAGAAAATTTTTAAACTCAAGTGTACTATATTCTGATGTAAAAGATAAAGTTAGGTTACCAAATGCAATGGTCATAGTCAACGAACGTGGTGAATTTTTAACCACCATAGTTAATGCTAATGTCATACCAAAAACGGTTGATTTTTTAGAACTCAAAATAGAACCATTTAATGTTAACCCAGACCAATGTAAAGAAAATATTTTAAACTTTAACTCAAAACCCAATAAAAAAAGTCTTGATCGTAAAGCCAAAATACGAGACCAACTTCGACTTGAACATTTAAATGACGAAGAAGAACAAAAATGGAGAGTGGTTATTGATTACCGCAAACTCAATGAGCTCAGCGTTGGAGACAAGTATCCTCTTCCGAACATTTTCGATCTTCTCGACCAGTTAGGGAAATGTCAATACTTCACTACGCTCGATCTCGCTTTAGGGTTTCATCAGATCGAGATAAATCCAGACGACATTCCCAAGACAGCTTTTTCTGTAGAAAATGGTCATTTTGAATTCGTCCGAATGCCATTTGGCCTGAAGAATGCTCCATCTACCTTCCAGCGAGTTATGGACAACATTCTTCTTGGTATCCAGAACGAACGCTTGGTTTATATGGACGACATAATAATTTATTTGCCTACTATTCATGAGCACATCACAGACAAACTGAGGTTTTTAAAAGTCTTCGTAAGGCAAATTTAAAAATTCAGCTTGACAAGTGCGAATTTCTTAGGAAGGAAGTCGCTTATTTGGGACATCTCATCACCCAGGACAGTGTTAAACCCAATCCTGCTAAAATTGAGTGTATCCAGAAGTTTCCCATCCCTACCACCACCAAGGATGTCACTTTTTTTTACGTCTTGCGGGATATTACAGACGCTTTATTCCTAATTTCACCAAAATCTCAAAACCTCTGACGACTCTTTTACAAAAATACACTTCTTTTAATTTTGATTCTCAGTGTATGAATTCATTTAACGGTCTTAAAAAGTCTCTTGTATCCGATCCAATTCTCATAAGCCCAAACTTTGAGGAAACGTTAGTTCTGACAACCGATGCTAGTGCCTTCGCTATTGGAGCTGTACTCTCACAAGGAATACTAGGAATATAGGAAAGGACCTCCCAATAGCCTATGCATCAAGGACTCTCTGTAGTGCTGAAACGAGATACTCCACTATAAAAAGAGAACTCTTAGCCATCGTCTGAGCTGTGAAACATTTCCGCTCGTATCTCTACGGTCGTAAGTTTCTTCTTATTACTGATCATCGTCCTTTGACTTGGCTTTTCTCAATCAAGGATCCCGGCAGTAGATTAGCTCGTTGGCGCCTAAAACTAGAGGAGTACGACTATAAAATCGAATATAAGCCTGGTAAAATAAACAAAAATGCGGACGCTCTTTCAAGGGTAAAAATTAATCATGTCAAGGATTGTATAGATCTTCAATAAAAAATTACTATCCTGGCCGCCAATGAAGACCAGCCCTCTACTAGTAAAGAAACACCTCCTTCCAATGAAGATGAACCCTATTATGACGATGAAGAAATGACCCAAGACTACAATAGATTCATAAATTTATACAGTACTCGATTATTGATTATTTAAAAATCGAAATTTCTAATTCACAACTTTTAGACAAGTCACACGAAAACATCAAAAGTTTCTTTTGTCAAACTAAACTCGAAGATCTTCATTATAAAATAATGGACGATTTTCTCGAAGAGAATATCGAATTTGAAACTCATAAAGTTAATATCCTGTCAAGCACAAGTGTAAAAAATCGAAAATATTTTATTTTTCTTTTGCCAGCTAATAAAGATTTAATTGCTCAACACGTCAGGCGTATAAAAGAAAGATATACCTGGCCTGGTGTAACTCGCGATGTAGACGTTTTTATAAAAAAATGTGATATTTGTCAAAAGGTAAAAATTTATAGAAGAAATCTTAGTACTCCTCTTGTAATCACTGAAACCCTTAAAACACCGTTTGAAAGAATAAACATAGATCTTTTTGAATATCGGATTAGAAATTATGCATTAACTATTAGGGACGAATTAACTAAATTCACGCAAGCCTACCCCCTACTAGATAAAAATCCTCATGTCAAAGCATCCTCTGTAGTTAATACACTATTATTATTTTTTCAATACTACGGTACCCCTTTACGGATCCATTCTGACCAAGGGCGAGAATTTGACAATAGCCTTTTAAAAGATCTTTGTAAACTTTATGATATCAAATTAACGTTTTCCAGTGTAAGCCACCCCCAGTCAAATGGCTCGCTTGAGAGATTTCACGCGACGCTGCCAGAAATGATTAGAGCCCATAGCGCTGAACACCCTGATGAAAATCCTTTTAATGTTCTGCCGTATGCAGTAATCTGCTACAACACTAAAAATAAAACTCATGGGTTTACACCCTACGAGCTTATTTTTGGTCACACGTCCAGTAGACCACCGGAAACCTTATACAATCAAGAACAGTTAATAACGAAATATGTCCGAGATTTAAATAATCGTATGGAATATTATTACAAACTCGCTCGCTCTCGAACTAACGACAAGAAAGAAAAAGCTAAAATTCGATTTGACCGTATTGTAAATAAAAATAAATCAGAATATCAAGTACGACAAAAAGTTTATATCAAAGAGTCGCAAATCACTACCAAAGCGTAAAACCTTTTTTATGGCCCCTTCGAAGTTTTAGAAGTTTATCAAAATTCTGCAAAATTGAAAAATTTAACAACTAATCAGACTTCTAAAATCA